>NC_139516.1:136911785-136964285 GCF_947247035.1 Vipera ursinii | reverse complement strand
GAATTCTGGGAGTTGAAGTCCACGAGTCATAAAAGAGCCAAGGTTGACTACCCCTTATCTAGTTCATTGATAGAACTTTATGAGAGTCAAACAATAGGTTACTTCAAAAATATAGCACGCAGTCAAGCAATGTTGTTAAATGGCTACAACAGAACTGAAAAAGTGTGGAAGAGAGCAGACATTTTGCAACAGACTTATTTGATAGGATAACAATCAGCAGGACAAATTTTAGAAAATTGAGACAGCAATATGGTTGCATATTATATGAAGTAGAAACTTCTTTGGCTTTAATGTTTGTTATACATATTCACTGAGAAGCTAATAAGGGCTGCATTTGGGATGACCTCTGCTAAAATATACTTAACAGTCTAAGTAGCAATTAATCTTTAGTTTATTCCTTCTTCCTATGAGCCCCTGCTATTACTTTTTCTAAAAATGCATTAGCTCGGTCTGCTTATTTTAGAATTAAAAAAACAACAACAATGGTAAGCTCTTTGTTATATATTCAGTGAGAGCATAAATGGCTATAATTCAAAAAAAATATTTATCAGACTGTCATAACCTTCAATTTTAAAATAAATTTAGACCATTAAGTGGGAGAAAGAAATTAAATTCTACAGAATATGTTCAGAACTTTATTTATTCAATTTCTATGGCTGCCTAATTCAGCCAAGAGACCAACGAAGAAACTCTGGCTGGTTTGCCATTCTAAAATTATAAAACAATTAAAATCATTAAAATCATTTAAAAAACATCCCTAAAATTAATAAGTACAAACAGCAGCCATGAGGATTAATCAACTAATAGTAAAGCCAAGTAACATGTTGTTACAAAAGAACAATATGTTCTTTTAAACTTTTAAACTAAACATGCTGCAATTTTTAAAAATAGAATGTAAAAAAATAGTCTACAATGGAAGTGGACTCAGTAGTGAGGGATAGATATATGCAGTGGTGGGATTCAGCCAGTTTGCATCACTTCAGCAGAACCGGTAGCTAATTTTTTGTTGTCCAGGCCCAGAATGGACTTCCAGAAGTGGCATCCACACATAGCACCGATTGTTCACATATTTGAATCTCACCACTGGATATATGTCACAAAGCCCTGGTAACCAGATTGTTGACTAAAAGGTAGAGGTGAAGACATTGCAGCAAAGAATAATTACAATGCTCCTTCCAGAATATATTCAATGTATTACCAATGAGTTGTAGGACTCATGTATCTTTTCCTTCCTCAAGCCAAAATAAGCAATGTTCATTCATGAAAGAAAGCAGGAACAGAGCAAAACTTTTACTTTGCTGATTCCTGACTTCCTTTAAATCTCAATTAACAGAACAGATGGCCCACCAACTCTCTAAGTAATAACGTGCTCTCAAATCAGTCTTCATTTCTTAGTAACGTTCAGACGTTATTTGCCATTTATTTCTTCCTAGGACTGAGAAAGAGTAACTGGTCCAAAGTTGCCCATCTGTCTTTGTGACTAAGGCAGGACTAGAACTCACAGTCTTCCAATTTCCTAGCGCATTTGACGACTGCACCAATTGGCTTTCAACAGTTCTGTAGACCAGTTTACCCATTACCTCTCTGAAGACCCTAGCAACCACCTCCCTTCCACCATTCCTGATCTATTACTAATAACAAATAAAAGTAATAACAATTAAATAGAATTGGCCCAACTGTAAAAATATAATCCATCAGTCACAAGGGAGTATTGTATTGCTAACCTTCTCTTAGTTTAATTTTGATTAGCCTTTAAATAAATAGCATCTGCTATACTCCCAGATTTTTTTTTCAAGATTTCCTCATTCCATGTTCTTCTGTTTCCTTGATGACTATGCGTGTTATATTTAAGATGTCGCTAAAATTGAGAGCCGTCTATAGTGACATTAGAATGGAAGATAGAAGGAGCCCGAGTTACATACCATTTTAACTTGACCTATGAATCACTGCAAGTCTAACAAGAAAGATAAGTAAATCTACATCAATTTTATTTCTGTTCTAGGTCACAGAACATGCCAACCATTATTATCTCAGTGCCTGGATAGAACTCCAGTAGGTTTTTGTCAAATGCCATGTGACAATTTTTATGTATGATGCAGCAGTCTATTTTGTTACATTTTGCACCAGCTGCTTCAACTTGGTGCCTGTATTTGCAGTTGCATACTGTAGAAATCTATACTGACAAATCTAACTGCCCCATCAATGTTTTCTTGCTTCCTTTGGAAGCTCCTTGGATGCTTCATTCAAGAAGGAGCCCCAGTTAGGAGGCAAAGGGATCTTAGGGTCATGCATTTTAGATACAATTGTTGGATTTGACATTTAGTTTTAGATAAAATGTGGCAAAAGTCCTAAGTCCTAAGCATTTTAGCTGTGTTGAACTGTTTCAAGATTTTATTCCTTATCCTTGTTCCTTATCTAGGAATGTGCCTGCTGAAAAGTGATCACACAAAGCAAAATTTAACCACCATGCTGCTATTTACTGTGAACTCCAATAAGAAATCTGTAAACGGTGTCATCTGAAACACGAGGATGATTGTTTTGCTTGTTTTCTTAGAAGATCTTTTATTTATTTATTTTCTCCTGATGCTTCTGCCACTTTAAGCCTCTCTTACACTTTTTGCATCAAACAGGTCAGTCCTAGAGGAGATCAATCCTGACTGCTCTTTAGAAGGCCAGATCCTGAAGCTAAAACTCAAATAAATACTTTGGCCACCTAATGAGAAGGAAGGACTCACTGGAGAAGAGCCTAATGCTGGGAAAGATCGAGGGCAATAAAAGAAGGGGACGACAGAGAATGAGCTGGCTGGATGGAGTCACTGAAGCAGTAGGCATGAGCTTAAATGGACTCCAGATGATGGTAGAGGACAGGAAGGCCTGGAGGAATGTTGTCCATAGGGTTGCGATGGGTCGGACACGACTTCGCAGCTAACAACAACACTTTTTGCTTAATCTTTTTGTTTACACTGGCAGCTCTATTTAAAATAGATAAGTAAAATAAATGGATACTTCTAGTTCCTTGTTTGTTTGTTTTATATATTGATCTCCATCACCAGTATGAAAAGACATGTAAGAAAAGGCTAATTTCTTTGGGAGAGAATCCCTAAAGAGAGGGTCAAAGCAAATACTATCGACCTTTTTTCTTTTAAGACTAAAACTAAAATTTGCAGTCAAAACTTGAAACAAAAACTTCTTTGCCCTCCAAACATCAACCATGACCAGTTCCAATTTGTTAAATTATAGAGACAGAGAGAAGATGAATCATCTTCATTGTAGGCAACTAGTCTGCTATATATTATAATGGATTTTAGCTGTATTATTAGTGAAGGTCAAGCCAAAATTGTTTTATTCAGTTGGCTTCTAAAATATTGAAGGTCAGAATTATCTCTTGTTCATCAGGGCCAGAGTGCACTCTAGTCTGATTAATTAATTAAGTCATGTCACAGCTGATCTTGTTAATCCTTCCTTGGAGAAATCTCAAATGATGTTTCAATTCTCCACGCAAGAACATAGAGAACAACAAATGGTGTTAATGCTATGCAATTGCAGAGATGGGCAGCACTGGTACCACAGATATTGTACCAGATCAAATTATTTTCCCGCGAGCTATTCAGTGGTATCATCTTTTCAGAGGACAGTAGTAGACTTTACTGTTGCTGTTAAACAGCCTAAGGCTATAACTCTGGAGACTTTGTGGAAAGGTAATATGCTACTGAATTTAAAATTATGTTGCCGGAATGCCGAACAAAATACAACATTTGCAGTAATCATCAGATTTACTGATCTGCAATCCTCCAAACTACTGTCTTCATAAAGAACATATTGCACTATTCAGATCAGATAAACTCTATAGCCAACTCAAAAGCTGGGAAACAGAGGATATCTATAAAAAGGGGGAGAGGGAATTTCATTTGATCTTTCAAAGATTACTATAAATTAAGAAGGCACAGAGAAAATCTCCCCCTACACCTCACAGCTACAAATGTATTCTGCCAGGGCTACGCTCTTTTCATGAGATTGAAGTTATTACAGGTAGTCCTTGACTCACGACCACTACTGAGCCCAAAACTTATGTTGCTAAGTGAGAGAGTTATTAAGTGAGCTTTGCACCGTTTTACAACTTTTCTTGTTAACAGAATCACTGCAGTTGTTACGTAGGTTGTTAGGTAAATCTAGTTTCCCCATTGACTTTGCATGTCAGAAGGTTGTAAAAGGTGATCACATAATCTCGGGAAGCTGCAATGGTCATAAGTGTGAAAAATGGTCTTAAGTAACTTTTTTCAGTGCCTTCCTTTGTAAATTCAAATGGTCACTAAACAAACTGTTGAGGACTACCTGCATATTACTCATCCAGATTGCATTGGATGAGTAATGGGAAGGGGAGTAATTGATTAATTGATTGATTACATGCCATCAAGTTGGTGACAACTCTTAGCAACCACATAGATTTTTTTTTCTCATGACATTCTATCCCTGTAAGGACCTGCCCCAATCCCTCTTCCCAAGAAAGCAGAACTCCTGGAACAGCTTCCTCATTCCAATAGGAACTTTTATTAGGAGAAGTTGACAGCAGGCATGAAAGGCAGGATCTGAGAGTTTCCTATGCGAATCAATAGGTTAAAAGAGTAACCCCACCCCAATAGTCCATCTGGTCAGTTTAAATGAGCCAATGAATCCGCTGTGGGAATGGGGTTGATAAAATGCCATTCCCAAGGCTGTTAGGTTGTTAGGTCTTTGTGCCTCTTCTTCCACAGCTAGAGATAAGAAGATGGCTGGAGGCACATTGCATTCTCACCCCAGGCTGGCATCAAGGGAAATAGATCAAAGAGCAAGCAGATAAAGGAAAGTGGAGAGGATACATTGTAGTGCCCATAGCTTCCCCCTCTCTCCCCAGGAGTAGGGCAGAACCTGAAGGAACAGAGAATAAAGAATTCACCCCTTCCTAACAACTAGGTTCTGACAATCCCTGACCTCTTTCCACTGGATCTTCTAATGGTGTACCCATCACCACTGTAACTGAGGCTATCCACCCTGTTCTTTTCTTTTTCCTTCCATCATTTCCAGCACTAGAGCCTTCTCCATTAGAGCTGGGTCTCAATATACTTAGTCCAAAATAGTGCTTGGTCATTTGTATTTCAAGTGAGAACTGTGGGTTGATCCGTTTGATGATCAATTTGCTTTCTTGCTCCCCATGGTGTTCCAAGGGTATTCTCCAATATCAACATTCAAAAACAGTAACACCCTTTCTGTTTAGTTTCTTTGGGGGAGTTTTTTTTAAAAAAAATATTAACAATCCATGATGTTACCCTTTTTTTCTTTTTTCACAAATGAGCAAATGTCACATTTGACTGAAGGTAAACAAATAAAATCTTAATCTCTCTGTGTTATTTTTGAAGAAATGTGTAAAATTTGTGGATATCTGAACAAGGCATCTGTTTTTCCTCATTATAAACACTTATTCCCACCAGGGAGAAGGCTCAGTGAAAAAAGAATAAAAATACTCTTTTTTTAAATCAATCTTTTTTTATTATTTTTCAGACCCACAACTGCTATCTGAAGGCATAGATATTGACATCCAGAATTTTCAGAACAATGTATACAGTGCCATCTGGTTGGGTGGTTGAATCTTCTGCTATAAATACATTTTAAATCAAAACTTTCTTTTATTTTGGAATCATAATTTTAAGCAGCTCTAGCCCCTGCTGTCTAAAAACTCTGAGAATGTTGCTAAGCTAAAACTGAATGAAATTCTAATTCATCTTTAGATTTTCTAATTTTACCAAAGTGAGAATGGAGAATAATTATCAAAAGCAGCAGCATGAGGGAAATTAAGAAGGCATTTTCTAGACTCAGAGTAAACAAGTTCTGGAATTCACTGAACTTAAGAACAAAACTGAGAGATTCAAAAGAAAACATGCTCAAGTACTCTAAAACTATGGGCTTTTAGGGAGCTTCTTAAAGGAGAAGGAAATGTTGAGATGTGATAAAGCAGATTTCAGCATAACATTAGTATACACACTGTTCCAATGTTGCTGACTGCAAAATAATCCAAAATAATATTTTTGATTTTTATTCTTTCTGAGCTTTCCCCATCTTTGTAGATTTCAGTGTTGGTTGACAGCTTTGGAGAATCTCATAAAATTACTCATGATCAGTATTGTATACCATCAGGTCCAGTATTACTGCAAAATGGACTACTGAATTCCAGTTTACCTGTGCGTGTTACATATTGGGACGTCATTGTTTGATAGGATTCACAAGCCACTTTTTCTTGTTTACTAATGTAAAAGTCCATAGGACTGGTCTGAAAATGATGTAAGAGATTTTAAAGCTAAGCAGCTTTCCATCATTTAGAATACATTCTGTGTGGTTCATGCAGATTGTTGGACAGCCTTTTTATGAACCCATACTTCTAGCAATATGAGGCTCTTATTGAATTAAGAGAGTAATAACCTATTAGTCAAGAATTTGTCCATCATGCTGGTTTAAAACAAGGAAGCAAATATTACACTGATCTGGCATTTATTGATTGATTTTGTAATCCCAAATATGATGTTCTGCAAAAAGCTGTTCTAAGATTTTCTCCAAACCATTCTTCTATAATTAGATAAAGACCGAATTTACTCTAGTGATTAAGGGACCAGGCTAGAAATGGGGAGACTGTGAGTTCCAGTTCCACTTTAGGCATGAAAGAAGACTGGGTGACTTTGGGTCAGGCCTTGATGTCAAGCTTGGGTGACAAGCCAGTTAGTCAATTCATGTCACAACCAATGGACCAAACCCAGATTGATCCCACCCTTTCCCCCAAAAAAACAGCCCTCCCCCAAACTGATGGGAAACACTAAGAAGAAAAAATTCTCAAAAACAAAAGTACAAGAGAGAAGAATATTTTTTATAGAACTGTTGCAAGGTATTTTATTCATGAGATGATCTAGCATATGTATGACCTGTCTTTAATCCAAAACTGTGGCTTTCCTGGCTTCCAATGATGAAAATCTTCCCATGTAACTTTCTCTTTAGTTATTACTGCCAGATAGGATAGTAGGATAAATATTCAGCATGACATAAAACAAGGAGCTTCTAACAGATGTATTTGTGGATATTTGTGTATATTTTTTTTACTGAAACATCCTGGTGTCTTAGCTATACATACGCATATGCACATGTTCATACACCTTGTACCACATCAACCCAAACTACTGATTTTAACCAGGTGTTCATCTGTCTTTTTCAGATCAGGAAAGATCGGTGCAAAGGAATTGAAAAATATGTAAGATTCTTTCACAGGAGGGTTGGGAGGGACTTTCTGGAGTTTGGAATTTGCAACACAGATTTTGGCACGGTAGAATTCCCAATTCTAGATATAATCCATATTTTTTTTAAAAAGAAAAGAAAAGAAAAAGAATGACCCCACTCCAATTAAAATATCTGGTAATAAATGAGAGAGAGGCTCTCCTGAAGTGGTTTAATTTATTTTGCAAGTCAAGGTCATTTTGTTTTCATAAGGTATCTCTAATTAAAGGAGAATGTTTAAAAACTCCACTCTAATATAAAATTAAATGAGTGTTGGAGCATGTAGGAAGGCAGTTCATAATGCCTAAGGCTTTACTGATTTAACTTTACAAGTTAGATGGAACTCTTCCTATATGGTATAAGTACTGTACACAAAATAATTTCCATTCACTCATGAAGAAACACAGTAAATTATTTGCTGGCCTTTATATCTAAATAGCTTTGACTTCATTTTATTTAGAACAGATAGAGACGAATCATGTATCCAGTAATTTATTTCACATTTACATTTTATTCAAATGTATTAGGAAGTCAACTGCAATGTACTCTGGGCAATGCACATACCTGAAAAAGTCCATAAAAACAGATAAACACCAATCCACACAGTCAGTGCAGACTAAAATAGTCTTATAGAGAACACAAACCAAACATATAGGGGACAAAATGAATCTGTGCAAAGGCTTCCTGGCCACAGTTGCCACCTGCTCTTTTAGCAATAGCTGTGAGTCCAGAAGGACCCCCACATTGTACACCAGCCTTGAATGGGGAAGTTTGGACCCTTCCAAGACCAACAATGGTCACATCCTCAATCGAAAAGACGATCCAAAGAGCCATAATTCCTCAGTGTTGCTAGAAATAAGCTAAAGTTTGTTCCACCCCATCCAAACCTAAACTGCATCTAGTCACTGGGTCAGTTCACCTGGGCAGCTCAGGGGTGAAATGTAGAACTGGGTACCACCTTCTCCCTTTAGATATTAAATAGGAGAGAGAAGAGTGTCAGACCCTGAGGCACACCACATGTGAAGGGCCATGGTCATGTCTGTCTCTTCTTTCAACACTAACTGGAACTGAGAAGGATATAAACCAGTGGAGCACAGTTCCTCTCACTCCTATCAAAAGCTGCTAAGAGGTCAAGGAGAGCTAGGATAGAGCCCCATCCCCATCTTGGCTTCATCAAAGGTCATCAACAAGTATGACCACTGCTGTCTCCAAACTGTTCTCTAGTCTGAAACCAGACTGAAACAGGTTTATACAATCTATTTCTTCCAAGATTCTATGTAGCTGTTAGCCAATCATTTCCCCCCCATAATCTTCCTTCCCTACAAAGGGAAGAGTGGAAACCAACAATACAATACAATACAACATGGAAGAATCCATCAATGACCTCTTGAGAAGGGGTGTATCACTGCCTCCTTCAAGACTAGTAGAACCAATTGATCTCTCAAAGAAGGTGAAACCACTACATAGACCTACCAGTGGTCATCTACCAGACTACCTTAAGGTAACAGAAGGCTAACAGAATCAAACTCAGTTCAGGTAACATCACAAACTCTGCCCTGGCCACAGTGGCATAGCATGGGTTGTCAGCACCCGGGGCAAGGCAAGTAATTTGCGCCCCCTAACCCATGGATTTTAGCACTCGAGTCTGCCGCAGGGAGCCCCGCATCCTCGGCGTCCGCCGCACCCCCCACCCACGTCTCCCCTGGGAAAAGGGGGAAGGTCCGGCATCCCCTCCCTCACGTGCGGCAGAAGCGCCGGGACCTGAGGCCGTGCCAGGAGGCGGGCGGCGCAGCGGAACCTCCGCTTCGGAGCCAGCAGGGGGGGACGGCTGGGGGCACCGCCGTCCCTTTCTTACCTCTGATGCCTGGAAGAGAGCGGGACCTGCCAGCGCAGCTGCCCGTCTCGCTCAGGCATGCACCGCGGCTGGCCGGGGCTTCTGCTGTGGGCGCATCCGGGCACGGGGAGCGAGGGAGGGGGCCGGCATGATGCCTCGTGAGCTTGGCAGCCCTTGGCCGGAGCTGCGGCTGAGCCTGGAGCCGCACCAGCCCGCACCTGCTGCCCCGGGAGAGCTCGGCTCGCTCCTCTGACCCCCCTCCCACCACCACTGCCCCCTCAGCCACGTGCGCCGGGCCGCCACCGCGGGGGCCGCTCTAGCGCGGAGAGGGGGAGGCCGGTCCCCGTTCGGCCTGCCAGCCCCGGGAGAGCCCCGTGTGAGCGCCTCGCCAGCCGCTGAACTCTGGCTTTTGAGCAGGAGCGACCTTGCCCTGCTTGCCCTTGCCTGGCGCCGGGAGCAGCCGCCGCCGACTGCCCCGCTTTTTGCAAGCCCCACTATGCCGCCGCCACCTGCCGCGGGGTGAGGGAGTCGGGGCCGCACCGGCGGGCGCTTCTCTGGCAGTGGGGCATGCTGGTGCCCTGCACTGCGCTCCGTCTGCGGGGGCCGCCCTGGGAAAGGTGGAAGTGCAGCTGTGGTCTGGGATGGCTCCGAGCCCTGTCTGGCCGGCTTTGTGCCTCCGTCCCCCAAGAGTAGCTGGTTGTGAGTTGCTGCTTCCCCGAGTGTGCCTCAGCCCCGGATCCCCCCCGCGGGACTCCAGCCGCGCGAAGGGCGCTTCGGCGCATCTTCCATCCCTCCCGAGTGTGAATGCGCCCCCCCAGATGTTGCACCCAGTGCGGCCGGCCCCCCCTGCACCCCCCACGCTACGCCACTGCCTGGCCAACTCATCAGACTTGCCCATTCAGAATGCAATTCTGAATGAATCTGAGCAAATTTGTCTACCAGATAGAATCAATATTCTTTACCACAGTCCTTCAGATGATCCTTGGAGCTAATCCACCCCAAGCAGATTCAAAGAGGGCAGAATAACATTTCACTTCCAATATTGCCACCATGTAGGCCCAAGTATGGGCTCTTACTCATGTTTAGTCAGATTTATTAGGAGGGAACTAGTCAGATAGTTCATCACACATGCGTGCATGCACACACTGATGCAAATACAATATATGGAATTAACTATTTGTGTAGGATCTAATATCCATCCAGTGAAAAGAAACTAAATAAGAACAGATAGGGGCAAGTATGGCGCAAGTAGGAAGGAGATTAGGAGAAGTCTCAAGTTATCTCCTATTTTGGAGATAATAGTCTCAGGGACTTCATAATTTAGAGAATTTGCTCAATAAAGCAAAGCATTTCAGTTATAGGTTATCTTGCTTTTTCTTTGAATTTATAGACCAGTATAAATCTACCCATTTCATACTATCTGCATGACTAAAACAATGTTTCATTCCAATATTTTGTTAGAGATTCAAAAACATAAATCAAAAAGCCTGCCAGAAATATTTTAAAATATGTAGAATCACTGTACATTAATACCCTCCAAATGTATTGCTTTTCAGCCTTTTGGCTAAAATGCAGTGTAAGGTATGGCCCAAAGAAGTAGCTACATAGAAGAACACGCAAGACATTTTTCCTTATGCCAATATTTTAATGTAAATTTACAATAATAGAATATAAATGTAAATAGATTTTTCTTCAAAGAATTTTAAATTATCTTTTTTAAATAGAAATCTTACTCTTTTTCTTTATGCAAGATTCTCTTTGTAAAACAAAATTTTGCCCTTGTGGATTATGAAACAGAGAAAGGCAGCTATTAGTAAATTCCATTTGGTCAGTCTCATAAATCTGCTCCCATTAGAAATTTTGATGGATTTATTTTATGACCTTGATTCCCTCCCATTAAGGCATTTTGTGTCCTTGATTCCAAAATGCAAATACTGCATGTCACAGTGAACTTAAAGGGCCCCGGTATTTCCTGGGTATTAGGAGGAAAGTGGAGAAGGTTTTCACATTTGATGATTATGTAGCATCCTTTCCTGTAAATGGTTTTGGCAACTGAGAGCCATTAGTTTTCATTCTCTACCCTTTCTGCATTTCCTTAGGGGAAAAAATACGGAGGGTGCATTTCCAAGGCAAATGACAATATTTGTAATTCTTTCAGTGAATCTTTAGTTTCGTTAATGAAGAATTCATTGCTTTATGTTGAATTTTGCAGTTTTACATGATTTTGCTCAAATGTCCACATATCCTTTATCTATGTAGAATGGCAATAAAACATTAACAAAACTCGTATGCATTAGTTCTGAGAAGCCAAAGCATAGTTTTGATGCAGAGAATGAATGCTTTGAATCATAAAAGGTTAAGTCCAGTGTCAGGCAGGATTTAAACAAAGAAAGAAAGAAAGAAAAACTAATTTGATACACCAGAAAGCTGCTGATAATGAGTGCTTAGAATTGTGGCCTAACTGTATAAAAGGTTTAATAAGGAAATTTCCTATGTTCCTATTACACGAGTTTGCACTTATCAGAGATGAAATTTCTCTCGCATCCCTATATTTCATAAGACAAATGAAAGAGATGGCAGTGAATGCATGTGTCAAAATTCCTTTCTTTTAAAAATTGCAATACAACTTTGGGCTATGTACAAAATAATAAATATCAATAATAAAATCAAGAAGCCCTATAAAACTCTACATGAAACTCATGTCACCGTAGGACAGCACTCTCCATACTCTTCACATTATTATAATATACTCCAGTCTCAAGATAGCACAATACTTGTGGGGAAAACCAGTTCTTTAAGGCCTCTGGAAGGCAAATCTTTGGGAAACAGAGTGGGCAGGGCCGTTACAGAGAAGACACAGTTTCTAGATCCTGCTAGATGACAAGTTTTCCAGGAAGAGATCTGGAACTCAGGAAGAAGTAGTTCTGCAAATAGTCTGGTTTCATGCCATTTAGGTTTTTAAAGCAGAGCCGTGGTGGCACAGTGGTTAGAATGCAGTATTGCAGGCTAATTCTGCTGACTGCCTACTGCCAGCAGTTTGTCAGTTCGATTCTTACCGGGTCAAGGTTGACTCAGCCTTTCATCCTTCTGAGGTCAGTAAAATGAAGACCCAGATTGTTGGGGGCAATATGCTGACTCTGTAAACCACTTAGAGAGGGTTGTAAAGCATTGTGAAGTGGTATATGAATTTAAGTGCCATTGCTATTGATGGTAATAGCCAGCACCTTGAATTGCTCCTGGAAAGAAACTGAAAGCCAGTGCAGTTCATGCAACAGTGGTGTAAAATGGCAAAATGCAAACTGCTCATAACTCTGTATGCCACCGAATTTTGGGGCAATTTCAGTTTCTGGATAGTTTTCAAGGGCAGCCCCATGCAGAGTATGTTGCAGTAATCCAACTGGGAAGTGACCAGGGTGGGAAAGACAGAGCAAGGCCTCCCAATCCAGAAATGGGTGCAATTGGCATTCAAAATGAATCTGTGCAAAGGCCCACTAGCCACAGTTGCAACCTGTTGTTTGAGGAGAAGCTGTGAGTTGTACCAGCTTTCTCTGGAGAGTGCAATCTTAGCAGGACTGGACGATAAAATTTTACCAAGTCAGGGGATCAAAAACCCAGAGCCAGTTTGCCTTGTTTGGGTATTGCTAAAGCCAATTCTCCCCCATCTAAACCTTTACAGTCTCCAGGTACTAAGACAAAACTGGGACAGCATTACTTTGTTAGCCAGGGGAGGAAATATACAACTGGGGATCATCAGCATAACGATAATACTGTATCCAGTGCCAGTAGATGACTTGACCCAGAAGTTTCATATAAATGTTAACAGAAGGCCTGAGTCCTGAGGAACCCCACAGTGCAGGAATCTATGGTTTGACCTTTGTCTCTGCAAACATTGACTGGAATTTATCATAGTGGAAGGAGGCAAAACAGTGCATCCCATTCCCAATCTCCCACGTTGATTCAAAGAATACTATGATCAATAGTATCGAAAGGCAATGAGAAATCTGTTTTTCTCCTCTCCAAAGTTTTCTATAAGTCTATAGGTCATCCACAAACATGAGCAATCTGTTCCAGTGCTATAGCCCAGCCTGAATCCTGATTGGGAACCTGTTAATCTACTGTACCCATCTCTTCTGAACCTAAGGGCTTATCTCTCCATCAACCACATTCCTTAAAAAAAGCTGGAAACTGGATGAAACTTGACTGATACTGTTTGGTTCGAATTGACGAGGACTCAGAGTGGTTAACACTGAACGAGTTTATTGAATACACAAAGTCAACTGTCAAATGTCAGATGTTGCAACCCTTTTATAGAGAAAGCGTTTGAACTGTAACCAATACAAACAGTCTGTTTTCCCGCTCCTTGGTTGTGGCGTCCAATGATTGCACCTTATTTTCCCGCTTTAAACCTTGCAAAGCTGCACAGTGTTTGCAATCTCTTTCATGGCTTATTGCTAACTATTTACATACACAACACCCCTTACCCCCCAGTTGGTGTCATTTCTTTACAAAATCCATTAGGTATTTTGGTGGCCTATGTATTCTAGAAGGGTATCTGTTACTTTGGCTGCTAGGGACCCTTCTTCCTGGTTGACTGCTTGGCTGCTGGTTACCATGCTGGTTACTACTAGACCTGGGCTCAGGGTTACTGGCTTCAGATGTACTGCCTTGTGTATTAGGTTGTGTTTGGGATTCAGTTGTCACTGGCCTACTTCGCAGGGGTATTTCCCAATCAATTGGACTGAATTGTTGTTGATGGGCATCAGGAAATATGTCATCTTGCCCAACCACTACACCACTTTCTGGCCTAATGTTATCTGTACTGTTTGCCCTTACTGAGCTTTGGTCCCCCTCAGCTGGCACACACCCACTAGATCTTTTCCTCAGCTGGTCTATGTGTCTTTTACAGATCCTATTCCCTTCCCCCTCAATGATGTATGATAGGGGACCTAAGATTTCAGTTACCACCCCAGGAATCCATTTATCCCCTTGGGCGTAGTTCCTGGCCCAAATCAAGTCCCCCACTTCAAATGTTCTGTTAGGAATGTCTAATTCAATGTTTGGTTGGAGTCGGTCAGGGTGTAGTCTGTCCAACTTGGTCAAGATTTTCCTTCCCCACCTCATTTCAGCTGGACTTTTCCCTGTAGCCGAACAAGGGGTTGTGTGTTGAGCCAACAAGAACTCAGCTAGTCTCTGATGCCAGTCACCTCGAATGATTCTTTTAAGCGCGTCCTTCGTGGTCCTCACGTTCCTTTCAGCCAATCCGTTGGTGGAGGGGTGGAAGGGTGCAGAAGTCTTATGCTTAATCGAGTTGGCCTTGAGGAAATCCTGAAATTCAATAGATGTGAATTGTGGCCCGTTATCAGACACTATTAAATCCGGCAACCCATGAGTGGCAAAGAGGCCCCTTAATGCCTGTATTGTTCTGCCTGCCGTTACTGAACTGACCGGTACTACTTCTAGCCATCTAGAGTAGCTGTCGACCACTACAAGGAACGTTAACCCCTGGAAAGGTCCAGCGAAGTCAATATGAATCCTGGACCAAGGATTCCTAGCTAGCTCCCATTTATGTGTGCGGATGTGTTGTTGTTCAGGCCTGGAACGTTGGCACAGATGGCAATTGGCAACGCATTCCTCAATGTCTTGGTCCAATCCTGGCCACCACAAGTGACTCCTAGCCAGGGCCTTCATCCTTACTATTCCGGGGTGTCCCTCATGCAATTCAAATAGAATAGCTGATTTGTGGATTTCTGGAATTACTACACGAGTTCCCCAAAGTAAGCAACCCATATGAACTGATAGTTCATCTTTCCTTCTGAAAAATGGACTGTATTTTACGTCCGGGTTGGCGTTGGGCCAACCGCTCATGACCCAGGCCATTACTCTCCTTAAGATGAGGTCCTTATTGGTTGCCTCAGCTATGTCTTTAGCAGTTAGGGGCAGATCAGGAATATCTTGTAGGGACATTACTTGTCCCACCGGGGCAGGGTCCTCCTCTGTTGTGCTAAGGGGCAATCTGCTAAGAGCGTCTGCATGACCCATGTCCTTACCTGGTCGGTATTGGAGGGAAAATGAATATGCTGAGAGGAAAATGGACCATCTCAGCATCCTGGGAGACATAATTTGGGGAGTCTGTTTATCTGTGGTAAACAGTCCCAGCAGGGGTTTGTGGTCTGTCAGTATTGTAAAGTTCCTGCCATACAGGTAGTCGTGGAACTTTTTAACTCCTGCCACTATGGCTAAAGCTTCCCGGTCAATTTGAGCATAGTTCCGCTCTGCCTTGGTTAGTGTGCGGGAGTAGTAAGCAATGGGTCTTTGCATTCCCTGGGTGTCTAAATGGCTGATTACTGCCCCAACGCCATAAGGCGAAGCATCGCACGCCAGGTAGATTGGTCTGTTTTCTATAAAGTGGGTTACAGTTGAGCTACTGGAAAGGATATCTTTTAAGGTCTGGAAACTCGTTTTGTGCTTGTCTTGCCAATGCCAAGGGGTCTTCTTATCTAAAAGCCTGTGCAGTGGTTCTGCAATGGCAGCCTTATGTGGCACAAAAGTGTGATAAAAATTTACCAAGCCTAGGAAGGCCTGTAGCTCAGCCTTGTTCCTTGGTTCAGGCGCCCCTTTTATTGCTTTAATTTTTTCAGGGGTAGGGTGGACTCCGCTTTTGTCAATCCTGAACCCCAAAAAATCAGTGGATTTAACCCCTATGCTACATTTTTCCTTTTTTAATTTTAATCCAGCCTTTCTAAATCTACCCAGTACCTGTTCCAGTCGCTCTACTAACATTCCTTCATCTTTTCCAGCTATTAGGACATCATCAAAGTAAGGGCATACTCCCTTAGGTTTGGAAATTTCGCCCGGGATCTAGGGGTCTCCTTGCCACTAGCATTGGGGGTTACCTTACCCTCTGGCCACACATCGACTTCATTCAGACGGGAGTCCCGGACGCGGTTTCTGCAGATGGCCTGGATGTGGCCGGTCTTGCCACAAGCCCTGCACTTGGCGGTGCGGAATCGGCAGGAAGCGCGGGGATGGTTGCCGCCACAGCTGCCACATCGGTTCTGGGTGTCGTTGTCGCGCGGTCTGGTTGCGGTGTCCCGCCACGGTCGTTGTGCCCCGGTCGGTGGTCTTTGCGGTGTTGCGGGTTGTTGCCGGCGGCCGGGTTCGGGCCCCTCGCTTCTAAGTTGTCTGGGTGCCATCTTTCCAAATCGCCTGGAGACTTCGGCGATCTCTTCCTCCCACTGCTGATCCACCTCCCCGCAGTCCACATAGCCCTCTTGGTTAATTTCAGGTGCTGTCGCCATGCTACTGCGGGGGGGGTCGCGATACCCGGTTGACTCATACGTTAGGAGTTCGTCGAGCACTTCCTGTAAATCGCCGGTAGGTTTGGCGATTATTCTATTTTGTAATTGTTCATCGCGTAAGCCCAGCACGACTCTGTCCCGAATCCTAATTTCTAAATTATCGTATTTGCAACGTACTGCGGCTTCCCTGACGGCAGCGACGAATTTCTGTATGGACTCCCCCGGTCTCTGATTTCTCTTCTCGAAGATGCGCCGCCAAAAAAGTTCGGACCTTCGGGGAGTAAAGTGAACCTTTAGTTTTGCAAGGAGGTCGGCATAGGGCACGCTGGAGACTGGTTGTGGCTGGCACAGCCCGACAGCGACTCTGTAGACCGGTGTGCCGCAAATTGTCAAAAGTGCCGCCGCTTTTTTCCGGTCGTCGGTGATTCCGTTCACTAACAGGAATCCTTCGACCTGACCAATGTATTCTTCCCAATCTTCGGGGAAGTTAGGGTCAAATTCCTTCAGTGACCCGATTTGCGCCATTTGGAGAATTTTTTTTTCCTATTCTGCCGCGGCCGCTCGGTTGACTGTGACTCGCTCTGACTTTGCCGCCTTCACGACAATTCTTCCTAATCTCTGGTCTTCTGTCAATCCCACCTTCGTCGCCAGTTGTTTGGTTCGAATTGACGAGGACTCAGAGTGGTTAACACTGAACGAGTTTATTGAATACACAAAGTCAACTGTCAAATGTCAGATGTTGCAACCCTTTTATAGAGAAAGCGTTTGAACTGTAACCAATACAAACAGTCTGTTTTCCCGCTCCTTGGTTGTGGCGTCCAATGATTGCACCTTATTTTCCCGCTTTAAACCTTGCAAAGCTGCACAGTGTTTGCAATCTCTTTCATGGCTTATTGCTAACTATTTACATACACAACAGATACCATTAAGTCCAAAGATTGCATCTTCAGGAGGGGGCACAACACAACTTCCTTCAAGGTAGGTAGCATCATCCCCTCCCACACAGAGCCATTTATCACCTCTTGGATCTAACCACATGGCACCTCCCAGGTGGTTTTAACCAACCAAGAAGACATGGGTCAAATCTCAAAGATCCTGTCCATTTCCTCAGGAGCAATCTGCTCAACTTTCCCAGATAACAAAGTCCACAAATAAACTTTTTTTAAATAAATAAATAAATAAATCCCCCTTTTTATAGATACATTCAGGAATCAACAAAATGAAATAACATTAGAAACACAATACCATTCCATTCAATTTCTTTAGATATGCACTTCATAATGTGGTTGGAATAAGGGGAACGAGCAATGGAAAAGTTTACATTTTTATCACATATCTAACTCTACCTTTTTTGTAGAGGAATGTAAATTCAATAAGTAATGGTCAGCTTGTTTTAATAGTCCATAAATTTTGGGTTTTTTTATTCTCTCCATCCAGAAAAAGCTGTTAATTTTCTGTGTGTATAAAATAAAAAAGACAGAAAAATAAAGACACATTTTCTCCATGTAAATTATATTTTCCCGACTTACTGATACCCCACCACATGTATCTTGTTAGAGTCATTTATTTCTCATTTGGAAATGCACAGCATTGAAATGATAATTAATACCTCTGTGAACTTTGGTACGATGTTTGGATAGCTGATATCATTAATTTTTAGTGCAATTGACATTTTGGAACAGCACTATCTTGATGAAAAACCGTGAGCAATATTTCACCTAATCAATTCCATTTACTTGAAGGGGGCCATTAACATCAGCAGGCTGTAAAGACCTTGGCCTTCATCAGCTCCTTATCAGAATTTTCTCTCTGGGCAAGTTGTTATTATTTATATTAATGTGAATCTGTCATAATGAAATTAGCCATTTCAGTAACCAAGGCACATTTCCTTCCTTCCTTCCTTCCTTCCTTCCTTCCTTCCTTCCTTCCTTCCTTCCTTCCTTCCTTCCTTCCTTCCTTCCTCTTATGTTTTGTGGGAGAAATAGTGCTGATAATACCACATACAACTGCTGAATTTTATTAAATGCAGTATGGCATTTGGATGCCTACAAACTTACAAATACATATATGTGAACATATAGAGAATACAAACACAGAAATGCATCTTTGCCTGCCAGCTTATAATCATACTGATGTGTGCTATAGAATAAAAACAAACAAACTTGAAATTCTAGTATTTCAAGTTATTTATTTGTTAAATAACTTGTTAACTTTGTTAAATAGCTAGCTTTGAAGAGCCCTGATGACATAGTGGATAAAAGTGCAGTATTTTGGGTAAACTCTGCCTACAGCCTGGAGTTTGATCCTGACTGGGCTCAAGATTGACTTAGCCTTCCATCCTTCCAAAACTGGTAAAATGAGGGGCAATATGGAAATAATACTTACACTGTAAACCACCCAAAGAGTGCTGTAAAACACTATGGGGTGGTACATAAGGCTAAATGCTATTGTTATTTGCTATTTGAATGGAGACAGGAAGCATCCAAACATTTTTTTCTTTCTCAGCATAGTATTATTTGTAGCTAGGCGGCGGAAGAGACAGCCGCAGCAACCGCCCTGAGCAGGACCGGAGTCGTTGCCCTGCTCGACCTCCTGGCCTGCTCCTGAACAATGGCGGCATCTCCCTGGGATCAAGGAGATGCCGCAGACCGGCTATGCGGACCCGATCGACCACCACCGAGGGGCCTTTGACAGCGGCGCTAAGCTTCTCCAGGCCCCGGTCAACCAACTCACCGAAAACCCCTCGACGGCAGCACCACTAGATGCGGCGTGGCGTCCCCGGCCCGCACCCTAGGTGCCGACGGTATCTCCATGCCGATCAACACCCCTAAAGACGCCAGGATGCAGCTGACCGTTGGAGATGACGGCGACTAGACCACCGAGGCCATCAACATCTGGCCTCCACCAGCTCCGAACCCCCTGCCCTCCCTCGCCCCACAGGACATGATGGGCCTGGGTGTAAGCCACGGTGGCAGAGTGGCCTGTCCTACACCTGCAGCCCCATAGAGGTGAGAGCTCTATGGGGTATGCTTCACCCAGAGTGGGTCCTGGACCACCCCCAGAAGCAGAATCACAACCCATCGTGAGAGGATGGGGAGTGGCCTGCTTCTGGGGTTCACCCAACCAAGTGGCAGTGGTTGGATGACGGTCCAGATACCCACCTACCCGACTAGACCCTCCTTCTAATGCTCCACCCAGGGGACCGCCTTCCCAATGCTCCCCAATGCTCCCTATGCGTCTTCAATATTCTAGCATAGATCTACTCGCCCTCAGGAGTTCCCCCCTCTCCTGGGTTCGTCCTGCATTCAATACATCAAACCTCGATGACGGGCCCGACCATTGGGCCTCTGAGAGATGGCCAGGCAGGGTCGGGGGCCTCCATCACAAGACCAACAAGAGGCCCCTGGTTAAGTTTCTTGTTAAGTTTTTTGTCGGGTTAGGGAGGGGGGCGGGAAAAGAGTATGGCTGCTCGGGGAAGGCAGGCCTTCCGGGTACCATAACGCAGGCCAGGCCTACGACCATTCGCGATGGTGAGGAACGAGGACCAGTCGCCGACAATAACCAATGGCGTACTGACGAACATCCTATTCCCAGGATGGTGGGGAACGGCAGAAGGTGCACAAACAGAGGGCCGTATCGTCACCGGGAGTGTCATCTCCGCTCTGTACAAGCGGTGAGACGCTCCGACCCTCTGTACTTCCCCGGAGGACCCGGGAGCGAAGGTGTGCAGCCTCCTATGCTAAGGCTGGTCTACCTGAATGCCAAGTCCGTAGCTAACAAGGCACACCTTGTTCGTGACCTAGTGGAGAGCGAGCACGCGGACCTGGCTTGCATCACGGAAACCTGGCTGGGCCAAGAGGGTGGTGTCCCTCTGGTTGACCTCTGCCCGCCAGGTTTCCAGGTGCTGCACCAGCCTCGGACCCATGGGAGGGGCGGGGGAGTGGCAGTTATCATCAGGGAATCCCTTAGCCCGCGAGAGACCACCATCCCTCAGATGGTCGGGTGTGAGTCTCTCCTACTGAGATACGGCCCGGGGGCGCAGTTGGGCCTGCTGCTGGCATACCTACCACCTAATCATGCAGCGGCAGCCCTGCCCGAGCTACTCGATGTCCTCTCAGGGTTGGTGGTTGAATTCCCAAGACTCATGGTCTTGGGTGACTTTAACCTACCGTCCCTGGGAGGATCGTCCGATCTGGCTCGGGAGTTCATGGCTTCCATGGCGGCCATGGACCTGTCGCAAATAATTTCTGGACCGACTCATGAGAGAGGCCACACCCCAGACTTGGTGTTCTTGTCTGGACGGTGGCGCGATAATATCGGTGGGGGTGCCACGACTGTTACACCCCTGTCATGGACCGATCATCACCTCCTGCGGCTAGACTTCCCCTTTGCCACCCCCCGCCGTGGGTGCGCGGTGCCAACCAGATGGTACCGCCCTAGGCGCCTAATGGACCCTGATAGGTTCCAGGCAGCGCTTGGGGACGCACATGCACTCCCTGCTCACAGCTCGGCGGATGCCTTAGTGGAAGCCTGGGAAAAGGCAGCCACGGAGGCTCTGGACCGAGTTGTACCCTTGTGGCCTCTAACCCGGCGCAGATCCCAGCGAGCCCCATGGTTCACCGCGGAGCTCCGGGAGATGAAGCGTCGGAGACGGGGCCTAGAGAGCCGTTGGAGATCCAGTCGATCCGAATCCGACCGATTGCGATTAAGAATCCTCACCAGGTCTTATCTCGCTGCGATAAGGGTGGCAAAATCCAACTACTTTTCCACCCTCATCGCGTCCGTAGATAATCGCCCGGCTGCCTTGTTCAGGGTGACTCGCTCCCTACTGAACCAAGAGGTGAGGGAGGAACCCTTGCAGGGTCGAGCCGAGGAATTCGGTCAATATCTGCTGGATAAAATTGCTCGGATTCGAACTGGCCTGGACTCCAACTGGGCTGAGCTGGAAGAACAAGGCATGGACAGTCTTGTCGACGTCATCTGGGAGGAATTTGATCCTGTGACTCCTAAGGAAGTGGACAGGATTATGAGGAGGTTGAGCTCCTCCACATGCTTACTGGACCCGTGCCCTTCCTGGCTGGCATATGCAGCTCGAGAGGGGACACGAGGCTGGTTCCTGGCGGTCATCTCCGCTTCTCTGAGTGAGGGTCACTTCCCCACCGCCTTGAAGGAGGCGGTGGTGAGACCTCTCCTCAAGAAGCCCACCTTGGACCCATCCTCATTGAATAACTTTCGTCCAGTCTCCAATCTTCGCTTCCTTGCAAAGGTTGTTGAGAGCGTGGTGGCGCACCAACTCCCTCAGATCCTGGATGAAGTGGTTTATCTAGACCCGTACCAATCGGGCTTCAGGCCGGGCTACAGCACGGAGACGGCATTGGTTGCTCTGATAAATGATCTCTGGAGAGCCCGGGACAGGGGCCATTCCTCTGTCCTAGTCTTATTAGACCTCTCAGCGGCTTTTGATACCATCGACCATGGTATCTTGCTGTGACACCTCAGGGGACTGGGAGTGGGAGACACGGTTCTGCGTTGGTTCTCCTCCTTTCTCCAGGGTCGCTCGCAGTCAGTGCTGGCAGGGGGACAGAGGTCGACCCCGAGGCCTCTCGCTTGCGGAGTCCCTCAGGGGTCGGTCCTCTCGCCTCTCCTGTTCAACATCTACATGAAACCGCTGGGCGAGATCATTCGCAGCTTTGGAGTAGGGTACCATCAGTATGCTGATGACACCCAGCTTTTCATCTCAACTCCAAACAGCATCAGTGATGCCCTCGACGTGATGTCCCGCTGCCTGAAAGCGGTCCGAGAATGGATGGGGAGGAACAAGCTTCAACTGAACCCGGACAAGACTGAATGGCTGTACGTACCGGCAAGCCAGGATACTCAGAACATCCCATCCCTTAACATCGGGGACAAGTTACTACCCCCTGTTGATAGGGCCCGCAACCTGGGTATCCTCCTTGACTCGCAGCTCTCCCTGGAAGATCACATAGGAGCTGTGACCAAGGGGGCCTTCTCCCGGGTTTGACTAGTTCGCCAATTACGGCCTTATCTGGACCTGGATGCCTTACGTACAGTCACCCATGCTCTTGTGACCTCTCGCCTAGACTACTGTAACGCTCTCTACATGGGGCTGCCCTTGAGATCCACTCGGAAGCTTCAACTGGTGCAAAGTGCAGCGGCACGGACACTCTTGGGAGCCTCCCGATACTCCCATATCACACCTCTCCTCCGTGCACTGCACTGGCTTCCAGTTGCCTTCCGTGTGAAGTTCAAGGTGCTAACAATGACATACAAAGCCCTACATGGCATGGGTCCGGACTACCTACGGGAGCACCTTCTGCCAATGTCAGCACCCCACCGTCCTGTGTGCTCCCACAGAGAGGGCCTCCTCAGGGTGCCACCGCTCAAGGAATGTTGGCTGGTGGCCCCCAGGGGGAGGGCATTCTCAGTGGGTGCGCCAGCCCTCTGGAACAGCTTACCAACCGAAATCCGGATGGCCCCCGACCTCCGCACCTTCCGGCGCGACTTAAAAACTTACCTGTTCCAGCAGTCCGGCCTGGCCTGATAGCTCTAATTGGGGTCCCAGTTTGTATTTTACTATTGTTTTTTTCACTATTGTTCATTCTGTATGCCTACCTTATTCTGTACACCGCCCCGAGTCCCTCGGGAGAAGGGCGGTTTATAAAAATAAATAAATAAATAAATAAATAAATAAATAAATAAATAAATAAATAAATAAATAAATAAATAAAAGTCAGTTCATCTGTAATTATTATCTCTCCCAAATATAATTGTTTTTTTGAATGTTCGGTCTGCCTGCCTTTGCAGTTAAATTTTGCTCCAAAATGAACAGTGTTTAGGTCTGGGAAATCTGCACTCAACAAAATGTATTGGACTCCAACTTTCAACACTCACAAGTAAAATTGCCACTGATCTGGAATGAAGGAATTGAAGTCCTGATACCAAAGAGTCAAGAGATGTATACTTCTCTCCTGCTAGTTCAGGGGAGAAGTGTACACCATCCAAGCTATCTTTTGGAAATAATCTATCAGTAGAAGCAGATGTGATTGCTGACATTGTAGCTGTTTTTTTTCCCTTATCACAATCCTCAAAGACCTCCTGAAATATTTCACATATCATATCATTTTCTGTTTTGTGTTTTTTTGTTGGGTCCCAGAGCTGAGAAAAAACAAAACAAAACAAAAAACAAAAAAAACACAAACCTTTATCTTTTTCCCTTTTCTGCCTGGAAACTTTAGATCGCTCTAGTGTTCAACTCCTGAAATCATCAAATCTCAAATTTCTAGATTAAACAATTTAATTTCCATGGATGGGTATTTATTTATAGAATTATTTCCAAAATTTTATAGCAAAAGTTTTAATAATCAAAATTTGTCTGGTCCCTTAATTCACTTATAACTTTCTTGAGTTAAAGTTTTATTGAGCTTTTTGCTGTTTATTTCAAATTCTCTTATATTCTTAATGTACATTTTTTAAATTCTAGAATGAAGGTAAACTCAACAGGTGGCATTTTGAAGATCTGTAATAGCCTTAAGGTAGTTAAATAATTAATTTCTGAAAATGATTAGAAATTGAGATTAAAAAAAACCACAGTGTCATTAAAAAGATTCTGGTGTGTTTCATAGCATCATAGTCTTTCCTTTGGGAAACTGCTGTCCTTTGATCTCCTCATAAGGAGAAGCCATCCAGAGCATAAGTGGGCAATTTCCTATCTCCTCTTTTCCAAGAGAGGATACATGGGTCTGGTCTATTCACAGATCTTTGGTTGTGGCCATGTTTTCACCTCTGGTAATTCAGGCCACTCAGAGTCAACTGAACCTTGAAATGGGTGACAAGTAAATTTGATAAATAAATGAATAAATTTAGAGGTGTGTAAGCTTATCATTTCTCGCTTGGAAGGCAAAGTTTAATTAAGTGTCAGGATAACAATTTAATAGCTAAACAGCTTATGTAATGATGTCATGCAATGTAAGATGGATGATGCAGTAATAGGAATGACTCAGCAGGTGTGTGTATCGCTTTAGGAATCTGAGTATAAAAGGGAAGGCTTTGGTGCAGTCTTTCTCTCTCGTCTGTTTCTTGCTGTAATTGCTGTATATTGGAGGTTGCTGAATGACCATGTGTATGTATTTTGTTCCTAGTGTATATTTGTAGATAGTGTATGATGAACCATCATTTAATACAAACCACTGTTTACTGTATTTACTCCAGGGTTACCTCAGCACAATAACACTGCATGCTCTGATGTTAAGCTTTCATTTTACCTTTTTTCCCCTACGATTTCCTTCCCTAACTCAAATTCTGCTTGCTGGAGATGGTTTTACCATTTAATACATGGAATTACCCAGAGTGGGGGATGTAAACAAGATTGTATATGGCTTTTGTCTATGAGAGAGGATGAAACTATATCTTATTCTTCATACTACACAGCAACCTGTGTGAGAGATTTCTTGCTGTTCACTATTTTAAATTACATGTTAAAGCAATTAACCATAAATAAAGAGGTCTATCTTGTGGTATTTTGCCACATTAAGTAAATTTCCTCTTTTGCTTCTTTTTTCAGTTCATTCTTTGTCAATCTTTGCAAGAAAGTTTATGTCTGAAGGCCTGAGTTTCCATAATATTGCACAAGAGAAAAAAAGAGGGATTGAGGAATATATTTTCTCAGAATCACAGGGATGTTCAAAAGACAGAGTTGCCCTAGGCCAGGGATCAGCAACCTGAAACAGTGAAAGAGCCACTCGGAACTGGTTCCCTCACAAAAGGAAAAACTGGGAGCTGCAAAAAATGTGTGCACATGCGCGTACATGTGCGCATGCGTAGAACAGGGTTTGACTGAAGAGTGGAGCCAAGGTGAGATATGCCCCTACCCTGCATATTTGATTGGTTGAACTTTTTTAGTCCCACTTTTTTTTTTTTTTGGACTGCACATGTCAGAGGACTGGGAGCCGCAGGCACATCCAAAGCAAGTAATATATGACTAGATTACAGAACTCATACTACAGTTTCACTATTGGTTGAATTTCCAGAATCAAACATGAAATAAAAGAACATTTCTCTCCCATGATCTTGGAATGCACAGGATCAAACTATATAATTTATCACCTTTAGTTACTGTCAATGCTATTTGTTTTTATTCATTTTTAATTTCATTGGGTATTCATTCCTTTTTCTGAATTTTAAGCATCATTTTACAGAGGCAGTGTGATCTTTCCTGACAAAGTTATTTGTGTCCAACGTTTCCAAGAAGGGGAAAAATCATCTACATACACAGAGAAGTGCCAGAGAAAGTCTCAGCATGATGCTCTTCATTTTGGATGGAGAGAGGAGGCATCCATTAAACAGTTTTAATGGGAGCTTTGTACAGCTCCTGTTGCGTAGTCTTTGCAATAATCTGTGTGCTTATATTATACATGGCCCAGTTAATAGCAGAAGGCTACTGATTGCTATGTTTGCCTTTATACAGATCAGCTTTGGCCATTATTGTACTCCCTGAGCCTTGATGGAGTGGAGATAATGATGCTCTGTGCATTACAATGCCAATTATATTTTCATCTATCATGGATGATGGATGATGATACTATTGACAGCATCACCACCACAGAAACAGTGCTGCTTTTTTCCTCCACCTTACTTCACTTTCCTAGTTTTCACTATCTCTTACTAAAGGACAAGGTGCTTTATATGAAAATGTGGAGTTCCTTTTTTCAGAACTTAATACTGTATATAATCTGTTTAAATGCTGGGCACAAGTGTCTTTGAAAATCTTCACCAGTTTTGTGGGTGGAGAAATAGGATGAATAATTTCTTTGAACTTTCCTAGGAAAAGGAGTAAAGAAGAACAATTCCACCAGAGCAGAACTTCACTTTAGCTCTGGCAGTAGCCCCCATGTTGAAAAAGGCCCGGCAGGAGGACTTCTCTCATAATATTCTTCCTTGGCATTCAGTTGATGTATGAGACTCTAGGGAAGGTGTAGAACAGGGGTAGACAACCTTGGCTCTTTTATGACTCGTGGACTTCAACTCCAAGAATTCCTGAGTCAGCCATGCTGAGGGAAAAGGAAGAGGTTTCCAAGCTGAGCCATGCTGACTCAGGAATTCTGGGAGTTGAAGTCCACGAGTCATAAAAGAGCCAAGGTTGCCTATCCCTGGTGTAGAATGTTGAAAACATCATTCCACAATAAAAGGCAGGGTATTTAAACAGACTCCTCACTCATCTCATAATTCAATAAATATAAGAGCACTACCACCTTAAGAACACTACTTTCCACCCATCTTCTTTGGAAAAAAAGATTCTAAAAGATAGAATTATTTCTCTGCCTGACACCTTCCTATTTATACTATTTTAGAAATTCAACCCTACTGTCGGGCCTCGGGAGCCCGACACTCGAGGGGGGGCCCTCCACATCCCCGGCACCCCCTGCCTGCCACCCGCCAGACTTGCCTGCTTCCTCAGCGGTCTGTGAGGCTCCAGAGGTTGCGCCAGGCTTGACCGGCTCCGTGGCGGCCCGGAAGGCTCCGGGGGCCGCGCTGCCGCTTCGGCTGTCTTCTTCCGCGCCACAGCTGCTGTCTTCGCCTGGCGGCGCATCGGCGCAGGGCTCCCCCGCCCACGACGTGACCGGCGGAGGCCCGGATCCACTCACGGTGGCCTGGGAGGCTACAAGAGCTACAGCTGATAGCGGGACTGCCGTTTCGGGAGCCCGCAGCAGGACGCCGGCCCTTCCCCGGCTTTGGCTACCAGGGCTACGTTTGGCAAGGCAGGCCGAGGCACTGGACAGTCGGGCGCAGGGTTGTATGGCTTGGGAGCCGGCGGGCCCGTTGGGGGACAGGTCCCTTCCCACTGCGGTGCCTGGGTGGCTGTTAGCCCCGGGCGTGGACGACCACAGAGGGTTCGGGAGTTGGGCGCGGCAGGGAGAGTGTGAGGGGGTGGAGCACGGTGGCAGCAGCGTGCAGGAGGAGGCTTACCTGGTTGGGCGACGGGCGAAGGGGCTTGTAGGGGAGGGGTGGGGAAGTTATAGGGAATGGGAGGGCGTGGGCATGTTTGGGTGGAGTATGGGTGGGTGTTTCGGGTGTGTATATAATAGCGTTGGCTGCAGGTAGCGGCCAACGCTGGCTTTGTTTCTTGCTGTGGCTGTTGCCTTGGAAAATAAAGTGCTTGCAGATCGCAGCGGAGGTCTCTCGTTCCTGTGTTCTGCACTCTGCCCTGCTTGCTGCAGGACGAGCTTTGACAGAAAGCCAGCGTTTCCATCGCACTGCGGCCTTTCTGCCTTTCTGCTGTGTTTCACTTTGTGTGCCATGGCAGAGGGCTTGCAAGGAGCCGCTTTGGAGACTGGATTGGAGGAGGCTGGCGTGGCCGGGGCGGAGGCAACACCACCCGAGGAGAGGGAAGTGGAGGACGCCCAGCCAGCTGTGCGGCCTAAGGTGCGGGAAGCACCACCAGCAGACCCCACGGCGGAGTCCCAGGGTGCTAGCAGCCAGACCCTGGGGGGGGAGTGGTGGCTGAGTTCGGTCCTGGGCCGCATGGGACACGAGCAAGGGCGAACGGGCCGGCCCAGTGGGGCTCCACTGGGTTGGAGGGAGCGCCGGCTGACTGATGACGACGGCGAGGAATGGAGCTATTCAACCGCCCCGGGTAGCCAGACTATGGACATGCTACGTGATAGGTTTGGAGAGGTCGGGGCACGTGACAGCGGTTCCTGGGCAGCCATGGGCCCTGAAGGAGACACAGGCCAGTGGTCTCTTGGGGGGGCACCCAGTCAGCCAGCGACGTCTCGTTTCCGACTGGCCAGCCCGAAGTTCAAGGTGCCCGGGGAGGGCGGCCCAGGGCCTGTACACGGCGACCACTATGAGGTACAGGAGATCCTGGACTCCCGAAAACAGAGGGGGAGGGTGCAATACTTGGTGCTCTGGAAGGGATGCCCCATGGAGGAGGCCACCTGGGTCCGGGATGGGGATGTGTGCGCACCACGCCTTCTCCGCGCGTTCCACCGAAAACATCCAGGGAAGCCGGGAGGGACCCAGGGGGAGGCTGCAGGTCACATAACGGAGCACTCACCCCTCTCTCCTTGCATTCCAGGTGGGCCCCTGGTAGAGGGGGCAGCATGTCGGGCCTCGGGAGCCCGACACTTGAGGGGGGGCCCCTCCACCTCCCCGGCACCCCCTGCCTGCCACCCGCCAGACTTGCCTGCTTCCTCAGTGGTCCGTGAGGCTCCAGAGGTCGCGCCGGGCTTGACCGGCTCTGTGGCGGCCCGGAAGGCTCCGGGGGCCGCGCCACCGCTTCGGCTGTCTTCTTCCGCACCACAGCTGCTGTCTTCGCCTGGCAGTGCGTCGGTGTAGGGCTCCCCCACCCACGACGTGACCGGCGGAGGCCCGGACCCACTCACAGCGGCCTGGGAGGCTACAAGAGCTACGGCTGATAGCGGGACCGCCGTTTCGGGAGCCCGCAGCACGATGCCGGCCCTTCCCCGGCTTTGGCTACCGGGACTACGTTCGGTAAGGCAGGCCGAGGCACTGGACAGTCGGGCGCAGGGTTGTATGGCTTGGGAGCCAGCGGGCCCGTTGGGGGACAGGTCCCTTCCCGCCGCGGTGCCTGGGTGGCTGGGAGCCCCGGGCGTGGACGACCACAGGGGGTTCGGGAGTTGGGCGCGGCAGGAAGGGGGTGAGGGGGTGGAGCACGGTGACAGCAGCGCGCGGGAGGAGGCTTACCTGGTTGGGCGACGGGCGAAGGGGCTT
The DNA here is from genome assembly GCF_947247035.1 of Vipera ursinii. Lineage (NCBI taxonomy): Eukaryota > Metazoa > Chordata > Lepidosauria > Squamata > Viperidae > Vipera > Vipera ursinii. Next base: position 136,935,113 of record NC_139516.1, on the reverse strand, counting down.
GTAGGGGAGGGTTGGGGAAGTTATAGGGAATGGGAGGGCGTGGGCGTGTTTGGGTGGAGTATGGGTGGGTGTTTCGGGTGTGTATATAATAGCGTTGGCTGCAGGTAGTGGCCAACGCTGGCTTTGTTTCTTGCTGCGGCTGTTGCCTTGGAAAATAAAGTGCTTGCAGATCGCAGCGGAGGTCTCTCGTTCCTGTGTTCGGCACTCTGCCCTGCTTGCTGCAGGACGAGCTTTGACACCTACAGTCTCAAGGCTGCTACATCACATGTCACACATGCTCAGTGGCTGGTCTACCATATCAAGCCTTTGAAAAACTTGTATATGCATTGGTAATTAGAAGGTCAAGATAGAAGAGATCTCAAAAGCCATTGTGAAAATACTTATCCAAGCAACATTCAATTGGTATTTATCATGGTCCCATTAGATAAACATATGGGTTCTATTTTTAATCCACTCAAAGATGGACTGCTGTGGATTAAAAAGGGCAATCCTACCAACACAAGACTGCCAATTCAAATCATCCCTGCATGTTCAGAGATGAGAAAAGTAATGCAGGCGGCTTTGCTTTGTGCAATGTGATCAGAAGCACTCAGGCCATTGAGCCAAACTGTGGCTGTCTTCTGAACCTGCTGCGATTGATGAGGAAGCTTGCTGTGAAAGACTTATATCATTCAGCCCTGTAGCTTTGAAGGGCATATTTTGACTCAGCAAGATCTGTGATGTCCTCTGATCCTTGTTAGAGTATCTGATGCTTATATGGTAAAAAAAATACTCTTCTGGAAACAGACTTTTTGCTGGTTTTAAAATGACTTTCACTTGTACAGTTTAAGGCAAACGTGCTCAATCCAAACCCTCAGTCCCGGTTGCATGTAAAGTCCCAAAATCCTAACGTTTGGACCAAACATTTGGGGAGTGCTTATACAGACTGTATAAGCTGTATAAGACTGTATAAGATGTTTTTAATGAAATGTTCACTCACATTTAATTGCCCTCATTATTTATTGCAGTGTGGCTCATGTTATGCTGTTTAAGTATGATTCTCAGTCTAAGCAAGAGTTGTACCCCCAGTTTAAGAAATTTGATCAGTATCCTCTCTACCTATTTAACTTAGATTTTCAATAATGTTTCCAAACTCTGTTATGGACATCGTACCATTGAGGGAGAACAGGAATGTCCAAGTGGAATCCCAATATTGTAATGCTCATGTCAGTACAACTGATTTCAGTGACGATGACTTACTTCTTTTGATTGTGGCTAAGACTGGATCCATTTTGGTCAGTGAAATTAATGTCTCATGCTCTCCATGTTTTATACAAAAAAGTAAGACACTACATAGTCTATAATTATTAGACTAGTGCAATCTTTTGGAAGTCATTCAAATAAGGTGCTTCAAAAGGCACAGAAGCCCCATTCCTGGGAAAAGATGTGAATAGTTTAAAACAGTACAGACACATTCTGTTGTTGGATTGTTTCTGTGTGCTTCAAAGCATCATTTTGGAGTGGAATCTAAAGATACAGCCCTAAAATTCTAACAAGCATTCATTTTCATTTTTTAACTAGACAATCCCTGCCCCATTGGATCATTTCAGAGATATTTTCTTGCCTAACCAGAGAAACAGAATGACTATGAGCAATCAAAAAAAGCAATGGAAATGGGAGTGATTTTTTTAATTTTCTACCAGCTTCCCCATTGACTTTCCTAGTAAGAAGAAGGCAGGGAGCATCAGCATTCTTCCTTCCTTCCTTCCTTCCTTCCTTCCTTCCTTCCTTCCTTCCTTCCTTCCTTCCTTCCTTCCTTCCTTCCTTTGGTACTGGTCAAGAAAAATGCATGAGTATCACAAGGACGTGTGAGAGATGCTGTTCTGGTCAGGTAGTAGTATTGCTTGGAAAGGGTGCCTGCGGTGATTGAGAGTGCACATGATTTGGGAAAAGTGTGCAGGTACAGCAGGGATTGGAGAGGGTGCATGGAGGTGTGCAAGAGGTGCAATATAAGTCAAATAAGGTTCATGTGAGGTTGTGTGGGTCAGGAAGAAGGCACGGGGGAAGGGGCTGTGATGATGAGGAAGAGCTGCTCCCAAGGACATCTGACTATGGGGAACACCAGGAAGACATGGAAGGTTTTGTGGCAGGTTTAGATGATGGAGGTGAGGCCATGCCAGGGGAAATCAGGGAGAGAGCAGTTGGATGAACATCTAGTTGTCCAGTTAGCACAAATGATCAGCTGCCTGTGCAAGCCAAAGAGGCACAGTTGTAGCTGGCCATATGACAAGAGGAGGAAGTACCACTCCCATCCAATCCAGGTTTGTGAAGAATTGAGTGGTGGGAGGTGCAATAGACATTGGCAAGGCTACTTGTAACACCTATTTAATTCAGTGTTTGGAGCCTGGGGGTTGTTGGAGAAAACAATTCGTAATCTGTCCATCCATGATTACTCTTAATTGATTGCCTTGAACTCATTGAGACCGTGTTACCATTGTGATGCCTTGAACCCACTGATTCCAAGCTACCTTCATTGTGCCTTGAACCTGCTGAAGTTGTACCATTGTTGTTGTGCCTTGAATCCATTGACGTCAAGTCACTTTTGTTGTGTTCATTGATGCTAAGCTGCCTGGAACATGCTGGAGTCATGTTGCCGTTGCTTTGAACCCATTAAAGCCACGTTGCCTTGAACTAATTGAGACCATGTTGCTTTCATCATGTCTGGAACCTGCTGGGGATAGTGTTTTTTAATTGTGCCTTGAACCCATGGAAACCATGGGTTGCCTTAGCCATGTTCAGAACTCCAAACATTGTGGTACTATCATCTTGCTGACACTGTTCCTGTGCCTTAGGCACAGAAAATACTGTGGCCTGACTTGTTACATTGCCTTTGTTACATCCATGTCATGTGTGTGTGTGTGTATATATATATATATATTTGTGTAAATTACTAACAAAGAATTAAAGGGAAACTGAGATGCATTTCTGACTTGTTAGTCGTCATCAGCCAGCTATACCCATCTGAGATTCGAACCAGGGCTGATTGCATATGAGGCAGTGTTATTTGCCTCTAAGCCACAAGGTCTCTCTCGCTCTGTTAGCTTTTTTTCTGCAAGGGAAGATATGTTTCAAATGTTAACTATTTAGATTACCTTGCTAGGCCCCAAACATGGGGCAAATCTTTATTTCCTGTTTTCAGCCTATCTTGAAGGCTATCGAACAGGCAGTAGTCACACCGGACAATTCCTATATTTGTGTAAATTACTAACAAAGAATTAAAGGGAAACTGAGATGCATTTCTGACTTGTTAGTCGTCATCAGCCAGCTATACCCATCTGAGATTCGAACCAGGGCTGATTGCATATGAGGCAGTGTTATTTGCCTCTAAGCCACAAGGTCTCTCTCGCTCTGTTAGCTTTTTTTCTGCAAGGGAAGATATGTTTCAAATGTTAACTATTTAGATTACCTTGCTAGGCCCCAAACATGGGGCAAATCTTTATTTCCTGTTTTCAGCCTATCTTGAAGGCTATCGAACAGGCAGTAGTCACACCGGACAATTCATATATTTGTGTAAATTACTAACACTGCCTCATATGCAATCAGCCCTGGTTCGAATCTCAGATGGGTATAGCTGGCTGATGACGACTAACAAGTCAGAAATGCATCTCAGTTTCCCTTTAATTCTTTGTTAGTAATTTACACAAATATAGGAATTGTCCGGTGTGACTACTGCCTGTTCGATAGCCTTCAAGATAGGCTGAAAACAGGAAATAAAGATTTGCCCCATGTTTGGGGCCTAGCAAGGTAATCTAAATAGTTAACATTTGAAACATATCTTCCCTTGCAGAAAAAAAGCTAACAGAGCGAGAGAGACCTTGTGGCTTAGAGGCAAATAACACTGCCTCATATGCAATCAGCCCTGGTTCGAATCTCAGATGGGTATAGCTGGCTGATGACGACTAACAAGTCAGAAATGCATCTCAGTTTCCCTTTAATTCTTTGTTAGTAATTTACACAAATATATGAATTGTCCGGTGTGACTACTGCCTGTTCGATAGCCTTCAAGATAGGCTGAAAACAGGAAATAAAGATTTGCCCCATGTTTGGGGCCTAGCAAGGTAATCTAAATAGTTAACATTTGAAACATATCTTCCCTTGCAGAAAAAAAGCTAACAGAGCGAGAGAGACCTTGTGGCTTAGAGGCAAATAACACTGCCTCATATGCAATCAGCCCTGGTTCGAATCTCAGATGGGTATAGCTGGCTGATGACGACTAACAAGTCAGAAATGCATCTCAGTTTCCCTTTAATTCTTTGTTAGTAATTTACACAAATATATGAATTGTCCGGTGTGACTACTGCCTGTTCGATAGCCTTCAAGATAGGCTGAAAACAGGAAATAAAGATTTGCCCCATGTTTGGGGCCTAGCAAGGTAATCTAAATAGTTAACATTTGAAATATATATATATATATATATATATATATATATATATATATATATATATATATATATATATATATATGTTTTCTGAGGTTTTCGCGGGTGCCTGTATGTGGATCCTTGGTTTTTCGGGTTTTTCCCCGCGTAGAACTAAAGGTGTAGGCGCAACGCCTCGACGGAATTGGTGGGGGAGCGGCGTTTCGGCGGGGTCCCATCCGTCATCATCAGGCTGGTGGCTTCAGCTTCCTTCTTCTGGGAGAGGCTGAGGCCACCGGCCTGGTGGTGATGGATGGGATTCCGTCGAGGCGTTGCGCCTACACCTTTAGTTCTACGCGGGGAAAAACCCAAAAAACCAAGGATCCATATATATATATATATATATATATATATATATATATATATATATATATATATATATATATGTATATGTATATGTATATGTATATGTATATGTATATGTATATGTATATGTATATGTGTGTGTGTGTGTGTGTGTGTGTGTGTGTGTGTGTGTGTGTGTATAAAATGAAGGGAAAACTTCTGCCCCCTTGTGAGTAATACACAGCTCCAGACTATAAGTGTCTGCAGTTTTCTTGGCAAGAAGTGGTTTGCCATTATTTCCTTTCTAGGTATAAGAGAGGGAGGGAGAGGGGGAAGGGGAGGGAGAGGGAGAGGGAGGGAGAGTCTGGACCAAGGTCACCTAGCTAGATTTCTGTCTAAGACAGGAATAAAATTCCTACTCTCGAAGTTTTTAGTCTGGTGCCATAACCACTGCACAAAAATGGTTCTTCAAACAAGTTCCTACATTTAAAGATAGCACGAACCAAATGTTATGTGTGAATGCTGGGAGAGCATAAATTAATGGGAACACCAAGCCTAACATTAAACCTATGAAAGAAGTTATTTTCAGATCAGTTCAATGTATCCAATCTAATATAGCAAAGATGTTTATAAAGTTGCAGAAATGTTTTGTAGACTGTTAGTTACGAATGATCTACTGGGTGTTTTACCATGCCTAAAAAGAGATCAAATCAAAGATTAACTCACCGTATCAAATTCAGCTACCATTCTATATCCATTAAAATATGAAAAAGCTGTGGTTTAGTAGTGCTCTCAGAACTTTAATCAGCTCCATCTATTGCTGTAGCTCAGTTTAATATTTGTATGCAAATAATATTCCAGTTTAGTTCCCAGCATTTCTAGGTAAGAATTGAGGAAGATGCCTGTCTGAAACCATGAAGAACAGTGAATGTGACATAGACAATTCTGAACTAAATGATTTAACAATAGGATGTCATGTGAGGCTTTGACCAGTTCAATAGTCATCACATCATATCATATTAAATCAGGAAGTAAAAGTGCCATACGATTCTGATCTATGCAGTCCCTACAAATGATGGCAAGGAAAGATGAATCCCAGAAAGCCCAGAGAGCAGATCTTTGAATCCAATCTTTGAATTCTCTGGGGGAGAGCACTGATTCTTCTGTCAAGGAATGTATCTGGTGTGTGTGTGTGTGTGTGTGTGTGTGTGTGTGTGTGTGTGTGTGTGTGTAATTACTTTTATATATTTATTCTTTCAGACTGGGAGCAGGGCAAAATGATCTCAGTCATTCTTTTGGCTTGATATTCCAAGAAGGTTTGCTCAGGGTTTAGATTGTCTTTACACTGTCATTCATTCATTCATTCATTCATTCATTCATTCATTCATTCATTCATCAGATTTCTAGCAAATCAAAAGACCCATGGGAATTTATAATATAGTCATCAAATAGCAATAGCAATAACAAACCATAGCTCTTTGCAGCACTTTCTGGGCAGTTTACAATGTATACAGTATTTGCCTATTGCCCTCAACAAACTGGGTACTCATTTTGCCGACCTCAGAAGGGTGGAAGGCCAAGTCAACTTGAGCCCCATCAGGAACAAACTCCAGGCTGTGGGAAAAGTTTGCCTGCAATACTGCACTTTAACCACTGAGCCACCACTACACTACAATATACTACACATCCTTGGGATGATTGATGATGATGATAATAATGATGAAAGTTAAATTAAAATGAAATGGAATACATTAAGACATCCACGGTGCTTCCCTTAATAAAGATTTCCTAAATATTTTTTCAAATATTTTTCAACAGAAAGCAGCAAGCCTTCATGTCCCTTGCCTCACAGAAGTGGGGAACCATTAGAAAAATCTCAGTTCAAAGACTTTCTCATTGAAAACATTGTTTTTGAAATTGTAAAGACTAAATTGGAATTCATTGTCAGGAAATTCATCAAATTGATTTGGTGCTTCCTAGACCAAGATAATAATGTATCATAAGTAAGTCACCATGCTAAGTAGTTTTGTTTTGTTTTTGCTTTTTAAAAAAATACAGATTGAACTTTTTGTACAATTTTTTAACAAAGTTGTCCAACTTAGACAGCATCCCCCCCAAATCCTACAAAATGCATTTTACATTTAATTAAGTGACTGAGAGGCATTTCTCTCTGTCTCTCTGTCTCTGTCTCTCTCTGTCTCTCTCTCTCTCTCTCTCTCTCTGTATGTGTGTGTGTGTGTATGTGAGAGAGAGAGAGAGAGATTTCATTTTGTATTCTCCTTTATATATGATTTGCAGGGTTAGAAAAACAACAGACAATCTGAAAGAAGAATCATAGATCTCTTTAAGATGATTCTTACATACCCCATTTAAGCTGATTTATTTGTTCTCAGCTTACAGCACATTTGATCTGATTTGTGAAGGTTAATAGGGGAGTGAATAGTCTTCATTTCATCCTAGAATGGACACACTTATCTTTTGATGTTTTTATCTTTGATGATTCTGTAATAAGATGTATAGATAGAAGGACAGTAACTTGTGCTCAAAAGCAAGAGAGATTTTGTGCATTCCCCCGAGAAGAGACGCTCTAAATATAACTGCAGTTTCAGTATTTCAAATATTAATCTTTATTTTAAAAAGCTACTTTCAACATTATTCATGTCTAATTATTGCTTGTATCAGCAATTATTATTTTAACCTGAAAATATGACTCCATCAGAAGGAGAGCTGACTCCTAATTTAGAGATCTTTTGAGTAATTTTAGTACCTTTTGGTTTACATGAATAATAGGATTATCATTTTTACAGGATTATATTTCTTCCACACTTGTTTTAGAAGGCTATATGTTTAAAGAGAGGAAAACGTAACTGTCAAAAGTAGTAAAGAACATTTCCACGGATTTATTGTGTTATATATGTTAATGGGAAATATCAATTCTATAAAAAAGACATTAACATTGATTTGTTATATCTAGTAGCATATGAAATTGGAAGGAGGATTAAAAGTATCAAGCAACTAACAAATAATTTAAGTTTCTGCCATTTTATCATTGTTGCTTTATTCCCTAGAGATTCTGTATAATTTAATAAATCTAGAATCAGGCAACTCAGGCTATCAGCATTAGTATTTTTCAGTGTAAGCTTACTTATCAGTGTAAGAAATACAGGAATGAACAAAACAATGATCTAAAACACCATTATTTTTGTGACTAACAAAGTTGTGAAAATACAATGTCACTGTTTCAGAATTATGTTTCCACAAAGATCACATATTCCGTCAGATCATGATTCTGCTTATGCTAAAATAAATTCAAATTCCATATGAACGGTCTGTGATAGTTTAAATTCTGTGTCTCATAACTAAGTTGCTAAACCTTGTAGAAGTGCCTGAAAATATTATTTTTATTATTGTTGTTCTATAAATAGAATAATATCCATAATAGGTAATGGTTTTTTACTGTTGCCTTCTCTCTGGTAGGTAAGATAGCTGGTAGATAAGGTGATGAGGAGGAAAGTGTGTGTTTCTGTCTTGGTATGAGAAGGTCTATTCTTAGAGAGTGAAGAAAATAGAACAGAGAAGGAAGGAAGGAAGGAAGGAAGGAAGGAAGGAAGGAAGGAAGGAAGGAAGGAAGGAAGGAAGGAAGGAAAGAAAGAAGTTAGTTCCTGGAAAATCTCTAGCTTTCTTTAGCAAAAAAAATAATACTTTTTTTAATTGTAAAATTAAAAATTTAAATTCTTTGTATCCTCTTTTTGCCCTTCTTCTTGTATAATTGCCTCAGAGTATAATGATGCCAATACTCATCAAGTGTGATTTTTTTCCTCCCAAAGTGGGATTGTGGTTGTCTGACAGATGTGTTTTTTAAAATTCCCTGAAGACATCTGCTAAGAAAAATCCTGAGGTGTTGACATTTGAAAAGAGAAAATCAAGTTAGAGGGGGTGGTGTGTAAGCAGTTGGAGCAGACTTTGAACCCAGGAGATTTTCATTTTAATCCAGCCTACATTCTAATCTTAATCGTTGTGAACCAGTACTTATCTTTCTACTAATGAACAGATTTTGTCCATCTAAACAAAAACTAGAGCTGAAATGTCCAATTAATTAATTGATTCATTTAAATGCAACCCCTCCCCCTTTGAAACAATCACTTATACCCAAAGTTTAGACTGGAAAAAAATGTCTTTAATAAAAAAATACCAACAATACCTGCAAATGATAAAAATTCTTTCAAAAATTAAACCCTCATTCGCTTCAGCAGTTGGAATACCGTCTTCATGTTCATGCCTGTTACAACACATTTAAAAACAGAGCCTCTTTTTTTCCTTCAATATTGTTTTACCTACATGCAAATATATGGAAATGTAATTGATAGATTAATGACTTAATAAGCCTAACCTCATCTGATTAATCAAGTTGCACTGATTTAATCAAGTTCTTGCAGCCTTAGCAAAAACTCATTTATGATGCAAGTTCCTTGGGAAAAGGACAGAATACAAATGGGGTAAACTTACTCGTATCAGTGACTTACTTCACATGCATGCACAGAACGCGCATGCGAGAGATGCCATGTTCACTTGTAGTACTCTGGTATTAATCAGCAATATGTCTTTGTCTCTGTCTCTCTGTCTCTCACACTCAAATCACTGTGGCCTAAAGGGGTCCTCTTAGCTTAGAAGGAACCGTTTGCAGGCCCGAGTGCCCTGAAGCAATGCCAGCAGGCATTTCATAACGAGGATAAAAATGAAAAAAGAAAGTCTTCTTATGACTCTGCTAAATAAATGGAAGAGTTTTCTGTCTCTTGCCTCTACTACGTCCTTCAACTCAAATGCAGTAGAAACCTCTGTAACTACAACAAGAGTGAGGCTGTCAAGAAACATATATTTCCTGGGGGGGGGGGAAAGCAAGTTTCCCATCTGAGTTTCTGACAAGCAAGTTTTTCATTTCCTGGATGAAGCAATGATTGAAATAAGCAAGCGACCTGCAACACATGTTGTTATTGATACAAATATTATCAGATGTCTGGTGGGTTCATCCCTCCCTTTTTTCATACAAAACCAAATCAAGACCCAAAGGTGCTTTTACAAAAGGGAACTGGGTTTTGTTTTTAGTGAAAAACAAAGCCCATTTGTTTGTCCTTTTTTGAAAAAAAAACAAAAACAAATCCCAGTTGCTTTTTGAAAAAGCACCTTTGGGACAACCATAACCTGGATGACTGAGAATCTCCTTAAACAACAAAATCAAGAGTAAAATGTAGGTTGAGCAAAGTTATTTGCCCTTTTAAGTGTCCACATAAGCATCCACACAAGAGAAACTAATATTGAATACCACCTTAAGACATTTCTGCATTCCAGTTTAGATATGGTAGGTGTATAAGAACACCTTCCTAGAAGAGCCAAGGAAAAAATTTCCCCTTAATGTTCCTTATACTGTTATAACAAGCCAGTGGTAACTAAGCCTCTTGAAAATATTTGTGAATAAGCATTTACAACAAATGGAAAATGCTTAAAATGATATAATTTTGATTCCCCAATAACATACTTGCCAAAGACACAACACAAATTATGTCCTTCTAGTCTTCCTCCCATGGATGTTATTTATTTATATTTGTCTTGGACATAAGACAACAAATCAATAATAATATAATGAACACAAGGAACAAACCGAGCAAAATTCCAATTAAAAAGAAAAAAAATGTCATGAAGGATCATGTAAAAAACATGAAGACAGTTGAGATTATTTATAAAGTTTCTTCCATTGCAAATTTGCATCCATTTATGATTTAGTTAAAACTTCAGATGAAACATTCAAAGTAGTTAAGCCTGTGAGTCTTCTAGTGTATGAATTTGTGGCTCATATCTATCCAAATGTGCATTTTATAGATTTTGGGATTATTCTGGAGGTGAGGGCTTTGTATAATTTTATTAAAAAAATTTAAGATCAAAAACTAATACAAACTAACATAAGATGAGAAAAAGAGAAAAAGAAGAAAAGAATCAAAGAAAAATCTGAAAAGGCAAGAAAAGATAAAACAAGTAGAAAAAATAGAAATGGAAGGTTAAAAAAAAGATAAGATAAAAGTAAGTTGTTTCCTATTTTCTTTATCAAAGTTAAAAGTACAGTTATAAAGTTACATCTTCCTCTATGGTAACAACATAACTCACCAAGTGAAATTTCATCCTGCCACTCAGAGAGTCTCTCTTAAATTGTAAATTAATTATATCCAAATGTGATTAAGAAACCAGGCTGTTGTGAACCTTATGTCTTTATAAGTTACACCATGGCTGTGAGCTTCATTGAAATTTCACAACTCTCAGCTGCTCAGCTCACAGAATGACTGCAAAAATTCAGTTCCTGTGGTCTACTCATGAGGAGCAGCTGCCCAGATTACATATGTAATCTCACAATCTCTTCCTTCTCTGCAAATATGTTGCCAGCCAGAATTTACTATCTGGTTGCTGATCTCCACTGTGATGTCATTCCTGTTCCTTCAGGGATGCCTTGTTCACCACGAATCGTCACCAGAAGCCACAGCAGGATTTGATAGATGTTTGAGCCTGACATCAGCAGTTATGTTAAAACTAATTTCAGATCTTATGCTAAAGAAAATAAAACTGAGAATGTATCCTACTAAATGGATAAATGGATTGAAAATATATGGAAGCCAGTATCTCTGGAGCGATAATAACTTTGATAATAACTTCAGTTAGGAATGGGGAATAATCTTACAAATATTGCTGAATTACAATTACCATCATGGTCAACAATATGGGAAAGTGAGAACTAGAACTGAGCAACATGGGGAATAACATATTGTAGCTAAACCAGGTTAAGCATCACTATTAGCCAGAATGAAAAAAAAAATATAGGAAAGAAAGCAGTTGAAATAAAATGTGGATGTTTCCCTTTCTTTCAAAGTGTTATAAACTAAAGACCACAAGAAAAATTCATAACTAAAAATCATCATGAAAACAAACATCTGGTAAAACAAATATGAAATATACAATAATCCTTACTTCTTCTTTTTATAGCGTAACGAAAACCATTAACTTCTGCAAATTTTCCTTTCAGAAAATTGCTAGAAACCTGAAATCTTCTGCTTCTGCTGCTTTTTCTTTTCTTTTTTCTTCCCTCCCCCTCCCCCCCTTTTTTTGCTGTTAATGATTTCACATTAAATAGGCAGCAGATTTTATGCAAGGAAATTTGTTTTCATCTCTTCAACTTCCATTTGTTAATATTTCAGCTTGCTTTCTTTTTTTGGGTGCCCTTGATTAGAAGCAAAATTCCAATAACTTGAGCATTCTGCTGTATGATTAATGCTACACGATGGCATTGTATAAAAGAAGCTAGAAGAAATAATGAGACTGACTTATTAAAGTGCACAGTGGATGAAGCTAGTTCAGGGATTTAATTGGAGATTTAATGAAATGACCCCAAATGCTATCCTTAGGCAAGGGTCAGCCATGCTCTGAAGCTGTCAAAATTGGGAAGTTGTTCAAACTTAGTCCTGTTTTTATTCTAACTGAACAATTCAAAGCCTCTAAAATCTGCTCTTCAGCAGTTAACTACACATCCAACCCCATGGTTGAAATTGGCATTTACCTAGTTCCAGTTGTGGATATAAGTCACACGCATGCTACCTAATGCTTGTCAAAAAGATTCACAGCTACCTTTGCATCAAAATTCAGTCAGGAGGCAGAAGTTACATCAGTATCCCAAATAAAAAGAGGAATGTTGCAGCTATGCAGATGCAAGGCTGTTTCTACAACATTTTTTTGGCCTTGTACAATTTCTTTGGCCTTGTACAATTGGATCACTTTCTTAGTTACAAATCAGGTGATGTAATGGGATGTTGGAATGACCCTGGAAGACCAAAGAAGAGATTCCCCAAATATCTGGATTTTGTAATGTAATCCTGTACTCAACATGTGGGTATAATATTATGCGTTATACATGGAAAGCAAATTTTCTTTTAAAAGATAGAAGAATTATACAGATAAAAGTATCTGATGGAATAGACTTTGGACCAGTGCACACAAACTGAAATCAACGGGATATTGATTGCTTTTTATAGACCCAAGATTCTCACTAACAGCAATAATTCATAAGTAATCTTATGGTTAGCATAGGTTCATGAGCTGAAAAAAGTGCCATATAAATGTTTCCTTGAATTTCCTGAGCCACAAATTGCCTTTGCTAAAGTAGGGCAGTTCAATGTAATAATTAAACACCAGTAAAGTCAAGAATAATACATATATTATTTCATGCATATTGTCCTTGGAATCAAACTGTATATTTAGTTTTGCATTTAATAAACCTCTTCATTCAATCTATCAAAAGCATTGTTTTAGCAGAAAAGAGGAAAGAGCTTTCACCTCTTGTAGTCTTTGTAAAGCTTTGTGACATCTTTTGCATAACTTATGTCCTCTGCAACAGTGTGGGTAGGTGTTTATTTTTGATGTGTGTGCGGGGAGGGGGGGAGAAAAGTCAATAAACAAAAAAATGACTTTCTCTTGTGTTCATTAGAGAAGGTTTTGGCTAAATTAGACTCTTACAAATATAGGAAGATGCTATTGACTAGAAGAGATAACCAGATCTTGATTAAAAAGTATTGGACTTCTAGATAAAGATGACATTTATCTGAATCAGATTAACATTACAACATATTGTGTCTATAGGTACAACTTGTGCCATATCTATCTCAGCACTATTAAAAGTGTATTCAGAAGAAAGGGAAATCTGAAAGTACAGGTTAGATGCAAAAGGTTGCTCATCCAAAACTCTAAGCTCATATGACTATTTTGAACAAGGTAGAATTCTTTACACACACACACACACACAATATCAGAAGTGCTTAATGTTTTATCAACAACACATTGTCTATGTTCCAACATTTAACTTACTAATACATGTTAAATTCCTTTCTCTCTACCTCGTTTTTCTAACCATTGATAAAAGGTATCTTATGTTCTAAAGTATACTGAATCTTCTTTCTCTTTCATTTTCAATGTCAATCTGTCCATTTCTGCACAATGTATTTTTTAATTAACTCTTCCTCCATTGGTAAATCTTCATTTTTCCAGTGTTCAGTGAATACAATTCTCGCTGCAGTTCATACATGTAAAGTTAGATATATGCACTCTTTCTCATAATTTCCTACAATTATGCCTAACAAAAATAATTCTGGCTTAAAATCTATATATTTTTTTGTCATTTCCTCTAACCATATGTGTATTCTTGACCAGAATCTTTTACTAGCTTTGGGGCATGAACAAGATAGAATTCTTTTTTTTTTAAATTCCATTTATATCCCGCCCTTCTCCGAAGACTCAGGGCGGCTTACAAGTTTAGCAGTAGCCTTCATTCTATGTATATGCCTGCTTGTTAGGGCTTTCACCCCCCCGAAGCGGCATTATTACAAAGTCAGCTTATTGCCCCCAACAATCTGGGTCCTCATTTTACCTACCTCGGAAGGATGGAAGGCTGAGTCAACCTTGAGCCTGGTGGGATGCGAACCTGCACTAATTGCAGGCAGCTGGTGTTACTTAAGGAGGCATCAGCCCACTGCTCCACCAAGTCTCTTGATGATTGCAGAAGAAAGCCAGTATTTCTATTCACAACCACAACACAATGTAGCATTGAGAATGTTCTTTTCTTTAAGTGCTAGATTTTAAAAAAACAACTACAACAACCACTTCAGACTAGGAAGTTTTTCAGTTTTGAAAACCAGAATGCCAAATCACTATGTCAGCACAGAGTCTTATCCTTCTTACACAGAAGATAAACTAAATGTAGCAGAGATTTGTAGCGGCAATAACCCCTATGTGGAAAAGGGCAATGACATGGAATTTAGTTGCATCATGCTATCATCAGCAAGGTGCTAGAAAGCCAGTCTGGCCATGGTCTTTGGGGCAAAGCAGATTTCTGGTGCTGGAAAACAGCAGCCATCAGAACAGGCAGGTAAGAACAAAAACAAGGGATGCAAACAATGGACATTCTTTATTCCAAAAGCTTCAAATTTACTTGGAATACAAATATCTAAAATGAAAGGGCTATATTAAAAATCACAACTTAATAATTTAAATTTCATAATAATGTTTCAATCATAATAATTTTCAGTTTCTTCTCTCAGGGGTAGATGATGTGTTATAAATCAAGAAGCTCTGTATTCCAGGACACTTCAAAAAAAAAAAGAGTGCTCAATTTCTTGAATTCTGTTAAACTGCTTTTAAAATTAGCTTTAGCATTTGGGACACGTTTCTTGCACATACTGTACTTTGCATGCAGAACACCCCAGATCTAATTAAAAGGACCAAATAATGGTATGAAAGACCACTGCTTGTATTCTGCAGCCACCCTACCATTAGGCAGAACGAATGAATGAACAAACATTAAAACAAACAAACAAATAAATGAATCAATCAGAATAGAGCTGGAAAGAGAGATGCAAAAAACGAGTTCAATAGTTCTGCTTCTCCCTGTTGCTTGTCACCTTCTTGCCACTTTCCCCCACAAATGGACCAATCATTTCCTTAACTTTTTTTCTTGTTTTTTACATATTGAAAGAAGCTTTTTTTTGTTATTTTTGACTTTGGTTGTAAGCTTTAGTTCATTTTGAGCCTTAGCTTCCCTCACTTCATCTTTGCAGGCACGGGCTGTTTGCTGATATTCTGCCTTAGTTATGTGCCCCTCTTTCCACTTCTTATACTTGTCCTTTTTATCTTTCAATTTATCAGAGAGTTCTTTATGCAGCCATGCTGGTTTCTTTTGAGAGCTGTTAGTTTTAATTTGATTCTACAGATCCTTTCCGCTTTGATACTGTGGTCTTCTAGTATCTAAATAAGCTTCATTTATACAGTACTTCTTCATGGAATATAATACACAGCAGATAGAAGCACTGTTACTCTAGCCATGGATCACAATAAGCAAGACCTTCACATCTATCAGAAGCTAATAATAAGCTGGATTCACTGGTACTTGGGTTTACTTCCCATTATATTGTATTACTAGTATTATCTATATTCTCAGGTCAGTTGAAATGGACTCCTACAATTCAGGCCTGCTGGGCTTATATGTGAATTCAGCCTCTGTACATTTGTACCTGCTGTGTAGCCTCACCAAGGGTTGCTTTCCAGTCTCAACAAAGCTCCTGGAGTACAAGCAAAGCATGTACTTCACTGTTTGTCAATAGTTTATTTTTTTTAATATAGTTGAATCATGCTATCAGGAAAATTGCGTGCTGAAAAGTCAAGCTCATGTGGGAGGCCTTTTGTTATCAATTATTGACATATTTATGATTTACAAAAGCTTTTAAACTATAAAAAAAATACTCAGAGATTCAAAGCATGTCTCAGTAATAAACGTCTTTACATGCCTAAATGAGTGTTTTGAAAGTGTTCAGCTGGGGCAATACGGTATGTGATTTCTTGTGAATTGTCTGAAACAATTTAGGAAAAATGGGAGAAAAAAGAAGACAACCAGCAGGAAAAATTTGGAGAGGATGATTGATGCCTCTTTCTTCCTTTTGTTCTCCCATGGTTTGTTTGTTTCACCATCACCATTCTTTTGTGATCTGCCCAGGGGTTGGTGACATATAGTCTCCTTCTCCTTCCCCCTTCCTCCTCCTCCTTCTCCTTGGATATCCTTCCTTCCTCCTTTTTTCCCTCTAAAACACAAATGAAAACACACAGAGAGAGAGAGGGAGAGAGAGAGAGAGAGAGAGAGAGAGAGAGAGAGAGAGAGAGAGAGAGAGAGAACCCTAATGTAAAAATAGAGGTAATATTTTATTCATGGAAACACTTACTTTGTGAAAGCATAGGAATGTTCATCAGTATAAATCTGACCCATCATGCCATTCACATTAACAAGACTATATTGTGCTAACTTTAGAGAGGATTTTGTTATAAATCTATTGGAAAATCTGCATCTCTTTCACTGCAATTTTCTTTAACTTACAGAGCTTTGGTTAAATAAAAAGTTGAAAAAGAAATCATTTATGTTTTAAAAGGTTGCACCAGAGAAGGCTACTTAATGAACACACAGAATTGAGACATTTAAATTCAGAAAGGCTCCTCTGTACAGCACCGTACATGAAGTAAATTATCTATAAGCACAATTCTGTAAGAGAACAATGAGTTGAGAATCACTAAATTCCAATGAAATCAATAAAACCTTCACATGAATTACATATAAAATACAGAATAGTTTATGAAAGAAAAGAGAACATTCCAAATAATAGGAATGAAAATATTTTTTTTTATTCTGCTTCTGTATTTTAAATGTCACATTCAGAAATCTTTTCTCACAAATGTGTGCAATTCATATCTCTGCTCTCCCCTCTTTTTAACCTCTAATGAAAAGACTTTTAAGAAAATTTTAGCTTGGGAAGCCATATTTGTAAGTGGCAGCACTGCAGTTATTGCTAGGAGTCATCACGCAATTTCCATATATATATATATATATATATATATATATATATATATATATATATATATATATATATATATATATATATATATATATATATATATATATATGTCTTGGTTGCTCATTTGGCAGGAGCACAAATGAGCTCACAGAGTAGTAACCATGGTAGTAACCTTTACAAAGTAAAGTGTATCTCAATTACCTGGAAAAATTCTATGTCCTAGCTGCATGCATTATACCAAATGATATACAGGCCTTACTTAATGAAAAGAGTGAAACATGTCAAAAACGTATCATAGAAGTTCTCTCTGGTAAACATAGATTATTTAGAATTCAGAACTTATACAATGAATGCCCCTACCAGGCCATCTCTGAGACACAAATTGCTCTCAAAGATAGAACGATCATTCCTCATACAAAGTTATCATTGATTCAATTATTTACCACTAGTGATCAAAATAATTGCAGATGCTGGTCCCATTTTGTACGCCCTCTGCTTGGTCAAGCAGTATGATAATTCAGGCAAATATGATATACCTAACTACAAACATGCCAAAATTATGTAATGCATGCTGTGAAAACACCCCACAAGCATTACCCTTTCGTGCTTTATGAGCTGCACACAAATTTGCAAGAAGCAGAGTTTTCACTTTGAGGTTCTTTTGCTATTTACAAAAATGATCACATGGAAAGGATATCTTTCTTTGGGAGGGGCATATCTTGTGAGTCTGCATCCCTTCATTCGTTTCTGACTATTTGTGCACAGAATTTAATTGAGACATACCATGTGGCCATTTCATCTAGGGAGCATAACAGTTGAAAACAGTGTGCTTATTGGTTCAGTGACATAGAATAAGATGCACAAATCCAGATCTCCCCAACTAGGTTGGGTAGAAAACATATTGTACTGTGAAATAAGTACAGTTGTATTGAGCTGATGCTTTTTCTCTGCAGAATTATAGAATTGTCAAATTATCTATGCATGTTATCATATCTACTTGGAGGAGAAAAACACTGGGGATCAAAATCAATGATATGGGAAAATTAGCAGTTGTTGTTGTTAGCTGTGAAGTCATGTCCGACCCATCGCGACCCTATGGACAACGTTGTTCCAGGCCTTCCTGTCCTCTACCATCTTCTGGAGTCCATTTAAGCTCACGCCTACTGCTTCAGTTACTCCATCCAGCCACCTCATTCTCTGTCATCCCCTTCTTCTCTTGCCCTCAACCTTTCCCAGCATTAGGCTCTTCTCCAATGAGTCCTTCCTTCTCATTAGATGGCCAAAGTATTTGAGTTTTAGCTTCAGGATCTGGCCTTCTAAAGAGCAGTCAGGGTTGATCTCCTCTAGGACTGACTGGTTTGATCGCCTTGCAGTCCAAGGGACTTGTAGGAGTCTTCTCCAGCACCATACTTCAAAGGCCTAAATTATTTGGTGCTCAGCCTTTTTTATGGTCCAACTTTCACTGCCATACATTGCAACTGGGAAGACCATAGCCTTGACTATACGCACTTTTGTTGACAGGGTGATGTCTCTGCTTTTTAGTGTGCTGTCTAGATTTGTCATGGCTTTCCTCCCGAGGAGCAAGCGTCTTTTAATTTCTTTGCTACAGTCCCCATCTGCAGTGATCTTGGAGCCCAGGAAAATAAAATCTGTCACCACCTCCATTTCTTCCCCATCTATTTGCCAGGAATTGAGAGGGTCGGATGCCATGATCTTATTTTTTTTTAATGTTAAGTTTCAACCCAACTTTTGCACTGTCCTTCTTCACCTGCAACAAGAGGCTCTTTAGTTTTTCTTCTCTTTAGCAGTAGAACATTCTTATTTCTATGCAGTGCAAAAACATATATGAGGTTACAGTGGACTGTTTAATAACAATAAAACCCCTCATAATGATATTACTTTATTTGCTATGCTAATTACAGAAGATAAAATTAGAGACCAACTAAAACCAATTAAATGGAATCAAATTTGCTGATCAATTCTAGCTGAGTAATGAGTCGGAATCTTGCCTCTTTTTATGAGATTTTGGTGGTCTTTGAGATAAGGAACCATAATATCTTAGGGGATTGAAACATTTTCCCACTTACAGGATTATTCTGCACAGCAAGTTTTCCATTTGATTTTCTTCCTTGGTTCTTCACAAGAACAATCTACCAGAATGGAGTCAGTTTCTTGAACAGTGTGAGACATCCCCATGGCTTTAGATTAATAGAAAATTTGGGAAGACAGTTAGGCTATATTTATCCCTTAAATGAACATTCTGCTAGAAAAAGATGATACCCCCAAATGACATTTTGAGTTTTTGTTTAAGAGCTTCACCTTTTTATGAAAAAACACTGCTTTCTCTCAAGAAAGTTCAAGTAGTACAAGAGAAAATGAGTAGAAATATTGTCTTCCCTCCCTTCTTGCTTGAGCCTCATCACAAAATAAAATCAAGCAGAAGTAGCTGTTGGTCACTGGTTTAATTTTCCTGTTCATCAAAAAGTAAATGAACTTGTTATCAATATATTTTATTTCTTATATTTCACACATTTATTTATAGAAGACGGAGTGCAAGGACAATACCTTGATACTTCTAAATGTCCCATTTTACTGTTTTCTATGGTTTCAGTCTTCCAGCCCATTCCAATAAGCTAAGAAATTACATTACATAAACAGAAGGAGAATATTAGATGAAAATGTCGTGGAACAATTAACATTCTGACCAGAGGAGAATGGATCATGGTTCATTTGCATGGTGAATATCAAAGAAAAGAAATCCAAGGCATATTCTATAGTAAAACTTTTAATGAGAAAACAAAAGACCTAAACTGACTACATTCTCTCATCAGGCAGAAGAGAAAAGTAAAAAAGTAACTGTGAGAAACTTTTTCTAGGCATGCGCACAAAACAGTCTGAAACCACAACATGGCTGGACATAGCTGGATTCACTATGGTTACATGGTAAGATAATAACACAGGTGCAGAGCAGAAAGAGATGTACAATTAGAAATGAACTTTCCGGACGAACTGAAAAAAAATGTGCAGTGACATCCCCTTCTTTCGTCAGCAAAGTGAAGACTCAGGTAAGGCACATCTTCTCACGCAGATACTCATGTTGGGCTGTAGGAAGTGGCTTGTTCAACATATCAGCAATTTGGTCACGTGTAGGCATGTACTGCAATTTCACAAAACCTTGTTTAACTGCTTGTCTTATGTTTTGGTAACAGATGTCAATGTGTCTAGACCTGGAACCTGTAAAGCAATTCTCAGATATATAAACCACAGATTCGTTGTCTTCCATCACAGTGATTGGTCGAATTGGAGGTGTCCAGATATCTGTGACGAAAGCATCAAACCACGTTAGAGAATTACATGCATCTGAAACACAAGCATATTCAGCTTCAGTAAATGAACAAGAAACAAAATTCTGTTTACGCACATGCCAGTAAACAGGACATCCATTTAAAAACATCATATAACCTGAAGTGCTTTTACATGATTTCTTATCACTTACCCAATCTGAATCTGCATAATAACATAACTCTGCATAGTCAGTATGTGTGGGTTCTAACAATAACGTCATGTCTTTGGTGTGTTTTAGATATCTCAATAATTTCTAAACACATGTCCAATGAAACTGTTTTGCCATGCCTACGTGTCGTGATAGGAGATTAACACTAAGTGCAATGTCAGGTCTAGTCCAACTACTAATATATAGCAGTGACCCAATGACTGAGTGATAAAGTGTTTGATCCTCAAACTCAGGATTCGGTTCATGTGTCAAGTTGTGAAAGTCGGTTTGCATGGGTATACTCACTGGTTTATCATCCTTCATGTTGCAGTGATGCAATAGTTGTTCAATCTTATCTTCCTGTGTAAGACTGAACCCCTTCTGAGTTTTGGTAACTTGAACACCTAAATAAGTGTTAATATGTCCTAAAGACCTCAATGTGAAAAATTGTTGTAAAGCTTTAGCAAAACATTCACTCATCTGCTTATTTGGACTAATATAAACAATATCATCAACATAAACAAGAATTATTTCATACCTATTAGCAGATCTTTTTGTAAACACGCATTCATCTGTTTCGGACTTAATAAAGCCCATTGAATTTAGTTTGTCAGAAAGACATAACTACCACATTAAACCAGACTGTTTCAGACCATAAAGACTTTTGTGTAGAAACCAAGTATCCCCTTCTTGCTGTCAGAAACCTCCTCACACTTCACCTCAAACTCAGCAACAAGATCCACCCCACACTTTGGGACAAATTCAAACAAATCGCTGTCTGGAGAGCTGAAACAGAGACTGCCTACAAAACAGACACACACACCAATAAACTCTGAAGACTAAAGGAATGCCAGAAACAAACCCCTCTTCTCTCACAGCAACACATAAAACAAACTGTGCACAACATCTCAGATAGGATTCTCACCAAAGCCGAAACCAACATCCTGTCTAAATGATTTAATTTTGCAGTCGCTCCCTAACACATTCCCATGGAAACCATTATATGCGGAGTCGAATCCAGCCTGACCAAAATTAACCCTGACGACGCCAACAAAATCAGACTCGAAGTTACCAACATCCTCTGCACCAGCAAACCACCCAAAAGCAACTTACCCAAAGAGGAACATACAGCACTACTTAACCTAAAAAAAGACACCAGCATAATCATTCTGCCAGCAGACAAAGGCAACGCCACGGTGGTAATGAACTCATCTGATTGCCATACCAAATTATCCAACCTACTCCGAGACTCCACATACAAACTCCTCAAGACAGATCCCACCACCTACCTGGAAAAAACCACAAAATCCAAAATAAAAGCCACCCCTATCAGTGAAGAGATCCAGCAAACAATGATTCCCAGAGAAAAATCATCCAGATGTCCTAAGCTCTATGGTCTGCCCAAGATACACAAAGAAGGAACCCCACTCAGACCCATAGTCAGCTCCATAGGCTCACCTCTACAAAATCTAGCCAAATTTCTTGCCAAACAACTACAGCCTTACGCAAATTCCATCACCTCACACGTACAAAACTCATTCCAATTCATAGAGATCATAAGTAAACTAAACTTACAGCCCTGTGACCTACTTGTGAGCTTCGATGTCATATCCCTCTTCACCGAAGTTCCAATCAAAGAAGCCTTGACAGCTATCCTAAATAAATACAACCCCCCCAAAACACATCCTAGATCTGACCAACCACTGCCTATCAAACACATACATCATCTACAATGGACAAAGATACAAACAAATGGAATGAGAACCCATGGGATCACCCCTTTCACCTGTCGTTGCAAACCTCTACATGGAAAACTTTGAAACCCTCGCTCTAGAAAAATCCAACCACAAACCCAAACTCTGGCTCAGATACGTAGATGACACCTTTGTAATCTGGCCACACGGCAAAGAAAAACTGGATGACTTCCTCATACACCTCAATAGCCTACACCCCAAAATACAATTCACCATGGAAACAGAAGCTAACAATCAACTTCCCTTCCTTGATGTCTTAGTCTACAAGAAATCCAACGGCTCCCTAGGACACACTATCTACCATAAAAAAACACACACAAACCGCTATCTGAACGCACTCTCACACCACCACCCAGCACAGATCAACTCCGTAGCCAAGACACTCATATCCAGAACAAAACACCTAGCTGACAAACAACACCTAAAAACCGAACTACACACTCTCACTAATATACTAACAGCCAACGGATTCCAAAGAAACATGATTACCAACTTAATCCAAAGAGAGACACCCACAAAAACCCAAGACAGAGAACAAGAAAATGGCAAAGCCCTCCTCCCATACTTAAAAGGGACCACAGACAGAATCAGCAAGATCCTCCAAAAACACAACATCAAAACAGCATTCTACACAGACAGAAAAAAAATATCCACCATCCTAAGAAACCCCAAAGACATAATTGGGTTAGAAAACCAAGGAGTATACGAAATCCCATGCACCACCTGCCCCACCACATACATCGGACAGACCAAAAGAAGAATAAGTGCACGCATTGAAGAGCACAGAAACTCACTCAGAAAGGGAGAACAAACTTCATCCCTGTTCCAACACTTTAAAGCCACGGGACATGAAATTGATTTAAAAAAAAACCCAGAACTATCGCCAAAATTGAACATTTTAACAACAGAATAATCAGAGAA
>NC_139516.1:136904285-136909285 GCF_947247035.1 Vipera ursinii | reverse complement strand
CCACAAGGTCTCTCTCGCTCTGTTAGCTTTTTTTCTGCAAGGGAAGATATGTTTCAAATGTTAACTCTTTAGATTACCTTGCTAGGCCCCAAACATGGGGCAAATCTTTATTTCCTGTTTTCAGCCTATCTTGAAGGCTATCGAACAGGCAGTAGTCACACCGGACAATTCCTATATTTGTGTAAATTACTAACAAAGAATTAAAGGGAAACTGAAATGCATTTCTGACTTATTAGTCGTCATCAGCCAGCCATACCCTTCTGAGATTCGAACCATGGGCTGATTGCATATGAGGCAGTGTTATTTGCCTCTAAGCCACAAGGTCTCTCTCGCTCTGTTAGCTTTTTTTCTGCAAGGGAAGATATGTTTCAAATGTTAACTCTTTAGATTACCTTGCTAGGCCCCAAACATGGGGCAAATCTTTATTTCCTGTTTTCAGCCTATCTTGAAGGCTATCGAACAGGCAGTAGTCACACCGGACAATTCCTATATTTGTGTAAATTACTAACAAAGAATTAAAGGGAAACTGAAATGCATTTCTGACTTATTAGTCGTCATCAGCCAGCCATACCCTTCTGAGATTCGAACCATGGGCTGATTGCATATGAGGCAGTGTTATTTGCCTCTAAGCCACAAGGTCTCTCTCGCTCTGTTAGCTTTTTTTCTGCAAGGGAAGATATGTTTCAAATGTTAACTCTTTAGATTACCTTGCTAGGCCCCAAACATGGGGCAAATCTTTATTTCCTGTTTTCAGCCTATCTTGAAGGCTATCGAACAGGCAGTAGTCACACCGGACAATTCCTATATTTGTGTAAATTACTAACAAAGAATTAAAGGGAAACTGAAATGCATTTCTGACTTATTAGTCGTCATCAGCCAGCCATACCCTTCTGAGATTCGAACCATGGGCTGATTGCATATGAGGCAGTGTTATTTGCCTCTAAGCCACAAGGTCTCTCTCGCTCTGTTAGCTTTTT
This sequence comes from Vipera ursinii, assembly GCF_947247035.1. Taxonomy (NCBI): domain Eukaryota; kingdom Metazoa; phylum Chordata; class Lepidosauria; order Squamata; family Viperidae; genus Vipera; species Vipera ursinii. The sequence continues at coordinate 136,908,308 of NC_139516.1, read as the reverse complement.
TTCTGCAAGGGAAGATATGTTTCAAATGTTAACTCTTTAGATTACCTTGCTAGGCCCCAAACATGGGGCAAATCTTTATTTCCTGTTTTCAGCCTATCTTGAAGGCTATCGAACAGGCAGTAGTCACACCGGACAATTCCTATATTTGTGTAAATTACTAACAAAGAATTAAAGGGAAACTGAAATGCATTTCTGACTTATTAGTCGTCATCAGCCAGCCATACCCTTCTGAGATTCGAACCATGGGCTGATTGCATATGAGGCAGTGTTATTTGCCTCTAAGCCACAAGGTCTCTCTCGCTCTGTTAGCTTTTTTTCTGCAAGGGAAGATATGTTTCAAATGTTAACTCTTTAGATTACCTTGCTAGGCCCCAAACATGGGGCAAATCTTTATTTCCTGTTTTCAGCCTATCTTGAAGGCTATCGAACAGGCAGTAGTCACACCGGACAATTCCTATATTTGTGTAAATTACTAACAAAGAATTAAAGGGAAACTGAAATGCATTTCTGACTTATTAGTCGTCATCAGCCAGCCATACCCTTCTGAGATTCGAACCATGGGCTGATTGCATATGAGGCAGTGTTATTTGCCTCTAAGCCACAAGGTCTCTCTCGCTCTGTTAGCTTTTTTTCTGCAAGGGAAGATATGTTTCAAATGTTAACTCTTTAGATTACCTTGCTAGGCCCCAAACATGGGGCAAATCTTTATTTCCTGTTTTCAGCCTATCTTGAAGGCTATCGAACAGGCAGTAGTCACACCGGACAATTCCTATATTTGTGTAAATTACTAACAAAGAATTAAAGGGAAACTGAAATGCATTTCTGACTTATTAGTCGTCATCAGCCAGCCATACCCTTCTGAGATTCGAACCATGGGCTGATTGCATATGAGGCAGTGTTATTTGCCTCTAAGCCACAAGGTCTCTCTCACTCTGTTAGCTTTTTTTCTGCAAGGGAAGATATGTTTCAAATGTTAACTCTTTAGATTACCTTGCTAGGCCCCAAACATGGGGCAAATCTTTATTTCCTGTTTTCAGCCTATCTTGAAGGCTATCGAACAGGCAGTAGTCACACCGGACAATTCCTATATTTGTGTAAATTACTAACAAAGAATTAAAGGGAAACTGAAATGCATTTCTGACTTATTAGTCGTCATCAGCCAGCCATACCCTTCTGAGATTCGAACCATGGGCTGATTGCATATGAGGCAGTGTTATTTGCCTCTAAGCCACAAGGTCTCTCTCGCTCTGTTAGCTTTTTTTCTGCAAGGGAAGATATGTTTCAAATATCATGTTTGGGGCCTAGCAAGGTAATCTAAAGAGTTAACATTTGAAACATATCTTCCCTTGCAGAAAAAAAGCTAACAGAGCGAGAGAGACCTTGTGGCTTAGAGGCAAATAACACTGCCTCATATGCAATCAGCCCATGGTTCGAATCTCAGAAGGGTATGGCTGGCTGATGACGACTAATAAGTCAGAAATGCATTTCAGTTTCCCTTTAATTCTTTGTTAGTAATTTACACAAATATAGGAATTGTCCGGTGTGACTACTGCCTGTTCGATAGCCTTCAAGATAGGCTGAAAACAGGAAATAAAGATTTGCCCCATGTTTGGGGCCTAGCAAGGTAATCTAAAGAGTTAACATTTGAAACATATCTTCCCTTGCAGAAAAAAAGCTAACAGAGCGAGAGAGACCTTGTGGCTTAGAGGCAAATAACACTGCCTCATATGCAATCAGCCCATGGTTCGAATCTCAGAAGGGTATGGCTGGCTGATGACGACTAATAAGTCAGAAATGCATTTCAGTTTCCCTTTAATTCTTTGTTAGTAATTTACACAAATATAGGAATTGTCCGGTGTGACTACTGCCTGTTCGATAGCCTTCAAGATAGGCTGAAAACAGGAAATAAAGATTTGCCCCATGTTTGGGGCCTAGCAAGGTAATCTAAAGAGTTAACATTTGAAACATATCTTCCCTTGCAGAAAAAAAGCTAACAGAGCGAGAGAGACCTTGTGGCTTAGAGGCAAATAACACTGCCTCATATGCAATCAGCCCATGGTTCGAATCTCAGAAGGGTATGGCTGGCTGATGACGACTAATAAGTCAGAAATGCATTTCAGTTTCCCTTTAATTCTTTGTTAGTAATTTACACAAATATAGGAATTGTCCGGTGTGACTACTGCCTGTTCGATAGCCTTCAAGATAGGCTGAAAACAGGAAATAAAGATTTGCCCCATGTTTGGGGCCTAGCAAGGTAATCTAAAGAGTTAACATTTGAAACATATCTTCCCTTGCAGAAAAAAAGCTAACAGAGCGAGAGAGACCTTGTGGCTTAGAGGCAAATAACACTGCCTCATATGCAATCAGCCCATGGTTCGAATCTCAGAAGGGTATGGCTGGCTGATGACGACTAATAAGTCAGAAATGCATTTCAGTTTCCCTTTAATTCTTTGTTAGTAATTTACACAAATATAGGAATTGTCCGGTGTGACTACTGCCTGTTCGATAGCCTTCAAGATAGGCTGAAAACAGGAAATAAAGATTTGCCCCATGTTTGGGGCCTAGCAAGGTAATCTAAAGAGTTAACATTTGAAACATATCTTCCCTTGCAGAAAAAAAGCTAACAGAGCGAGAGAGACCTTGTGGCTTAGAGGCAAATAACACTGCCTCATATGCAATCAGCCCATGGTTCGAATCTCAGAAGGGTATGGCTGGCTGATGACGACTAATAAGTCAGAAATGCATTTCAGTTTCCCTTTAATTCTTTGTTAGTAATTTACACAAATATAGGAATTGTCCGGTGTGACTACTGCCTGTTCGATAGCCTTCAAGATAGGCTGAAAACAGGAAATAAAGATTTGCCCCATGTTTGGGGCCTAGCAAGGTAATCTAAAGAGTTAACATTTGAAACATATCTTCCCTTGCAGAAAAAAAGCTAACAGAGCGAGAGAGACCTTGTGGCTTAGAGGCAAATAACACTGCCTCATATGCAATCAGCCCATGGTTCGAATCTCAGAAGGGTATGGCTGGCTGATGACGACTAATAAGTCAGAAATGCATTTCAGTTTCCCTTTAATTCTTTGTTAGTAATTTACACAAATATAGGAATTGTCCGGTGTGACTACTGCCTGTTCGATAGCCTTCAAGATAGGCTGAAAACAGGAAATAAAGATTTGCCCCATGTTTGGGGCCTAGCAAGGTAATCTAAAGAGTTAACATTTGAAACATATCTTCCCTTGCAGAAAAAAAGCTAACAGAGCGAGAGAGACCTTGTGGCTTAGAGGCAAATAACACTGCCTCATATGCAATCAGCCCATGGTTCGAATCTCAGAAGGGTATGGCTGGCTGATGACGACTAATAAGTCAGAAATGCATTTCAGTTTCCCTTTAATTCTTTGTTAGTAATTTACACAAATATAGGAATTGTCCGGTGTGACTACTGCCTGTTCGATAGCCTTCAAGATAGGCTGAAAACAGGAAATAAAGATTTGCCCCATGTTTGGGGCCTAGCAAGGTAATCTAAAGAGTTAACATTTGAAACATATCTTCCCTTGCAGAAAAAAAGCTAACAGAGCGAGAGAGACCTTGTGGCTTAGAGGCAAATAACACTGCCTCATATGCAATCAGCCCATGGTTCGAATCTCAGAAGGGTATGGCTGGCTGATGATGACTAATAAGTCAGAAATGCATTTCAGTTTCCCTTTAATTCTTTGTTAGTAATTTACACAAATATAGGAATTGTCCGGTGTGACTACTGCCTGTTCGATAGCCTTCAAGATAGGCTGAAAACAGGAAATAAAGATTTGCCCCATGTTTGGGGCCTAGCAAGGTAATCTAAAGAGTTAACATTTGAAACATATCTTCCCTTGCAGAAAAAAAGCTAACAGAGCGAGAGAGACCTTGTGGCTTAGAGGCAAAATAACACTGCCTCATATGCAATCAGCCCATGGTTCGAATCTCAGAAGGGTATGGCTGGCTGATGACGACTAATAAGTCAGAAATGCATTTCAGTTTCCCTTTAAT
>NC_139516.1:136869285-136899285 GCF_947247035.1 Vipera ursinii | reverse complement strand
ATCTGCAGCCAATGAACACACATTGTTAATTTGAAATTATATGGCATTAATAAAAAAAGGAAAAAAATGGGGTGGGGAAAGAACTGCTGTTTGGGCCAGCATTTCCTAATACCTCTTTAGTACCATTACTTTATATAGCCTGGAAAGAGATGGTTAGAGTATACTTTTAATATGTCCACAGGGCAATTTTTATTTGGATCCAGACACAGTACCATAATTCAGCCGTTAGGTGTCACCCAGAACAGCTAGCCTTAAATTACTATTTTGCTCTTCTTGATCTTTTAAATCAGACTTTTAATTCAGATTCTTGATATGAGTTCAAGGTTGTCTGACCTCTACCGACTGCTTGTCACTTATTTGAAAACCACCCGGAGTGCCAAAAAATAGTGCATCTGATGGAACCTGAGGTTACTTGCAAACAAAAGCCAATGATGCTGCTCACAACTTTTGTATTTTGATATGTTAACCTTTCAGGACAACAGCCTCTGAGACTGCTGGCTGTACATTGCAAGAAAAAAGGCTGTTTTTCAGCCCTTGTAGTCAAGGGAATTTAGGAACAAGACCTGCCTCACCCAATTCAATCTTGTGAGTTCTGAATGGGAATTTTCTGAACTTCCTGTCTCAAAATGCCAGAGATTAATCCAAGGCCTCACCTAAATCGTTAGAATGTAAATTGACCAAGAAATCTACATCTGAGCTTTGTTCTAAGCTGGATCCAGTGAAAGTGACACATTTCCATGTCACATTTCTATTTCTTTCTTTGACTTTGTATCTTCAAGCAATTGAGAGGTTTCAAATCACCCAGAATACTGAAAGCTCACACACAAACACACACACACACAAACACACACACACAAACACACACACACACACACACACACACAGAGAGAGAGAGAGAGAGAGAGAGAGAGAGAGAGAGAGAGAGAGAGAGAGAGAGAAGTTCCTAAACTCAAAAGCCACTGCCTCAGTGCTGTTCTCCATGCTTCACAGTGCTAATGCGGATTATGAGTTTTATGCAAGCTGAACCAATCAACTTTTAGCTGAGGTGCTGCTTCAGAGAAAATGCAGTGAAGACAGATGAAGCCCAGATGAAATCAACAGAGGACAGAAGAACACTTTCTATTTTCAGGCACTTTCCCCTTGTCTTTTGTTGTGCTCCCCCTTTCTAGTGAAGTAAAGGGGCATTAGAGAGCCAATTTAGTTCAATGATTAAGATACCAGGCTAGAAGCCCTGAAACTGTGAGTTCTAGTTGTACCTTAAGCAGAAAGCTAGTTGGGTAACCTTGGGCTTCTCTCTCTCAGCAAACAATGGTAACAAGGGATGGAAACAATGGATGGAAACTAGTCAAGGAGAGAAGCAACCTAGAACTAAGGAGAAACTTCCTGACAGTTAGAACAATTAACCAGTGGAACAACCTGCCTCCAGAAATGGTGAATGCTCCAACACTGGAACTTTTTAAGAAGAGACTGGACAGCCATTTGCCTGAAATGGTATAGGGTTTCCTGCCTGAGCAGGGGGTTGGACTAGATGACCTCCAAGGTCCCTTCCAAATAATAATAATAATAATAATAATAATAATAATAATAATAATAATAATAATAATAATAATAATAATTATTATTATTATTATTATTATTATTATTACTACTACTACTACTTTTGAAATCTTGCCAAGAAATTGCATCATTTCGACAAACATCAGGAATCAACAATGACTTGAAGGCCTTTTAAAAATTATTATTTCTGGTACTTCTGGTTAATTCTGATACTTCTGATCTGGTTGGAGAGACAACTTTGCTATTATCTTTGCATACCTCTTGCAAACTCAAGTGCAAAAAGGAAACAATGACACATGTGGATGTGTATAGGGGGAGAATAGTACAACAGGGCAATATGCGCTGAAGCGTCAATCAGTCACCCAAATCAAATAGTGATTCCCTTTTCTCATTCTTTCCAGCTGCAACTGCTGGTGTGAGAACCTGAAAATGCTGCATATGATAAGCAATTTGAGGGCAAGGGCTGTATGGAAGTATCCATTTGTTAAAAAAGAAGCCCGGCACCATGTGAATTCACACAGACACAAAGGACAAAAAAAAATGGGTTATGCAGAAAACAAGGAACAAAAGAGAGACAAACTAAATCAGTGCTCTGTGACTTTTATTTGTCACGATTTAAATGCCTGTATTCCACATAACAGGGGTACCCGGGTCTGTTAGAAACTGGGCAGCACAGCTGGAGGTGAGCTGTGGGCAAGTGAGCAAAACTGAAACCATCAACCTCACTCCCAGTCTGTGAAAAAAATTGTCTTCCACGAAACCGGTCCCTGATGCCAAAAAAAGTTGGAGCTGCTGCCATATAATATGAACAGCTTACACAATCAGGAGGCACCATGAGTTTGCTTGTGTTGCACATGTGGAATTTTAATCAAAGACTGCTCACTGAGGCATTGGCATATGATTCCTTCTATTCTCTAGGCTTTCTCTGTTGGTGTAATTCAGTGTTTGCTTAGGGGATATTTTCTGCAAGACAATGACATCTTAATTGTTAAAAGAGACTAATCACATAATATTCCTGCTCGCACACTGCCACCTTTTCCCTGCCTTATAACAGCCTTATATCCCTCCTTAGGATTTCCTGATCATGTAGAAAACAGAAACTTGACAAACACAGTATCTTTACCTGACACTTTGGTCATTAGGTAAATTGTAACCAGCATTTGAAAATCCCTTTCATGTAAGGAAAGAGAAATGTGCCCTAAATCAAATACTCCCTAGTTAAAATGTTTTATATGTGTTGTTCAAAGTAGCTTAAAATTAGCAAAAGTTTGAATACTTTAAATTGCTAATCTAAAATCCCAAGCAGATTACCAGATGATTAAAAATAATTCAGTTTAGTATTGCCAAAATCTATTATATTCCTTCTCCTGACTAGAAATTAAAAGTACTAAAGACTGTTGCTAATGTCTTCCTCACCTTACAAAGCAATGATATGAAGACCAAGGGCTATATGCATGCCATGATTTGCTATTTGCTAATAAATCTCATTCCTTTTCTGTTTTAGTAATGAATCAAATCAAGGATCACTGCAATATGAAGTTTTCATCCAAGGTTCAACTTTAACCCATCACCAACCTGGTGCTTTCCAAATCAGCGTTTCTCGATCTTGGTCTCTTTAAGATGTGTGAACTTTTAGAATTCCCCACCCAACCATGCTGGTTGGTGAATTCTGGGAACTGAAGTCTTCATATCATAAAATTGCCAAGTTTAAGAAACAAGTGTCTAGATTTCCAATTCCTAGCACTGGTAATTCAACATGCTAGAAGAAGACACCAGAATGAAGAAAGCTATAATTAATCCTAGAAATCTGGGCTGACTAAAAATGTCCAAACCATGGCTATTTTTTTCTTATTAGTTCCAATCCTATCATCACAATAGTGTACTCAGAGAAAGGCCTTACACAGTAGGTATCTAAAATAGCTCCAAGCTAAAATCAAACCAGCCTGCCCCTTTAAAATTATCTCAGTAAGAGACAGTTTTGCAAATGACACTTCCATTCCCAAATCACATAATACCACATACGGAAAATGTGGTATGGTAAATGAGCTTTAATATACCTAAAAGGACATCAGTTTTTATACAGCTAATAATGTAATAAAATGTGCATTATTTCCATTATATTTTGAGTTACTACTACTTGTGCAGCCAGCGATAGCTAGTGAAGTAAACTGACAAAGAGGAAATGGAGGGTTGCTATTTGCAATAGCACTCATTGTGTGTTGGTTAATGCCTCATTTTAGCCCTGAAGAACAAGCATTTCCTGCCTGTTCACTAACAAGTGGTCCAGAAAATAGGTTCATCTTCAATAACAGAGAAGTTGGAGAGTGAGATACAGCCTGAGATTTAAAGAAACCTGAAATGTATGAGTGACAAGCCGAGGAAAAGTTTAGTCTCTCAAGAATGAGAAGACTTAAAAGAAAAAACTGAGTGACAGGAAGCTTCTATGGAGAGCAAATGATAGGAGTATGAATCAAGGAATACAGTGATGAATAAGTCCAGCTAGCTCTCAGATAAGCTCTGCAAACATGAAACTGCTGATCCATCTTGCAGTTGTCAGTTTTGTACATTATAGCTATACAACTACCGTGTTTTCCCAAAAGTAAGGCCTACACCAAAAATAAGCCCTAGCTTGATTTTAGGGGGTGGCCTAATATAAGCCCTACCCCAAAAATAAGCCTTAGTTTGGGGGCGAGGCACACACCTAAAAATCAAGCTAGGGTGGGGGTGGGAGTGTGGCACTGCCCACCCGCCCTGTACCCACTTAACTTGCAGCCAGGCCTCTCCTTGCTGGCCCACTTCTGTATTTCTCAATCACAGCTTTCCGGAAGGCCTGTGCAGCCAAGAACTGATCTATGGATTCAGTCTGAAGCTTGGTTCTACAAGGCCTCAGCAGCCGAGCACCAAGCTATGGAATGCATCCATAGCTTGGTACTTGGCTGCTTAGACCTTCTGGAAAGGCCTGACTACAAAATGCAGGCCCAAATGCAGCTGCAGAACTTTGACCCCAGAAGAAGTGGACCAGCTGGTTGGGCTGACAGTGCCAGAGGTGAGATAGGGCCTGGTGCCTCTTTTGGAGGCAGAAAAAAATAAAAATAAAATAAGACCCTTACCTTATTTTTTTGGGGAAACATGGTAATATATAAGGTCAACATGCAGGAAAGAGGGGAAGAGAGAGGGAACTGTACAATAGTGATTGGTATTTTAAAATATATCAATATTTAATATAGAAATTATATAAAACATCAATGCAAAGCTGGGGTCCCCAACCTGTGGCAACCGGACTGCCTGAGTGGCCGGCCAGTGCACATGTGCATGCATGCATGCACAGCCCCACTCATGTGAGCATTGCCATGAGCATTGTGGGCATTCATGGCTCCACTCATGTGAGTGTCATGGGCGTTCACAGCCCCACTCATGCGAGTGTTGTCATAAGCATTGTGAGTGTTCACAGCCCCATTCGCATGTACATCACAGGTATTCACAACCGGGTGATCATGTTTGTGCACACATGAATGTGTTCACTCCCCCCCAAAAAAACCCCATCCCTTCTTTCCCATCTCCCCCTGCTCCGGGCCACCAACTCCAAAAGGTTATGGAACTCTGTTGTAATATTCTATGCTCTGGGCTTCAATTTATTTGGCAAAATCCTCAGCAAAGCTCAAGTGAAAGAAAAAAGTGAAGGACCATTGTGTTGACACTAGTCTATCTGTCTGTCTGTCTGTCTGTCTGTCTATCTATCTATCTATCTATCTATCTATCTATCTATCTATCTATCTATCTCTATCAATGTATCAATGTATCTATCTGGTCTGTCTGTCTATCTACCATACAAACATAGCCACACATACAGATACACACACACACACATATACACACAGAGAGAGATACATATATGTACGTATACATATATGTATATGTTAGCAACCCTTGAAATAAAAGCAGATCTAGAGCCATCTTGCTGCTGCAAAGCACCTTTCTAGGTCATAAAGAATACATGAAGATTCAAACTGTCTGGCGTCTCTTACTACTTTTTCAAAGCATGTAGACAGCATAAGACTTGGAGAGGGCCCAGTGACAAATATTATTAGTGACTTGGTGCTGTCTCAATTTACTGTAAAAAATATCCTAAGTATAAATTGTTTTTAGCATGCTGCTAAAGCAGCCTACATTGTCAGTTAGGGAATTCACGCCATTCTTTTTCTCTTTTTTCTTAAATATTTACAACAGAGATAAAAGGTACAAAAATTGACATAGTTTTACAATAATAGGGTGCAGCCTGAAAAGCTTGTTAAATAACTGTTTCCAAGCATGGATGTGGGAAATCTGTTATATTTGTGCAAACAAAAGGGAAAATATGTTACTGTGTCTTCTCACCATTTCTACTGCTGTGACACTGTAACCTCTATGCTTCAGTAAGAACAGATATCTTATTATGGTCCATGACCAGAAAGTAACCAATCATACACACGCATCAAGAAAACTCACAGTTCATGTTAATAAACTGAAAGTATTTGCACGTCCCCTTGCAAACACCCATTAGATAAGGTTTCTTAAGCGATAACTTCTGTGATGGCTTAGAGAGAAGATCATATATTTTCCAATCTCCTGCCCTTCACAGGCTTTCATTTCCTAAAAAGAAACATTCAAAAACCTATCAGAAGTTGATATATTTCTGTCCTTTAACCACCCCAGCTTTTTATTAATTCTTTTTTTCTAAAAAAAGCTTCTCGATATAGTTGGAGCATTGTATCAATTTGCTAACAGATGTCAAAGCATTACATGCAGCAGGGAGCGAATAAAAACTCCAAAGTGCAGTATCATATTAAGAACATATGTGTTATTTTTAAACCAAAAGGGGAAAAACAACCATATTGTTTCTTAACTGGCAACTAGTTTAGACTTATCTTTATTTTGTATTTATCTCATACTTTTAATACGTTACTTATGACTGTAAGATCGGTAACAAACTGCACATTACTGTTTTATACTTGTGCACATTTTTGGGAAATTTGCTCCTTTGATAGAATTTATCCAAACTAAATTACTTTAGTTTCTTTCCAGATGGCATAAATTGTTCACCTTTTACCAAATCATTTCTAAGAGTATGTGCCCCCATGCAGCACATCATAATAATGTGAAGGAATAGTTCTCTTACTGACAATATGGTGTTTGAAGAAAAAAAACTGCTTTAAAAATAGACTTAAATAGAAACAAGCAATAATCATAGGGGTTTAAAATGCAATAGAAAAATACTGAAGTGGCAAACGTAGAAAAAAAGAGGAAAAGAGGAAAAAGGAGGAAAAAAATAAGAGAGAGCGAGAACTATTTGAGTGCCCTTTTCCTATAATGGCCATTGTATTTTATGTTCTTATTATTTTTACTTTAATCACAATAGCTAATCCCATCCTTTGAATTTTCACCTTAGTACAAAAGCTATGCAACACTAATAATAATATTAACAAAAAAAGATTAGAAGTAACATAGATGAATGAGGGATTACAGTGATAAATATGCAATTTTGCATAATCATAATCATAATAGTAGTAAAGTTGGAAGGGACCTTGGAGGTCATCTAGTCCAACCCCCTGCTCAGGCAGGAAACCCTATACCATTTCAGACAAATGGCTGTCCAGTCTCTTCTTAAAAACCTCCAGTGTTGGAGCATTCACAGCTTCTGGAGGCAGGTTGTTCCACTGGTTAATTGTTCTAACTGTCAGGAAGTTTCTCCTTAGTTCTAGGCTGCTTCTCTCCTTGATTAGATTCCATCCGTTGCTTCTTGTCCTGCCTTCAGGCTCTTTGGAGAATAGCTTGATTTCCTCCTCTTTGTGGCAGCCCCTGAGATATTGGAACACCGCCATCATGTCCCCCCTTGTCCTTCTTTTCATTAAACTAGACATACCCAATTCCAGCAACCGTTCCTTATATGTTTTAGCCTCCAGACCTCTAATCATCTTTGTTACTGTAGTCTGTACTCTTTCTAGAGTCTCAACATCTTTTTTACATCGTGGTGACCAAAACTGGATGCAGTATTCCAAGTGTGGTCTTACCAAGGCATTGTAAAGTGGTATTAACACTTTACGTGATCTTGATTCTATCCCTCTGTTAATGCAGCCTAGCACTGTGTTGGCTTTTTTGGCAACTGCAGCACACTGTTGGCTCATATTTAAGTGATTGTCCACTTTCTTTGTTTATTTTTTCTTGCTTTCCTTTTCTGCTGTAATAATAATAATAATAATAATAATAATAATAATAATAATAATAATAATAATAATAATAATAATAATGAAGTAGCCGAAGGACCACTCGGGACGACAGGCTACTTAACAAAAGGTTTATTTAGAGCAAGACAAAAACAGAATAACTTGCCCGGCTTTTATAGCCAGCAGCTGTCAGTGAGGGCCAATCAGGAACGTCCATTTTGGCGCCGCGTCTATCCGGACCTATCCGCGTTGTCTGTTCTTGACAGTTTGGCTTCCGCATGGCTCGGTGTTTTGACAGCCGCGAGCTGTCAGTGGTTGCGCCTGCGCCGTGCGGGGAACTTTGACAGCTGTCAAAGTTCCCGCGTGTTCTCCTGTCAGATTTGGTTTCCCTCACGTATACGGTTTAACAAGTGAATACATATATACTTTAACTGTTTACAGATATATTACACCCCTTACCCCTCCCCTGGAGCGTTCCCTCCCTCTCGGTCGTTGGAACCTGCCCACTGGTAGTCTTTTAGGTAGGCGGGGGCCCTTCGGTTCCTGTTAGAACGACGTGGAAGTGGGGCGATGTCTGGGTCTGCCGGTGGTGCGTCTCTTTGCTCCTCTTCCTCTTGGTTTGGCAGAGGTAGTATTTCTGGAGGGGGTTGCAGGTTGAGATCCGTCGGTTGGGGTTCTGGGGTGTGTGGTGGTTGTCTGGGTCTGAGTTGGTCGATATGGCGGCGTAGGTTGCCGTGAGTTTGTGTGGATATTAGATAAGAAATGGGTCCTGTTTGTTTTAGTATTGTTCCTTGGACCCATTTGTTTTTATCTGAGTATGATCGTGCCCATATCATTTGCCCTGGTTTGAGTGTGCGGTTGGGGGGGGTTTGCTCGTTTTCTTCCGGGTATGTGTCAGGATGCAGTCTGTCGAGCCGCGTTATCAGCCTCCTCCCCCATCTTAGTTCTGCTGGTGATTTGCCCGTTGTTGTGCATGGAGTTGCGTGTTGTGACATTAGGAATTGGCTGAGTCGTCGTTGCCAATTCCCTTTGACGAATTTTTTCAAAGCTTCTTTTGTGGAGCGTACCATAATTTCAGCCATCCCGTTTGTCGATGGGTGGAAGGGCGCAGACGTGACCAGCCTAATACAATTCTTCATAGCGAATATCTGAAATTCACGAGAGGTGAATTGAGGGCCATTGTCTGAAACTATGGTGTCTGGGAGGCCGTGTGTGGCGAATATTTTCCTTAGGGCTTGTATGGTGGCTCCTGACATTGTTTTCCTAAGGGGAGTGACTTCTAACCATTTAGAATAACTGTCCACTACAATTAGGAAACTCTGTCCCTGGATAGGTCCTGCAAAGTCTAAATGTATGCGTGACCATGGGTTTTTTGTCATTTCCCATTTGTGAATGGGTGCCTGGGGTGGTTCGTTCCGGGTTGCTTGACAGGTATAGCACCCTCCCACATATTTTTCTATTTCCTTATCTATGCCAGGCCACCAAACATAACTTCTGGCCATAGCTTTCATCTTGACAATGCCAGGGTGTCCTTCGTGTAAGATGTCTAATGTTTGATTTGTGTTCTTATTTGGTATTATGACTCGATTTCCCCATAGCAGGCATCCCCTATGTGAAGATATTTCATTTTTCCTGTTGAAGTATGGCTGGAATTGGGGGTGTGGGTTTTTTGCTGGCCACCCTGTTGTGGCCCACCTGAGAATTCTGCTGAGTATTTTGTCCCTAGCTGAGTTGTTTGCTATAATCTTAGCAGAGAGGGGACAGTCTGGAAGTTGCGAAATTGCTAGGATCATTCCAGCTGGGGCTGGGTCTGGGTCCTTGCTTGGAATTGGCAGTCTGCTGAGGCAGTCTGCGTGTCCTAATTCCTTCCCTGGTTTATGGATTAACTGATAAGAATAGGCAGATAAGAATGTGGACCACCGTAGTATTCTCGGTGAGAGAATCTGAGGTGTTATTTTATTCCAAGTGAATATCCCTAATAGGGGTTTGTGATCTGTGTATATAGTGAAGGGTCTCCCATAAAGGTAGTCATGAAATTTTTTAACCCCTGCGACTATTGCTAGGGCTTCTCTGTCTATTTGTGCGTAATTCCTTTCTGCTTTTGACAGAGTGCGTGAATAAAAGGCTATGGGTCTTTGGGTGCCGTCCTTGTATAAATGACTTAATACTGCCCCAATTCCATAGGGAGATGCGTCGCAAGCGATGCATATTGGTGTATCTTCTCGGAAAAGGGTGATCGTTGAACTATTGCAAATAATCTTTTTTAGTGATTGGAAGCTATTTTCATGAATTTTGGTCCAGGACCAGGCAGTTCCCTTATCCAGGAGTCTATGCAGAGGCTCTGCGATAGTGGCTTTGTGGGGAATGAAGGCATGATAAAAGTTTAATAAACCTAAAAAGGCTTGGAGTTCTTGTTTATTCCTTGGGCTTGGTGCTGTTTGAATAGCCCTTAGTTTGTCTGTGGTGGGGTGGATACCTTGGCCGTCTATTTTGTACCCTAGGAACTCGGTGGATGTGACTCCAATGGAGCACTTTTCCCACTTAAGTTTGAGGCCGGCTTCTCTGAGCCGGCTCAGCACAGCTGACAGTCTGTCAGCTAAATTTGCTTCATTTCCACCGGCGATGAGAACATCGTCGAAATAGGGGCAGACCCCGGGTATTCCTTTCAGGGTTTTCTCCATGATACCCTGTAAGATACCCGGGGCTGCTGATATGCCGAATTGTAGCCTTTTTACTTTAAAGGCACCGCGGTGGGTGACAATTGTCTGGGCTTCCGCGGTGTCATTTGTGACAGGCAGTTGCAAATACGCCTGCGTGAGATCAAGTTTAGCAAAAATGGCGCCGGAGCGGATGGAAGCAAAAACGTCCCTTACCGCTGGCACCGGGTAAGCATGGGGGCTGAGAGCTAGGTTGAGGGTCGCCTTATAGTCCGCGCATAATCTTATTTCCCCGTTAGGTTTAACCGGGGTGACTATTGGGGTCTCCCAGCTTCCCCCCTGTGTAGGTTCAAGCACCCCGAGCCCTACGAGGTGCTCTAGTTCCCTTTCAATTTTTTCTTTAAGGGCAAAGGGCACTCTCCTAGCTCTTATCTTTATGGGTTGGATTGCTGGGTTTAGTTGTAAAGAGATCGGGGGACCAGTTTATTTTCCTAGCGTGCCATCGAAGACGTCTGCATACTTGTTGCAAACGGCTTCGAGACTGGGTGATTGTACAGTATTTACCCCCGTTATGGCGATCCCTAACGGCCCGAACCAGTTCAGCCCTATCAGGTTGGTGCGATTTCCGGGCGTTACCAGCACTTCTAGGGGACCCTTGAATGATTTGTACTCCACTGTAACCTTAGCCCTCCCTTCCAGAGGAATAGGGGTTTTCTGGAAGTCTGCTAGGTGGACCTGGGTTTGCCTCAGAGGAATTTTTTCCTTGCCTTGTTGACAGATCTCCTGATATGTTTCAAATGAAATTAAGGAGACTGCTGACCCTGAATCCACCTCCATGAGGCAGGGCACCCCCTGAATTTTTACCCTGATCCTAACCTTTGAGCTTAGGCTGTTTACCCTGTCAATTGTTTCTACCAGGGCCCCTGGCGTTTTTTCTCTGTTGGCCTGGGTAGCTGGCCTACCTGGGGAATTTGCCTCCAACTCATTGACGTTGTCACGGCCCTTGCTGTGGCACACCGGTTTGATGTGGCCAGTCTTCCCACAATTGTGGCACTTAGCATTTCTGAACCGGCAGCTTCCTCGGGCATGATTGCCCCCGCAGCTGGCGCAGGCGGCCCGTTGCTTGTAACGCGGCAGTGGCGGAGGGGGGTTCCTGGACCTTCGGCGATCCGAAGTGTCACCTCTCCTCGGTTGTCTGCGTTCCATTCTGCGCTGCAGGGCTTCTCCGTCGGTGAAATCCACCGACTCGTCGCTGTCGCTGAAGGTTGCGCTCTCTTGGAAGACGGTCGCTGGGCTCTCTGGGGTCGTGGTATTCGGCTTCTTCTTGTGGTTATACTCGTAGGCCATGATTTCTCTGGTCAACTCTGCCAGGCTCATGTCGGTCTTGGATGTCAGCTTCTTCTGTAGGCGTTCGTCCCTCAACCCAATCACCACCTGATCTTGGATGCGGTCTTCTAGGTCGGGGAAATGGCAGTTCCGCGCGGCGTGTCGGACCCCAGCGATGAAATCGTTTGCGGGTTCGTCTGGACGTTGTTTCTTCTAGGCGAATTGTACCCGCCAGTACAGTTCGGATCGGGCTGGCATATAATGCTTCGTCAGCTGGTCTACCAGGTCCGCGTAGGATACCTCGGTGATGGGTACTGGGCTGAACAGCCCAACGGCAGCGTCGTAGACTGGGGGTCCGCTGATGTATAGCAGCGCGGCGGCCTTTGCTCTGTCATCGGTGATTTTGCTGACGAGGAGGAATCCCTCGACTTGGCCCAGGTGTGATTGCCACCTTTCGGGATGTCGGGTGTCGAATTCCCTCACACGGCCGAAGTTTGCCATGTCGTCCGGTCCTGGGTCTCGCTCCGTTGGAAGTTAAAACTTCCAGTGACAGCTCTGGCCGGGAACTCTCTTCCACGGCCGTGACTTCAGCTCTGGAGCGATCCCACCTTCGTCGCCAGTGAAGTAGCCGAAGGACCACTCGGGACGACAGGCTACTTAACAAAAGGTTTATTTAGAGCAAGACAAAAACAGAATAACATGCCCGGCTTTTATAGCCGGCAGCTGTCAGTGAGGGCCAATCAGGAATGTCCATTTTGGCGCCGCGTCTATCCGGACCTATCCGCGTTGTCTGTTCTTGACAGTTCGGCTTCCGCATGGCTCGGTGTTTTGACAGCCGCGAGCTGTCAGTGGTTGCACCTGCGCCGTGCGGGGAACTTTGACAGCTGTCAAAGTTCCCGCGTGTTCTCCTGTCAGATTTGGTTTCCCTCACATATACGGTTTAACAAGTGAATACATATATACTTTAACTGTTTACAGATATATTACAAATAATAATAATAATAATAATAATAATAATAATAATAATAATAATAATAATAATAATAATAATAAACAATGCCATCATTGTCATCACCACAACCACCATGGGGGCAGAACTTTTATCAGAAAGATTGCGAAATGCTGCACCCCCAGGCCTGAAACAATAACAGAATTCAGGTGTGTGTATCTGTGTGAAAGAAAGAGATTGCAAAGATAGATAGATAGATAGATAGATAGATAGATAGATAGATAGATAGATAGATAGATACATAGATAGATAGATAGATAGAAAGAAAGAATGATAGACAGACAGACAAACAGATAGAATAGAGATAGATAGCTAGACAGACAGATGGATGGATGTATAATAGAATGGCAGAATTTAAGTGGGTCAATGAAAAAAATGAACTAGAACATATATGAGCTAAATACCTCAAAGGAAAAAGGAAACACTCACCCAACGATTAGAAATGAAAAAAGTGAATGTACTCTGAAAATTATGAAATTACTCTGAAGTCCAATAGTTCAGGGCATTGAAGCATTTATTAAATAAAGTATTAAAGTAACAAGAGTCAGTATTTCATTTCTACATGACAAAAGGAAAATAAATCAGGTTTTAGAATTTCAGTCTTGTTTGACACTCAGTTATTTGTGCATATTCACCAAACTTTACTACATTATGGGTGATAAGAGGGTATTGACTCAGTTTCACAGAATAATTTGGTGTATGTAGCAAAAAGAGATAAGATCCATCTTCTTTGGACACCATCATAAAAGAAGCTGTGTAGCAGTCTTAGGCAATTAGCAACATCTGAACTGATAAAAGATGTAATACTTAAGCTTGAGCTTGGTTGTTTTTCAGGGGTTGCCAACAAGTGTCATCTAAGTGCTAAATTATTTATAACCATTCTTGGCCTTTGTATGCTTCAATCTCACTTCTGTGACCTTGGATTGCCTTTAGCATTTTTCTATATCAAAGCTTTAAATGAAATGAATTGGACAAAAATATATTCCTGGTTGCTGAAACCTGATTTTATGGATATATTTATTTATTCATCTCATTTATATTTCTTCTATTATCTTATCACTGTATTTCCCTTATAAGTAGAAATGCTTGGCTGCTAGGATGAGGAAGAGCAGTTTTGGGGTACGTATCCCATCTAATTCCATTATAGACTGCTGATGTCCTCATTCCAGATTTGACCAGCTAGTCAATTCCCAAATTGAGAACAAAAATTTAGATGGCTAATTCTAATGACTTAATATACTGTAGCTATTATTTATATTATATTATGATTCTCCTGGTACTTGTTGTTGTTGTTAGTTGCAAAGTCATGTCTGACCTATTGCGACCCCATGAACAACATTCCTCCAGGTCTTCCTGTCCTCTACCATCTTCTGGAGTCCATTTAAGCTCACGCCTACTGCTTCAGTGACTCCATCCAGCCACCTCATTCTCTTGCCCTCAACCTTTCCCAGCATTAGGCTCTTCTCCAGTGAGTCCTTCCTTCTCATTAGGTGGCCATAGTATTTGAGTTTCAACTTCAGGATCTAGCCTTCTAAAGAGCAGTCAGGATTGATCTCCTCTAGGCCTACCAGTTTGATCGCCTTGCAGTCCAAGGGACTCGTAGGAGTCTTCTCCAGCACCATAGTTCAAAGGCCTCAATTCTTTGGCGCTCAGCCTTTCTTATGGTCCAACTTTCACAGTCTTACATTGCAACTGGGAAGACCATAGCCTTGACTACATGCACTTTTGTTGGCAGGGTGTTGTCTCTGCTTTTTAGTATGCTGTCTAGTTTTGCCATAGCTTTCCTCCCCAGGAGCACATGTCTTTTAATTTCCTCCTGGTACTATTGAAAAGCTTGCTCCTACTCACTCAGCCTGAGTATTTTTAATTGCTGATTCTGTGTTTTTTTTAGTTTGTGACCATTTATCTTTAGATAAAATCAACCATTTATCTTTAGATAAAAATCAACAAAATCAACATTTATAAAATATTTATGTACTCTGTATGTGTATGAGAGAGAGAGATGGATAGAAACAAAGGGAAAACAAGGGAGAAGCTCTTTTATCTAGCAATTTCCTTCCCAAAGAATTATAAAAGCATAAGGAAAGAAGCAAAGTCATTCTCTTGCCCCTACCTACATTGGCGTTTCTCTTTTATTAAGAAGAAAGATTTGAAGTAGGGAGTCTGCTATACAATGCATGGGTTCCTTGCATGAATTCAGAATTCTTGTATTCAAAGCCTACTGATTTACAACACTTTTTCTGCTTTAGCTCTTCCTCTATCCTAAGTTACAGTGATGAATGGCTGTGTCACCCATCCAGTCTCTGAATATCACATTAACCTTATAATATGAGAATGCCCCAAAAGACCCTTGAGACAGGGAGGAAAAATAACATTAACTTCTGCATAAAAGTAATAAGGTAGGAATATTTTTCTACTTTCAAAACCTAATAAACCTAATATCCAGTGATATTAGGTTTACTTTTTGAAAATATGAAGAAATTCCTACTTTCTTTCATGCAAGGATCAAAGAGGTCTGTTTAAATGGTTTCAGGGTCCTATGCCAAATGGAGACTGATTGTTACCTTTTTTTTTCTTTTGGCATGCAAATATGCTATATATGGCCAGTCAATTCTTGTTAAAGACTCCAATTTTTCAAACTGCAATTGAATTGCTATTTTGGATTACAAATGCCTTTAGTCAGAATGAAAATAAAATTAAGTACACCCACTTCCTCATGAATCAACCAGGAAAAACATTTTTGTTGTGTGTGTTCACACACTGCTATATAAGTAACACCGGGTGGACCAATTAATAACAAATGTGAAATATAAATTAGTAGGAATTTTTCAAAAGTTCTATCTGAAGGGATAAAATCCAGAGGATGTTAGTTCAAATCCTTCATCTAGACAATGTAACCATTTTAAACCATATCCATTATCTTTATCCCCATTTTTATCTATTCTTAGAGCTAATGAGGAACAAATTACATATTACTCAGGAATGACACTAACTACCCAGTCTTGCACAAAAACAGAATATTACAATTTACATTTAAATGAGATTTGAAATGTTAATGAACAAAGTCAGTATTCTAATTTTCTCTACAAATACAGAACATTAAGGAGAACATTTCTAGATGAATTACTTTTGGAAAGATGCTCTAAAATGGCTCAAGTGCCAACTTTGTTCCAGTTATCTTTCTTGTAGCACTTAGCAGGCCTAGCTTTCCGCAATATCATCATTCTGCCCATTCTCATAGACAGTACAATTTCCAGAATTACTATCTAGTGGTGTCATTAAATCTGAGGATTCCCAAACAAGATGATATCCAGAAACTCAACTGATGTTTTTATTTCTCACCCATTTATAGAACATTGAGCAAAACCTTCTCCTACTGTACCTCTCACTCTTAGCTGCCCACAAGTCAACTTGTTAAAGCTCCTTCTACAGTTTCACCTCACATTCCTCTCCTCATCACCATCAATCAACTTTTGAATTTTCTATTCAAATTTTCCAATTTTAACTTTTAAGCACTTTTTAATTTTTTTATAATATTGTACACTGCCCAAAGTTGCTATATTAGTGAGATGGGCAGCAAATAAATCGATCGATCAATCATGGTACTTCTGCCAGATTTTTTAAATGCTTTTCTTCCCTGCCTATTGGCTTTGCTTGCCTGCCAATTAAAAGAGTCTTGTGCAGTGGTGGGATTCAAATATGTGAAAAATTGGTTCTCTGTGTGGATGCCGCTTCTGGAAGTCCATTCTGGACCTGGGCAACAAAAAATTAGATACCGGTTCTGCCGAAGTGGTGCGAATCGGCTGAATCCCACCACTGGTCTTGTGCCAGCCATATTTCATTTACTTAGAGGTGAACTGCTATGGGAGCATGAAGGCAATGGAACTACTGGACTCATGAGAGGTAATAACAATATATATTAACTGTAATGTATTTATTTTAAAAATATTTTTATTATATTGTGTTACAACTCTAATAACATTGCACTTGTGTGGAGTTGAGGTGACTGAATGGAGCTGAGTATTTACTGACTGGATCTTTTTTATGTACAACTACTATTATCAGATTGATATGAAATAGTTTCTCTGAATTCTATTTCTACATACAATAGTTCTACATAGTAGAAATCTCCAGATTCTCCAGATTTTCCAAAATTCTACTCTGTTGTATGTAAAATTAGGCAAACTTTAACTGCCCACAGTTAATCCATCACCAATCTCAATATAATATTCTTTCTGAGTTTTATTTTTTTGTACTATCATTATTGTTTTAATGCTTTTATTTGCTGGTCTATGACTGCAATAAAGATTGATTGTTTGAATATAACTGATTGTTTGTGATTGCTGTTTTAAAGTAACACTGACTCATTTTAAATTGTGTGCAATGCAGGAACAGTTTTAATTGGCTGGCTGGCCCATTTCATTTTTGGCTAGACCTATCTGCAAGGTTTTGAGAAGCTCTGACAAATTTACTGGCCTGGCCCCACCCCTCATGGGTTGCTTGCTAGCAAAAGGGCATAGCTTTGACATGTCATAGTTCTAAAGTGGAAAGCTGATACACCTGGGGGGAAAATGGAATTTTTAAAAAAAAATCACTTGTCTCAAGAACATCTCAATCAGTGCATCTCTAAGTGTAATAGCTGGAGAAAGCTCTATATAACAGGCATCAAATGTTTCAGAATGGAAATTGAAATAATTGTAGGTTAACATCTTATTACTAGTATAATTTCACTCAAAGAAATGCCAACCAGTGTTAGATGAACAGGACTAAATGTTCATGGAAATTAAACGCTTCATGAGTATGTTTGCAAACAAAATGCAAAATGAAGAATTACTCTTTTAAACATTTGTTCTCAGGAGTTCCAAAATAATACAGTATTAATGATTATAATTCTAATCACAACATATTAATTTGGAAAAAGAATTAGGAAGGATTGAAGAAAGATTACATTACTTAAGCTGCATTACCTATTTCTAGAAATAGCTGATGATATAAACCTGTTTTGATAAATGTGTTTCAGAATAATTCCCTGATGGCTGCAAGTGATTTAAAAATTATTTGCAGAGAGACAATCAATTAGGGATACTATCACAATCCTTAGGACTGTGTCAAACTGCCGGCCCACAGGCCAAATGCGTTATGCTGAAACCGCACCCACACCATTGCTGGCAATGGAAAAAAAGTCACAATATGTCGCAACACGTTACATGACATTGCGAGTTTGACACCCCTGACTTATGACAATCCTAGGAATTTTGTGAAAGATGTTGAACAGAGATATTTCAACTTTCAGGCAAGGGGACATAGTTCTGACCTAATGGATCAATTATTTTGCCAAACATTATGTAGCTTTCCCTGTTTCTACATGATCATGTAACTTGTATATATTATTTTCATGTGGCTTATAAATCATGTATTTTTTCCTACCTTCATAAAATGTTATTAGGTAGATTAGTTGTTTTTTTTAAATCCCATTTATATCCCGCCCTTCTCTGAAGACTCAGGGCAGCTTACAATCTAAAGCACAAATCAATGTGCTTAGCAATAGTTTAATCTTAGCAATAGCTTAAACTTGCACAATTCTTAGATCATCTTTAGTTATCCTTTCTTAAACCAGTCTTTCAAATAATTTCTTAGTCTTCTTCATTTGCTTATTTGTTAATATAAAACACTGGTTTCATGGCAAGGATAGGGTCTTCTTTAAGCTGAGCTCAGTTCTTGGTATTTTTCTTAGTTGTTATTTTGGTGCCTTCAAGTCAATGCTGACTCATACTAACTGCCTAGACCAGGGATAGGCAACCTCGGCTCTTTTATGACTCATGGACTTCAACTCCCAGAATTCCTGAGTTATAAAAGAGCCAAGGTTGCCTACCCCTAGCCTAGACTAATCCTAGAGGTTTCTGTGAAAAAAATTCAGAAGTGATTTGCCATTGCCTCCTTCCTAGGGCTGAAAGACAGTGACTTTTCCAAGGTCACCCTCTGGCTTTCTATCTAAGGTGGGACTTAAACTCCCAGTTCCTAGTCTGATGCCTTAACCACTACCCTAACCTGGCTCCCTGAGTTTTCTTGGTAATATCTGTCTGTCTGTCTGTCTGTCTGTCTGTCTGTCTGTCTGTCTGTCTGTCTGCCTGCCTGCCTGCCTGCCTGCCTGCCTGCCTGCCTGCCTATCTATCTATCTATCTATCTATCTATCTATCTATCTATCTATCTATCTATCTATCTATCTATCTATCTATCTATCTATCTATCTATCAAAATTTATAGGCCACCCATCTTACCTAAGGCTAACTAAAGTATAGACATGATTTGCCCATTACATTATGTCATCTAAGTCAGGGCTTTTCAACCTTTTCAGCCATTGTACCACTTTTACGATATGGCAACATCCAAGTACCACCAGTCGCCTAGCAAGGTGTCAAAAACTTGATGACCCCAAAAAAGGAAAAAAGGAAAAAAGTGATAAAGTACAGGTAGTCCTCGACTTGCAACATTTCACTTAGTGACTGCTCGAAGTTACAATGGCACTGGAAAAAGTCCCCCCCAAGCCACAGCCGAGCAAGACACCTGCCTGCCCGCCTGGCACACTCTTCCTCCTGTCCAAGGTTTTCATTGTTGTGAGCATTTCTGTTGAGGATTGGCAGTGGGGGTGGGGTGGGGTGGAGGAAGTTTGGTTTTTATTCCTCCCCCTCTGCTGGGTGATTGCAGCAGGTTTTGGTCACTTCACATGACCCTGGGACACTGTGACCATCATAAATATGAATCAGTTGCCAAGCATCTGAATGAAAATCACAAGGCCCTGGATATGCTGCAACATTCCAGCTGATTTGGTGCTTCTTCAGGGCTCAGCAGAAGTGCCAGGATCAGCGTCGAGCCTGGCACTAATCTGCTGCTTCCACTGAGCCCTGACAGCCCTGAAGAAGCACCAAACAGCTGGTAAGCGGCACCGATCCTGGCACTTCTGTTGAGCCCTTACAGCCCTGCAGCTCCAGACATTTCTTGTTCATGCTTGTGGGGTGCTGCCACCAGTTCAGTTCATTCCCCTCCCCCGCTACCACTTTTCTAGGATGGCCGTGTACCACTTCCCAGGTGCCAATGTACCACAGGTGGCATCCGTACCATTGGTTGAAAAGCCCTGATGTAAGTGTAGCCTACAATCCTAAGATTTGTGCTAGACTTCCCGTCACTTCCCGCCAGCTTCTGCCAACCTAGCAGTTTGAAAGGACGTTACATGGAAGTAGATAAATAGGTGCCACTTCAGTGGGAAAAATTGGTTCTCACTTCAAATGGCAATATAAATTCAACCAGTGCCAGACCTGCCCAAATACAACACCCAAATATGAGGTAATGTTGGTGGCAGGAAAAGCCCCAAATGGTGCTGTAGAATCCTGTCAAGCCTTCTGAGTGTAGAACTAGTTTGCCCCCTATAGTCCACTCTGAATAGTGCATGAGCATGAACCAAATGAACTAGTAATTGTTGGCAGCCAAACAATACTTTGTATTAACACTGTAGTCTCCTGACTTGTGTAACATCATCATATGCTAAATAATAATAATAGATATTATTAATAATAATATTAATAACCATAGTGGATTTATTGTTTGAGGCTATTGCTTGTAGCATGGATAGTTTAATGTTTTGTGAACCACTATGAGAGAAAAAGAAATAAGACCATGTATAGATCATTCCAATTCCAAAGAAAGGCAGTGCCAAAGAATGTTCAAACTATCGCACCATTGCACTCATTTCTCATGCTAGTAAAGTTATGCTTAAAATTCTACAAGCTAGACTCCAGCAGTATGTGGATCGAGAACTACCAGAAGTACAGGCAGGATTTCGAAGAGGCAGAGGAACAAGAGATCAAATTGCTAACATACGCTGGATCATGGAGAAAGCTAGAGAGTTCCAGAAAAACATCTACTTCTGCTTCATTGACTATGCTAAAGCCTTTGATTGTGTGGATCATAACAAACTGTTAATTCCTGGCAAATAGATGGGGAAGAAATGGAGGTGGTGACAGATTTTATTTTCCTGGGCTCCAAGATCACTGCAGATGGGGACTGTAGCCAAGAAATTAAAAGATGCTTGCTCCTTGGGAGGAATGCCATGTCAAATCTAGACAGCACACTAAAAAGCAGAGACATCACCATGTTAACAAAAGTGCGTATAGTCAAGGCGATGGTCTTCCCAGTTGCAATGTATGGCAGTGAAAGCTGGACCATAAGAAAGGCTGAGCACCAAAGAATTGAAGCCTTTGAACTATGGTGCTGGAGAAGACTCCTGCGAGTCCCTTGGACTGCAAGGCAATCAAACCGGTCAGTCCTAGAGGAGATCAACCCTGACTGCTCTTCAGAAGGTCAGATCCTGAAGCTAAAACTCAAATACTTTGGCCACCTAATGAGAAGGAAGGATTCACTGGAGAAGAGCCTAATGCTGGGAAAGATTGAGGGCAATAGAAGAAGGGGACGACAGAGAATGAGGTGGCTGGATGGAGTCACTGAAGCAGTAGACATGAGCTTAAATGGACTCCAGAAGATGGTAGAGGACAGGAAGGCCTGGAGGAACATTGTCCATAGGGTCGCGATGGGTTGGACACGACTTCACAACTAACAACAACAACATAGATCTGGTCAAATTCCTTAGAAGGTGAAGATGTCTTTGTTAATGTAAATAACTATATGTCAATAGAACAATCCAAACTTAAATATAGTTTTTGAAGTATAGAATGAGCAAGGTCTTATTCCTGGCTGAATAATCTCTTTTTCCCCAAGACCCAAGTCATTGTCTTTCTCATGCACTATTTTAACTTCTTAAACTGAAGTAACACTACCAGGTCTTACTCTGTCCTTCTCCATGTTAAATTATTTTTAAATTTTACACATGTCTATCAATATTCCCTGCCTTTGAATTCTTTTTCTGTCTTGATGGCCTAAGTGAAGAACTAAGTAGTATACACTTTTATCTTTGCATCCTTAATTGTTTAAGCAATTGCATCAAGCTGTATCCTATTTACTTTGCTGGAAATACTTGTTTTGCTTGCTTGTAATCTGACAACTTTATATGTCTTTCATAACCCATGTAGAAGTTCTATGAAGTAAGCACCCTTGTTAAAATGTGCTTCATCCATGGTGCTTTATAAATGGTTGGAAATTTGCCTGACCATAGGTAAATTAGTTGTCAAATAACATTATGACATGTTCATATTGCGTGTGACCAGAGAAGGAATTCTGCTTTTCAAAAATCTCAGCTAAATTTAGTAGTGCTTTTCCGTTTGCATTGCTAAATCATTCAGGGAAAATCCTGGTTCCACTGAAGTCAGTTTAAGAGACAGATATTGTTTGTCGTTAGTAGAACAGTGACAAATATTGCAAATAATAATTCAAGCATGTTGAATTAATGAGTATTTAAAGGAATACTAAGGGGACCTGGTGGTGGAAAACAACTGATAGACATTACAAAGGCAGCTTTATATTAATCTTCTACAAAATGTTTTGACGAGATATTCTTGGGAACAAAAGCAGAAATATGAAATTCAGCAGTACAGTATCAGTAGCCATATTTCTCTTTTTTTTTACCCTTCTTAAATTGATCTATGCGTGCATCGCTGTAGAATGCCATATTAATTTTCAGAGAACTAATGGTTTGTATTGTATGATTGTTTTATTTTATTATATTTATAAATCTAATTTACAGACAGTCCATTCCACTCACAGAGCAACAATATTATTATTGGCAATTGGGAAGATTAGAGGATTCAGAAGGAGAGGAAATGTATCTGACCTTGACAAGTAGCCCAGTCACAAATGTATAGCATGACTCAGAACCTGTTGTGACTACAGTTAAACTTGAACTAGGCTAAAACATATAGGGAACGGTTGCTGGAATTGGGTATGTGTAGTTTAGTGAAGAGAAGGGTGAGGGGTGACATGATAGCAGTGTTCCAATATCTCAGGGGCTGCCACAAAGAAGAGGAAGCCAGGCTATTCTCCAAAGCACCTGAAAGCAGGACAAGAAGCAACAGATGGAAACTAGTCAAGGAGAGAAGCAACCTAGAACTAAGGAGAAACTTCCTGACAGTTAGAACAATTAATCAGTGGAACAACCTGCCTCCAGAAGCTGTGAATGCTCCAACACTGGAAGTTTTTAAGAAGAGACTGGACAGCCATTTGCCTGAAATGGTATAGGGCTTCCTGCCTTAGCAGGGGGTTGGACTAGATGACCTCCAAGGTCCCTTCCAACTTATTATTATTATTATTATTATTATTATTATTATTATTATTATTATTATTATTATTATTATTTATTACTTTCCTTCAAGACTGCTCATAGAAATATTACTCAGGGATGTCTTTGGAAAGAAGGAAGAAAATAGTTTTCTGGAAGAAACTACTTTCTAGGCTCCTGGGGAAAAATAGTCAATGGAAAACTCATTTTTTTCTAAATTGTGGTGGTGGTGGTGGTGATGATGATGACGATGAGTAGGAGAGGAAGAGGAAGAGGAAGAGGAAGAGGAAGAAGAAGAAGAAGAAGAAGAAGAAGAAGAAGAAGAAGAAGAAGAAGAAGAAGAAGAAGAAGAAGAAGAAAACACTGATGAAAAATAAAGAGAAAGCCACTGCAATAAAACTCTTCTGCCCCACTGCAAAGTAGCATCCAAAGCAGCTCATCAAATATAGAAAAGAAGAAACAGCTACCTTAATGGTCTGAATAGAGATATTAATCATATATGTGTCCTATATATTCTGAAACATTTTTAGGGGGAAGGAAAAAAAGTCCTGTTAACTGAGAAATTCCTAGTAAATCCAGTTGGGAAAAGTAGCAATGGGAAAGGGAGGATTGAGCTTGTGAAGTACAGGATGAACTCAGAAAACTTAAGAAAGATTACCCTTGGCTACAGTCCAGATGTAGAAACTCCTGTCAATATTTTGAGACTATTGTAGAAGCTCATTATTTATTGAGAGGACAGAGACTGGAAATGGAGCATGTTCTGTTCCTTTGTACTCAATTCAATACACCAAAGACTAATTGATAACCATTTTTTCAAGTCATAATTGACAGCTCATCTCAGACTCCCATTGATTACCTTTTCCGTTCCTTCCCAGGGAGCATGAATAGAATTTGAAAAGGTAGCAACCTGTTCATTATTTGTAAGTTTTCTATTGTTAATAGTAGAGCAATCTTCACATCCATGAACTCAGCTATCTGAACTCCACGCAGGCCATCTTCTTGTTTTTCTGTAACAGAACAACCCCACACTGGATCCTCACTTAGTGTTAATTGCACTTAAAATACATTTATTGAAATCAAGGGTACTTAAATAAATAAAGCCCTTTTGATTTCAATAGATCTGGCCTGAGCAATCCAGATCTCCTTCTACATGTATAGAGTATACAGGTAGTCCTTGACTTAGGACCACAATCGAGCAAAAATTTTCTGTTGTTAAATGAGATATTTGTTAAGTGAGTTTTGCCCCATTTTACGATCTGTCTTGCCACAGTTGTTAAGTGAATCACTCAGGCTGATCAGTTAGTAACCCAGCTATTAAGTAAATCTGGCTTCCCCATTGAATTTACTTGTCAGAAGGTCACAAAAGGTGATCACATGATCTTGGGACATAGAAACAGCCATAAGTACGAACCAGTTGCCAAGCATCTGAATTTTGATCACATGATCATGGGGATGCTGCAAAGGTCATAACTGTGAAAAATTGTCATAAGTTACATTTTTAGTGCCGTTGTAACTTTGAACAGTCATTTAACATGCTGTTGTAAATCAAGGATTACCTGTATTATAATATTTGATATTAATCTCTTGGGCTAAGCTCTTTTACAATATAATCTTACTGTATGTTATTTAGTTGTGATTATTGGTTTAGATTCCAAGCTAATGCTACATGATTGCCAACAATTAGAGATGCTATTAAAGCTGAATTTTAAACCTAAAAGGTGCAGCACTAATTCAATATCTTTTAGCTCATATTAATAATATCCGCAAAGCTAGAAAACAAGATAATGCAGGAAATAATGAATTACAGAATCAGCATGGGCTTACTTTCTCTACATCAAGAATTAAAAAAGAAAATCATATGGTCTGCATAAATAGTAATGTCATGTTTCAGCTATTTTTTCACCAGTCCATTTTACCTGCAATTACAGTAATATTCAATTCAGAATAGAGCTGGAAGGGACCTTGGAGGTCTTCTAGTCCAACCCCTGCTAAAGCAGGAGACTTTATTCATTTCAGACAAGTGGCTGTCCAGTCTCTTCTTAAAAACCTCCAATGGTGAAGCACCCACAACATCTGAAGGTAAGCTATTCCACTGGTTAATTGTTCTCACTGATAGGAAGTTTCTCCTTAATTCCAGGTTGCTTCTCTCCTTGATTAGTTTCCAACCATTATTTCTTGCCCTGCCCTCTGGTGCTTGGGAAAATGAGTTGACCCCCTCTTCTTTGTGGCAGCCCCTCAAATACCGGAATATTGCTGCCACATCACTCCTATTCTTCCCCCCCCTAAACTAGTCCTGCCCAAATCCTGCAACCATTCTTAATATGGCCTTTAATCATCTCCATTGCTCTTCTCTGCACTTTTTTTCCCAAGTGTCAACATCTTTTTTGTAATGTGGTGACCAAAACTGGATGCAGTATTTCAGGTGTAGTCTTATTAAAGTTTTATAAAGGGTAATAATAATGTTGAATGCCTTACTGAAATCTAAGTATACTATGTCTACAGCATTTTGCTGGTCTACTAATATAGTCACTTTGTGAAAGAATGAAATAAGATTGGTTTGGCATGATCTCTTTTTAACAAGTCCCTGCTGGCTTCTAGTTATAACTTTGTTTCTAGATCTTTGCAGATCTGTTTTCTGATTATCTTTTCCAATATCTCTCCAGGTACTGAAAGGTATTGAAAAATATAATCTATTTAATTTTGCCCATGAGTGTGGCAGCATGCCATATAAAATTCTCGGTATTCAGTACATCCCCAAATTCAGCTAGACAATCTACTAGCCTCAGATGCAATATCCAGACTATAACAAAGATATTATCAATTTAAGGAACTCTCAACTTTCAGATTTTCTCCTATTCTAATCATTCAGGAGAAAAACCAGAAGACTAGTTGGTAGTTGCAGGACACCTGAGATATTTCATTCCCCAAAAGTGATTATGCTTTCAGGACCATCCATTCAGCCATGCACCAACCTTTCTTTAATGCATAGAAAACTTTAAAGAGGCATAGCTTTTGCTTGGAATCTAACAAGACTTCTCAGTTCTGGTAACTGTGCTGTCTTCATGTATTACAATTTAATATGAAGAGAGTGCTATGTGCCTCCAAAGAACTGGCCTGATAAATCTTGCTGTATTCTCCATATCTATGTGATGGCCAATCCTTACGCTTCTGCTGAAAATGGGGGTGAAGGAATCCTAATAGTTCTTTCACATTCCCACTTTATTTTCCAAGTAGTACTTTTATTTTCTATCCAAAATGAATAATGCAGTACAATCTTGAGCTAACAGAGTATTTGAAGGAAAGGCTGGTCCATTAAATCCAAATGTCCATTAAATCTGAAATTGCATAATTTGAACCAATTTTCTCATTTGAGTAATTATGTATAATTATTGTTTTATGCAATTTCATTTGCATAAAGAGGTCAATTACATTGCTAAATTATATAAAATGATGCAAATAACACACTTTCCATGAATGGTCTGGACCACTTCAGAAACAATGGACATTTTTTTATTATATGAAGTGAGGTCTGAATGAAATTTTGTTCATTGCATCAGAAGTCCACTGAACAAAGGTCCAGATAATTGATGTTCGGATATCATATTTTTCTCCTCTAGTATCTAACATTCTTGGGTCATTTACTTTAATTTCTCTAACAAAAGAAATGTCTGGCTATTTCCTGCTGATTATCAACAGAGTTTCACACAGTGGTTCCATAAACCTTATTTTGTTCAATCCTGCAATCTTATAATAGAGCTTTCACATTACTTTACATCTTTGAAGAATGCTTAATGAATCAATACACTGAGTACATTTTCTCCATTTATTTAAAAAAGAAAAAAGAAACATTACTCTAAGAAAAAGAAATACAGTTAACACATAAAGCAAGTTCTCTCTCTCTCTCTCTTCTCAGAAAAGAAAAGGCAGCAGGTATTAATGTTTGGAGAATGGAATAAGAAATAGTTGAAGGCTAGAGAATAAATGATTATCTGCTTATATAACACAGAAATCAAACTTTAAAACCCCAGCAAAGTTGAACAACTGCAGGACACAAATTAAATGCTTACATTGTATTTCCTGTCTGATATGACTACAGTGATGGTAAAGCTGATTTCTGTGTCCAACCAATGTTATCACTGTCACAGCATTTAAGCTCTACTCCAATTTAACAATAACTTTTTTGCACAGGGAGATGTCAGCAAGGTAATATAGTCAAATTATAAATAAATTATATAAGGCATAGAAATATAAGAAAAATTAACTACGTATATTCTCTTTAGAGCAAGGTGGGCAAAACGTTTGAATTTGGAGCTCAAATAAAGCATTGTGCAAGGGAATAAAGCAGTGATGGAGCAGCAAATCAGAATTTGCAGTATAGCGCCATGTTAAAAATATTTCCATACCAAGTATTGCAAAGTGCATTACTAAGTAGATACATTCATTCTGAAAAAAGGGGGAATGACAATAAAATGGGATAAAAACATTCTATTAAAGGATAAATCTGAGAGAAAATTAATGTCTGGGAAGGCCAGTGTAAAAAGATGCATTTTGAAAATTTGCCTAAAACATATGTGCAATGGCAATTTGTAAGTCTAAGAACGTAGAGGAATTCCTCTGGAGAATGATGTAATTGAAGACATTCTTCATGCTAGGCTTCTGAGATGTGGGCAGGGCTAAGATTTCTAACATTAGATTTCTTGATAGTATTCAATATATCAAAAGATCAATATAATTCATGGCGGCATTCTATAAGTCCATGTACAACAGGGATGTCAAACTCAATTTCATTGAGGGCCGCATCAGCATTGCGGTTGCCGTCAGGGGGCCGGGTGGGTGTGGCCTGGGTGGATGTGGCCTACTGGGTGGGCATGGCTAGAGTGCGTACGGCCTACTGGGTGGGCGTGGCCAGCTCTACATCGTTCGCATCAAGGGTGCCTATGGGGGCCTGGGCAGGAGTGGGACAAATCTGAGGGTCTCTGGCAGGAGGAGGGTCTCTGGGCAGGGGCCAAGGCAGTGGGGGCCGTTCCCTCACTGTTTACAGGATGGCTTCGCGGGCCACATGAAACCACTTCACGGGCCGGATCCGGCCCCCGGGCCTTGTGTTTGACATGTCTGATGTACAAGATTTAGGAGGCAAAGACCCTATTTGGTAATGATTCCACTTTTGCTTAAAAGGGTGGTTCCAGTCAAATTTCCAGTGTGGGATGCTAAGGTTTCACTCTTCTTTTCTATGTAGGAGAAGCATGTAATCTGGCCCCACTAGTAATCAGAATGTGATTGTGATTCTCGAAAGGATGTGATTCTTGAACTAAGGGATCATCTAAGGAACTCCTTCCCTAATCAGCATATGTAAATTGTGGATAGAGGTGCCTTTTTCCTGCTTTGTACACCGTATGTAGCTCAAAATGCCTTCAGTAACTCAGGCCTTGATAAATGCTCATTTGGATTATTGCAAAGTATTGGAGAGTACCTGGAGGCTGCCACTCATGCAAAATGCAGCAGCAAAATTATTGGCAGGAAAATCCACTGATATACCAAAGTTACCTCATTGGTTGCCAGTGTCCTTTTTTGGATGACTGACAATGGAACTTATCTTGGGTTTTATTTTTCATGTTATCATTTTTCTTTGTGGTAATCTTTTGTTTCTGGGACTGATTTGAATTTATTTTTTATTACTGTGCTGTTAATGTAGTTGCTTTGTTGCATTTGTGTGCACTGTGTACCACCCAGATTGCATTACGAATGGTGGCAGATTGAGAATTAGTTAATCAATCTAATTCTCCAGCCAAAGATGATTGATGATAATGAGAGATGAACATCAATATATCAAAGCAAAGCCCAATTTTATGTGTGTGTGTGGGGAGATATACCACATACAGACATGGGAAAGATAACTCCTGAAATCCATTAAGAAATAGGTAATTAAAGGGATATTTAACAGTGACCATTCTGACATTATCCTAAATTTATTTAAAATTAAATTAATATTTTCTTGGTCTTGGAGAGGCCTCATTAAATTAAAAATAAGGGAAAAGATTATTGTATTTAAGGTCTGAGTTTATTAAGAATTCTCTTTTTTTTAATTTGGTATTTTAACTTGGTTTTCTAGTTATTTCATAAATTTTGAATAGCTCCAGCAGTGATAAATTTTAATCAAACTTAAATGCTAATTTTGGAACTAGCAAGAATATAAAGTGACATATGAGATAGATGCTTTATGAAACATTATGCTGAATTCTGAAAATCATATTTAAATATTATGTTACTAAATCTATATGAAAAAGTATAGATACAGCCAGAAAATAAACAAAAAAGAGCTCTTGTGTATAAAATGTGCCAAAATAAAGTGTATGAGACAAAATTTATTTATCAGCTTATTCACTTTTCACCACATTTTATAGCTGCTGTTATCTATAAAGTAGATGGAACCATCTTAATAGAAGGTACTCTAAATCCTTTGTCCTACAGTTCTATGACATTTGCTTATATTACAGAAGGTTGTACAATTTAAGCATCCTTTACTTAGAGAGAAAGGCTGGGGGTGAAGTTTGTCTGCAATACAGATATTACCTATAAATCCATAAAGAACAAACATTTAACAAAGCAAGCTTTACCATAAATTAAAAGGTATAAATGTGCCTCCTCTCACAGTGACAACTATTCATTTCAAGGGGGTGGACGGCAACTAGAAGATTTAGGGTTACATATATAAATAAGGATATGAAACATTAGAAACTGCACATTTATTTAAACAATTTATACAGTTACCCATCTTACAAAAGTGTCTTGTAACACCCAAGGTTACAACCAAATTACAACTAACATTAACCACCTAACCATCCAGCTCAAAGGGCAATAAAAGTCTAATTGGATAGGGGCTACTTAAAAGATCTTAAAAGATCAGCTGGAATGCTAAGCTGAATGTACAACATATGACTTGATGACTTGGCATTTGATATCTCAATACTTCAGGACTCACCAAGAAGCACATTTGAGATTCAGTCTGAAAGTGATGAAATAATTTCAAAA
>NC_139516.1:136636785-136866785 GCF_947247035.1 Vipera ursinii | reverse complement strand
TAGTCTTCTTGAAAATTTCTTAATTAAAGTATATTGTATTTTCTCCATTAACTCTACAAATTTATAGCAAATTCCTCTCCCAAACTGTTGTTGTATTATAGGTAAAGGTAAAGGTTCCCCTGCACATGCGTGCTAGTCGTTTCTGACTCTAGGGGTCAGTGCTCATCTCCGTTTCAAAGCCGAAGAGCCAGCACTTGTCCGAGGACGTCTCCGTGGTCATGTGGCCAGCATGACTAGATGCCAAAGGCGCACGGAATGCTGTTACCTTCCCACCATAGTGGTCCCTATTTTTTTACTTGCATTTTTTACATGCTTTTGAACTGCTAGGTTGGCAAAAGCTGGGACGAGTAACAGGCGCTCACTCTGTTACGCAGCACTCAGGATTCGACCCGCCAAACTGCTGACCTTCTGATCAACAAGCTCAGCGTCCTAACCCACTGAGCCACTGCGTCCCTGTTGTTGTATTACTTATAAAATAGTAAATAAACAAATGTAGTTTCCTAACTTTATGCTTTATGCTGACCAAAGAAAGACAGGAATTTAATTTTACTTGCAAATTTTTTTTTTATTGAAAAGTTTTAACATACAATTTTTCTTTAAAAATCCCCCCTCCCCCTCCCTCCTCCCTCCCCCCACCTCTCCCCCCTCCCCCCTCCCCCCCCCGACTTCCCAGAGCTAAATACAAGGTATATATAAAAAAAACAATCATAAACAATCATATACTAACAACTATAAACTCTAAAATCCATCACTCTCTAGCTTATTTAGGATAAAACAAGCCTTAGTAATATTAAATATATATAAAGAAACTAAAAAGAAAAAAGAAAAAAAAGAAAGAAGACTTATTCAAATGCTACATAAAACTTCTTAACCCTATACTTGTTCTGGATAAACTCAATCCATTTTCTCCATTCCATAATATAGCGTTCTTGCGAGTGATCTTTCAAATAGGCCGAAATCTTCGCCATCTCTGCCAGGTCGGAAACCTTTAAAGTCCACTCTTCTATGGTCGGCAGTTCCTCTTTCTTCCAATACTGACCTATCAAAAGTCTTGCTGCCGTAATTAAATTCAACATCAACTTGGTGTCCACAACTGTAGCATCTGTAATTATTCCCAACAAAAAAAGTTGCGGACAAAACTTTATCCTCTGTTTAAAAATCTTCTGCATGTTCCACCAGACTTTTATCCAAAAAGCCTTAACCTTTTTACATGTCCACCATATGTGAAAATATGTTGCATCTTCATCACCGCACCTCCAACATTTAGGCTGATAATTTGGATACATACTTGCAAGCTTTTTAGGATCTAAATGCCATCTATAAAACATTTTGTAAAAATTCTCTCTTAGATTTTGAGCTTGCGTAAATTTTACGTTCCTCAACCAAATCTTTTCCCACGTGTCCATTGTGATAACTTCCTGGATGTTTTGGGCCCATTTTATCATACAATCCTTAACAAGTTCTGTTTCTGAATCAATCTCTATCAACGCAAGATATATCCGTTTAATATGTGCTGGTCCCTGATTTCTAATTTGCTTTATCAAATTTTCATCAGTCATTGTAAAACCATTTTTCTGGTCTTCTTTCCACCTGGCCCGTAACTGAGTATATTGAAACCAGTTTTGAACAACCTTCTCTTCTCGCAAGAGGCTATATGATTTCAAACACCAGACATTTCTTTCCAAACTTAGGATCTCCTTGTACGTAGTCACATCATGTTTGAAACCAGCATGTATATTTTCTATTGCGTGTTTTGGAATTGCCCACAGTGGTATCTTGCAATCTAGCTTATGTCTATACTTCTTCCAAACTCTCAACAATGCCTGTCTTAAAATATGCACTCTAAACACATTGTCTACCTTCTTGTCATACAGCAAATATGCATGCCAGCCAAACAACAAATCGTGGCCCTCAAGATTTAATAATCTCTCTTGTGTCAAATTAATCCAATCACTTATTCCTACTAATGCAGCAGCTTCATAATATAGTTTAAAATTGGGCATTTTAAGACCACCTCTCTCACGAGTATCCTGCATAATCTTAAGTTTAACTCGTGGCTTTTTCCCTGCCCACACAAATTTATTGATACCTCGCTGCCATTCCTCCAAATTAGAATCTTTCTTAAGAATCGGTATCATTTGGAATAAAAATAAAAATTTAGGCAGGACATTCATTTTCACTGCTGCAATCCATCCCAACAAAGACAATTGCAATTTTTCCCAACTCTCCAATTCTTTTTGAATTTTCCCCCATAGTTTTTCATAATTATTTTTATATAACTTTGTATTAGAGGGCGACAAAAACACCCCCAAATATTTAACCCTTTTAACAATCTCAAATCCAGTTAGTCCTTCTAAGAGAATCACCTGTTGCAGAACCCTCATCAGTCTATTAGCCAAAACCTTTGCAAATATCTTGTAATCTGTATTTAAAAGCGATATCGGTCTATAGTTTTTAACTTGAGTAGCATCTTGGTCTTCCTTCGGAATCAAGGAAATAAAAGCTGTTCTCCAAGACGGTGGCACCTTTCCCCCCCTCTGGATTGTCTGGAACAGTTCCTTTAACGGTTTTATACTAGACCACCAGGGAGCAAATTTATATATTCTGACTGCTTCACTTGAGATTCCTCTGTGGTTTCTTCTCATTTATGTGCTGAGACATCATTTTGGTCTAAGCCCAATGTCTTGCTTTTGCAAAGCTCTTTTTTCTTCTCAAAGATCTTTCAATTCATCCCTCTCATTGATTGTGGCTTTCTCTGCTCTCTCTGCTCTCTCTCTCTCTCTCTCTCTCTCTCTCTCTCTCTCTCTCTCTCTCATCAACTATCTCATTCTTATATTCATTTTTTTCTAAACTTTTATTATTTATTTATTTATTAATTCAGTTTATATACCGCCCTACTCCTGAAGGACTCAGGGCGGTTTACAAGGCAAAATTTAAAAACAATACAATATAAAATTAAAATTAAATTAAATTAAGTCTAGCCCCCAAAAAAATTAAAATCACAATTTAAAAACATTAAAACCTCTCAGTCTCTTCAGGGTTACAGCCTTTTTCCCCCTTGAACAACCCCAACTACCTATTAAGCATGAAAATGTGGTTGATTCTTGAATATTCATTTAGGATGCTGCATATAATACTCTGGGTGTAAAACATTGTGAATAACACTTTAGTAATTTTCTACCAGAAACTCAACTGTGCCAAAATAGCAGTAACAAGGGCAAAATTTATACCACTTCAACAATGGCTCGCTAATGTTATAAAGTCATTACTAGTGGAGAAATGGCCTTTGACTGGCTCATTTTGCCTTCAAAAAACCTTTCTTTTAAAATATTGGCAATTACAGTTAGCCCTGTGTGATAATTATTAGGTGGAAAAAAAGTCTCACATTGAAGTTGAGACTTTCTATCAATGTCATCCAGAGTAGAAATCTTTGTACATTGCACCAGAAATGTAATATGTTCTGATGAACTCTGATACAACAGTTGAGGATTACCTTTTAGCTACCATATTATAATGCTGTATTATTTGCCACCTTATAGCCAGATTTTAAAACATTCAATTGTAAAACTGTCAACACAAAAGAAAGCAATTAACCTGACTGTTCTGGAGGGATGCTATTACTATGC
Organism: Vipera ursinii; assembly: GCF_947247035.1. Classification (NCBI taxonomy): domain Eukaryota; kingdom Metazoa; phylum Chordata; class Lepidosauria; order Squamata; family Viperidae; genus Vipera; species Vipera ursinii. The sequence goes on along the minus strand of NC_139516.1, from coordinate 136,863,159 downwards.
CTCTCTAAGATAGCCAAAATATATCTTTAATATTTATTTATTTATTTATTTATTTATTTATTTATTTATTTATTTATTTATTTATTTGTTTGTTTGTTTATTTATTTATTTATTTAATTTGATTTATATACCGCCCTTTTCCTGAAGGACTCAGGGCGGTTTACAGGGCAAATTAAAAAAAAAATACAATATACAGATTAAAATACAATTAAATCAATAGCCCCAACACTCTAAAATTGAATTTAAAACCTTAAAAACCCCTCAGTCCAGGCCGGCCAGCTCAAATAGCCAGGTTTTTAGGTCCCGGCGACACGAACAAAGGTCGGGGGTGATCCGGAGTTCCACCAGCAGTTGATTCCATAGGGCAGGCATGCCCACCGAGAATGCTCTCCCCCTGGGAATCACCCACCGGCACTCCTTGACCGGCGGGACCCTGAGGAGGCCTTCCCTGTGGGAGCACACAGGACAATGGGAAGTTGACGCTGGCAGCAGGTGCTCCCTAAGATAATCCGTACCCATGCCATTTAGGGCTTTATAGATCATCACCAGCACTTGAATCTCACCCGGAGGGCAACTGAAAGCCAATGCAGCTTGTGGAGAAGAGGCATTACATGGGAGTATTGGGAGACCTCCATCACAACTCGCGTGGCCACATTCTGCACCAGCTGAAGCCTCCGAGTGGTCCTCAAGGGCAGCCCCATGTAGAAGGTACAGAAGTCCTTCTCCCATGTCACTTAGATTAGCATTAGTATTCATCCCCAATCATTTAATCTAGCACCATTTCTCACCAATTTTTAACCCATTTTCTCTTGCTGCAGAAATGTTTTTTGGTTGGGGTGGGGAAGACATAAAAATATTCAACTGTTGCATCATTCTATTTATAAAATTTTCAAGGATGTAGAACAATGATCCTACAATCAGCCATTTAAAATCAATACAAAATTGGTTCCACATCCATAACATTAAATATATTTAATTCTTTAACTGCTAATTTCTACAATTTTCTTCTTGTGACCAAACCTGAGCTGCAACAATTTAGATGGAGCTTGATGGCAGAAAAGAAGAGTTTTATGCATTTTTGCATCCCAGAACTAGTCCAGCTAACCTAACAAATAAGAGGTAAGTGCTGCTGATCGCTGTGCCATTACCCTTTGGAAATCATAAATGTATGTTTTAGGTATGTTGAAGTGTGCCTGACAGAACAAAGTAGTTAGGTTAAATTATTGCTGCAGTATATGACACTTTAATTCAGGTAAATGAACAACAGTACCCACTTCTCAATGTGCAAAGAGGAAATTCCTATAAGTTGTCCTATTGTCTTATGACAGGTAAACTTTAGTCCACTCTTGAGCTGTCAGTTTCATTTTTTCCAGCATTATTTTTTAAAAAACTCAAATTTCTTTTCCTCTGGGGAGGAAGACATTTGTGATTTGCAATATTTTTTTTCCTTAAAGGAAAAAGTCAGGAGGCACAGCTCTGTTCTGCAAAGAAGTACTGACTTTCCAGAACTGTAAACGCCTGCAAAATTGATAAGTGTCTCAGACCTCACACAAACACAACAGTTTGCTGTGGTCCTTGAGGTTGCCCAGCTTTTGTTGCTGCAGATGCCTTCAAACAGCAGAACTATTTTTCAATGTGATCCATAGATGTGGTGTTTCCATGAGGGCCAATTTATCCAGATTACTTCTGAGTGTCTTTAATCCTCCTATTTTGTATTTATCTCTGATGCTTCCACTTTATTATTTATTTATTTTATTTTATTTTTATTACATTTATATCCCGCCCTTCTCCAAAGACTCAGGGTGGCTTACAAGCTTAGCAGTATCATAATCAAAACATGATAGAAAAAAAAACAAATTCAGCATATATACAGTTCAAAAAGGCCTGGGAACAACCTACTACCTCAAGATGATTTTCTTAGGTCCTAGAACCTCTTGTAGTCAAAGCTATTGACATAGAGTGGTGTGTGTCTCTGCTATAATGAGTCCAAAAGTACATGAAAATACACAAAAACTAAAACAGGCTTAAAGTCATTTTTAAAAAATCAAAACTTCTTACTAAAATTATTGGCCTATTGATTTACTTCTCATATGTCAAACTTTCCCAAATCCAAGCTAGGTTTTCAGAAGAAGAACATTTCCTCTCTCTATTTTAAAGTGTGTGTGTGTGTGTGTGTGTGTGTAGGGCCTAGTTGCTCTCTGAGCTGGGTGCTCTCTGCGTAATTCAGACAAATAAGCTAACAGTAAACAACAGCCCACTCAAAGAACCACCAAGACTACTCCTAACAACCCTGATAGGGTAAGCTACTAGTATATAAAATGAGAAGAAACCTACTTAGTGCTGGTAATGTTACCTAGTTTGGTAATGAAACATCTGCAAGAAGACAACTAAGCATGGAGAGCACCAAGCACAGGACAGAACAGAATAACAAAACAGAATAACAGAGTTAGAAGGGATCTTGAAGGTTTTCTAATCCAACTGCCGGCTCAAAGAGGAGACCCTATACTATTTTAGACAAATGGTTGTCCAATATCTTCTCAAAAACCTTCAGCTACCACAACTTCTGGAGACAAGCCATTCCACTGGTTAATTGTTCTAACTGTCAAGGAATTTCTCCTCAGTTTTAAGTTGGTTCTTCCCTTGAGTAGTTTCTATCCATTGCTTCTTGTTCTGCCTTCAGGTGTTTTGGGGAATAGATGATCCTCTCTTCTTTGTAGCAACCCCTTAGATATTGGAACACTGCTACCATGTCACCCCTAGTCTTTGTCTTCATTAAACCAAACATACCTAAGGTCAGCCCTGAGCTACAAATATTCTCTCAGGATGTGTTTGTGCATTCATGTTGTATGCATGTGTATATGTATATGTGAAAAAAATATTTCTCATCCTTATGGGTGGTCTTCCTCAATCTTGGATCTTGTACCAGAGGCCTGGAGTTTGAGGATTCTGCACAGTATCTTAGCTTTTCCTAGCACTGCACTCTTCTGGAGAGAGAACTCTGATGCTGTTCTCTCAGCATAGGACTCTCAGCCTCAAATGTTCCTACTACTGCTGGAACCACTTTGGCCTTTACTTTCTATATCCTCTCTAGTTCCTTCTTCAGGCCTTGGTATTTCTCCAGCTTTTCATATTCCCTCTTTTTATGTTGTTGTCATATATCTTCCCTTATGTGCATTCAATCAATTCCAGGTTCTCTTGTCTTGTCCAGGTATGATTTGTTCTAGTAGTCCTTTTGCCATCAGATTGTCCTGGATCCCTGAATCTGACATGGATCTTTTTAATCTGATCAATGTCCAAGCCAGCACAAATCTTCTAGTTTATGTCACTCACACAACATTAGGGGTCTTCACCCAAGGTAATGTAGGTACCAGACAGGATTTGTAGCCTGGTTTCCCATATCAAAGGTGGCACTCTAATCACTACACTATCCAACCACTCTAGCTATGGTTTTGTGTTTCTGAGTACACATACCTTGTTTATAGAGAGACCTACAAAATAGTTAAGTATGTTGTTAGAAAAATCTAATTAAATGAAATCCTAAACTCTTATTTAAGAAGATTCCTATGAACAAACTTGGGAGAGAAAACATTGGGTGCCACTTAGATCAAAGAGATTTAAGCACAGATAATTGTTTTCCCAGGTTTTGGGTTTTCCAAAAAGGCAGCCTAACTGCTTCTTACATTTTATTTGTGAGATTTCTTCCAATGAAATTCTTTTTTTTAGAATCAGATCATATGCTGCCCTTATCTGTGAGAAATCTCTATATGGATAATTCCTGGTTATCCCAAATAAAATATCATATGATTCCTTGGGTATAAGGAAAAACATAAATCAAGAATAGATCTTCCAACCTTTATTTATGCCAGAAATCAAGTTATTTGTGAAATACAAGAAGGCTGCTATTTGAAAAGCATGGGCAAACAGTGTCTTGTTTACCTCAACATGCATAACTTCAGAATATTTTGCCATACACTCTCCTAGAGTTTGCTCTATTCAGCTACAAACTATCATATTTATTTACTGACATTTGGGCATTGCAAATAAAACAATAACACGCACCACAGGAGTTGGTTTGTTATACAGAAAAGCCTTTCAGATGGACAAATTTGTTGTCAACCTCTGACAGCAAAATATTTGCAGCTTTGACTTTAAGAAAGGAGATATTACAATTTGCAATTATTCTTGTAGCACAGGTGCTTTTTCTGAAGATCAGAAGGTGAAAAATGAATTTAGGATCACTGGACTGAGAAAACAGGAGAAGAGGAAAGACAGTTCCTTCCATTTTGATAACTAGCATCTGAAACTAAGCATCTATTTTTGCTGCTTTTTCACCTTCTGCTTCTGCCTTTTCAACCAACAAAACAGTTTTCTCTGCTCTTTCTTCAGCTTTGTAGGTGGTATCATCATCACCATTATCATCATCATCGTCATCATAATCTCTATTACTTTTCAATATAAGCTCCAAAACAGAGGCTTAAATTTTATATTTCTGTGAAGGAAAATTCAGTGAATATTAGTGTAGTATAGCAGATAACAGTACTGCATTAAAGAGAAAGCATGGGAATACTTTAAGTGACAAGTCCTTAAATACGTTCTTATTCGGTCTGTAAGATTAAATCACATAGATTTGAAACTAATTCCAAAATAAATATCCAGTTGCAGACTAGTATTAGGTGAAAAGGTGGCTAGGAATCATGTCACCCTGCAGGTAGAAGGACGGCCAATAAATTTAATAAATAATAAATTTAATAAATAATAATGTCATTTTACATCCTAAAATGGTAGGCTTTGGGGGTATTTTTAGGCTGAAAAGTGAAAAAAAATAGATCAGGGTTGGAGTCACCTGAGATAAAATTGAGGATGGATAAAGCTTACTCACTCTCATATCCACCCCTTTTAAAAATCCTGTTTAATTCTCCCTCTTAACTATAGGTAGAGATGAAAAGGAAAAGTTTCAAAAAGAAGCAAGAGCTAGAACAACCTTATTTTCTGCACCACTATTTAAGTCTGATAGTCCGTACTTCTGGTGGCACAGGACATGGCTGTCAGAGAATGTTCCTGAATTACTAAGGCTGGCTGAGGCTAATATATGCAGGGCTGTAAAATCTGGGCTAAAATATTTGAACATTGGCTGGAAGACAGCAAAGAATTACAGGTTGTCCTCGAATTACAGGTAGTGTTCAAGATCTGACCGTAATGGAACCTGTCCATTATAGTCACATGTCATGATGTCATTGTGAAGTGTTATACCTAACAATTGCCTATCACTCCTCTCCCTGATGAATTGTTAAACAAATGTGTGAATCATGGAGCCTTGGTGGAGCAGTGGGCTAATGCCTCCTTAAATAACACCAGCTGCCTGCAATTAGTGCAGGTTCACATCCCACCAGGCTCAAGGTTGACTCAGCCTTCCACCCTTCCGAAGTAGGTAAAATGAGGACCCAGATTGTTGGGAGCAATAAGCTGACTTTGTAATAATGCTGCTGGGGGGGGGGGAAAGCCCTAATAAGCAGGCATATACATAGTATGAAGGCTATTGCTAAGCACATTGATTTGTGATTTAAATTGTAAGCCGCCCTGAGTCTTCGGAGAAGGGCGGGATATAAATGGGATAAAAAAAAAACCTAGTGCAGGCACAAGCCCATATGCCTCAAGGCCTCCCCCACACTCTGAGAAACTTCATGCTATGTTTCCCACCCCTTTGGGTTCCAATAGTTGCCTGGGCCTCCTCCCTCCCTCCTCCCATCTTTTTCTGAATAAAAGATAACACTGGCAAAGCTGTTGGTTTTCCTATCTGTTGGGGCAGATAAGGCTAGTGTCTTAGAGAAAAGGAAAACCGAGAAGATTTGTTTTCCTTGCTAGTGCAAGCCTTAGCTCCCCCAGTGTTAGTGCACAAAGGCTAGCACCTACCAAATAAAGGAAAAGCAAGAGCTTCACTAGTGGTCAGAAAAAGATGGCCACTTGTGGGATTGTGCCACATGGCCCAGCAACAAAGCAGCCTATCCTCCTTCCCTACCCTGACCTCCTGAGCTCTGAAAAGCTTTGAACAATCTTTGGTGATGGGAGAAAGAGCACGTGCAGACTTCCCATTAGAAGATTTCTCCTTAAAAGTCTTGCTCCACAAATAAATAATAATCTATGGAAAAATAATTCTATGAACATGATTATCCATGAGGTAAGAACCTTCAGGGAAAACTCTTTCATACTTTAGCTCTTCTGCTCCCATGACTGCTCTGTGGCAGAATGATACATATACTTAGTGAATTTGTTTCAATAAATAAGAGGAGAAAAAATTAAGGGGAAAGGTATGATTCCCTTCCCATAAAAAAGTAAGATGTAACAATTATGAATCATTGAGTCTAGGAAGGATTTCCCATAGTTTAAAATAGATTCAGAGGAGTCTGTAACAACCATATACATCTCATCCTTTTGTCTGAGGTGAATTTGGTCATGAATACATAAGTACCATGTCTGTTCCTGATTGTTTTCTCAGAAATGTAGTCCTTTGATCCCTTTTTAGATGCATTCCGTAATGCAATCCAAATAATTTGGTATCAAGTGAAAATATTCATTATTCTATTACTGATATCTCATATGAAGTTCTGGTGCCTTGTTGTATTCTCTTCTGTATCTGTCTGAAAGATTAAATATAAAATTGCCCATGAAAATATGGCAGGGTTTATAGTTCGAAAACTTTGCTTCATGCTACATTAAAAGAACTTCCCACCTCTAAAGAGATTGCATCTATGGGCTTACCTCATATCATGATCTAGGTAACCTCTGTTATAACCATTTTAAAATTAACCATGCTGCTATTTTGAACTGCTTTTACTGAAAAGAGCACCAGAACTTTATATGTCTTGACAGTATTGTATTAGAAGCACCAAAACATCTTGTGGCATTTTAAAAGCTAACACATGTCTTGAGGCATATGCTTGTGTGTGTGTGTCTGTGTGTCTGTGTGTGCACGCGTGCATGTGTGTGTGTATGTAAGAGCTACAATCTACAGATGGATACAATATTTTTAATAGGCATTTGCTGAAAAATTGTAAATAATATGATCAAGGGGAAATTAAAAAAAGAAATAATAAAAATTAGCTACGGAAAAATAAAAATAACTCTATGAATATTGACCCTGATGCAAAAATCAGAATTCTTTTGGAACAGTTGTAAGGAGAATGTAATGTAACCTATTTGATGGAATTCCATTGGCATGTCTGCAATCAATTTTCATGCTGTATCACTATCATGAAAGATGCAAATAGAAGTTACACAAGAAACACACTGTTATCAGTGGCTGTTTGCAACAAACATTATTGGTGTTACCAAACAAGGACATTGTGTCATAGGAAAACTACCGTAATTACTGCATATGGTAGAAACTACATAACAATTAAATGCTGCTTGCAGATTTGGAGATTTCGGGTCTGCCAACTGTCAAGAAATTCTGGTTTGGTTTATTAGTGGTTTGCTAATTACTTTTGGTGCTCTAAGCTCAGGAAGGTTCAACAGCAACAAAAAGGGGTTCAGGGACAGCTCATGGTCCATGGGCTAGAGCTAACATCTTATGTTTTATCTCATAAATCATCATTCATCATCACCACCATTATTTTAGCCATTGTCTATCCACTGAAGGATGAAGGCTCTTCCACATGTTTCCAACCAAAACAGTCCTGAGCTTTCTTTTGCCAATTGGGCTTGTCAATCCATCTTGTTTTAGGTCTCTTTTGTGGATGATTTTTTTTTTTAATCCCATTTATATCCCGCCCTTCTCCGAAGACTCAGGGCGGCTTACAAGCTTAGCAGTAGCCTTCATTCTATGTATATGCCTGCTTATTAGGGCTTTCATACACCCCCCAAGCAGCATTATTACAAAGTCAGCTTAATTGCCCCCAACAATCTGGGTCCTCATTTTACCTACCTCAGAAGGATGGAAGGCTGAGTCAACCTTGAGCCTGGTGGGATGCGAACCTGCAATAATTGCAGGCAGCTGGTGTTACTTAGGGAGGCATTAGCCCACTGCTCCACCAAGGCTCTGAGATCCATTCTACGACTGCCTTGGTCTACCTACCATTAGTTCTTTTTACTATGTTACTAGCCCATTTCCATTTCTATTATTTTATTTTCTTAATGATATCATATGCTTTCATTCGTTCTCTAATCCATGTGCAAGTTTTTTTTGCCTTGTCTTGTGATGCCATGTATCTTTCCATGGCTTCTTGCACCACTCATAGCTTTTGTATAGATTGTGAATTTAGTGTCCATGTTTTACCGGTGTAAGTTAGAGCAGGCAACACACACTGATTGAAAACTTTTCTCTTCAGGCATAGAGGGAGGATATTCTTGAAAATTATGCTTAAGTTGCTGAATGCCTGCCAACCACAAATATATATATATATATATATATATATATATATATATATATATATATATATATATATATATATATATATATATATATAAGAACTAGACACAGTAGATCACTACATATAGCTCAAGGATCTCAATGTAAGATGATACAATAAAGGAAATATCATAAATGGAAGTCAAAAACTCATATCCAAAAATAGTTTGACAAATAGCTTGAGAACATTAAACTAGCTTCATATTTCGTTAGAGCTTGATGTAAGTCTGACATTACCCTACTCCCCTTTGTATCTTTCTTTTCCTGGTGATTTTACTTAAAGATTTATCCATCAAGCTCTTTTGCCATTAGTAGGCACCTGCTTCTTTTCTTTGTAATGAATCACTTCAAATGATGAAGTACTTCTCCTTGTTCAGACATAATGTAGCATTTGAAATGGTGATTAATGACTCAGAGTATTCTGGGATTTATGACTCAGAAAGAATAGTTCTGAGAAACCAGGAGGCACTTTGAACTTTGAAAAAGAGGTCATTATCAACAATCAAACATGTGAAAAATTAACATTTCCCCAGGCGGTTTCACACAGCACTTATTTGTCTCTTTCATTCTGCTTTCAACATAGACCCAATGTTACTCTGATATAGGACACACCACTATTGCATGTTCTTTAGCAGGAATCAGAGACTTACCTTTGATCTAAAGTTGCTTCTTCTTACTTTTTTCTTCTTACAGCAAATTAGAATCATTACCTTTATCATATTATTATGGAAAGCATGGAGATGCACCAGCAAAGAGCCTTGGTGGAGCAGTGGGCTAATGCCTCCTTAAGTAACACCAGCTGCCTGCAATTAGTGCAGGTTCGAGTCCCACCAGGCTCAAGGTTGACTCAGCCTTCCATCCTTCCGAGGTAGGTAAATTGAGGACCCAGATTGTTGGGGACAATAAGCTGACTTTGTAATAATGCTGCTTGGGGGGGGGGAAAGCCCTAATAAGCAGGCATATACATAGAATGAAGGCTATTGCTAAGCACATTTGATTTGTGCTTTAGATTGTAAGCCGCCCTGAGTCTTCAGAGAAGGGCGGGATATAAATGGGATTTAAAAAATAATAATTATTATTTTGTTAGTGCATGTCTGACCATTTCTTCCCTTGTACTTACTACACCTATTGGAAAGACATTTTTGAAAAGTTTTGAAATTAGCCTATGTTTGCATTGTGATCCTGGTATTTTCTTTCAGAATGTAAAAAAAAATCAAAACAGAACAGAACAAAAAAAACTGTTTCTCCTTAATATTTCCAGCTACTAGATAAACCCAGTAGTGGAAATCTTTACCAAAATTTACTTTAATCATGAACAGCATAACAAAGAATATTTAGTTTCTGAGTAATTCCTATGTCTGTATGTATGCTTGCCTGAGTGATAGTATCTAGCTGACCCTAGCTGATCTCAAAAAGGTAAGCAAGACTGGGCCTGATTAATAGTTATATGGGAGACACCAAGAATCTCAAGGTTATAGGCTAGACTGGGAACTTATAAAAAATATCCTATAATACAGTGACAAACTATTGTATGTGAACTCACCTATACATAGCACCACTTGAAGGACATTTATGTTACCATTTCAGGTCAGATTAATTTGCATATGTTATCTATTTTCATGATTCTCTTAGGCACAGGATGTAGACTAAAAGAATTCTGTACTTGAAAACCCGTTCTGGAAATGAAAGCATTTGCTTGTGTTCCTAGCATAGTTCAAGGTATATAGAGGCAGGGGAATCCACCAACCAAGGTGAGTGGTAGAAAAGCCCTAAGTATTACAAAGAGTTTTCAAGCACAGTAACATTTCTTTGTTCACCTTATCATGTCCTTTTTATACATGGACAGTCTATGTGGTCTCAATAGGATACAATGAATTAACTGTGACAAACAAAAGTATAAAATGAATAGATGGCAACAATGTGTGGGTGATGTCTTGTACACAGCCAACAGTTTCAAAAACTCAAGTCCTGTCCTAGACTTTGATTTCTCTTGGTGATATTTAGTCATAAATAAAATAGTAATGACCTTCCTTTAAGAAATATTTGTGAAGAAAAATGAACTAAGAATGTTAAAGCACATTATATGTAAGATTGCTATATAAATGGTAATCAAAACAGCATCTTTGGTACTGGAAAACAAAATATCTTCACTTTTATAGAATGTTAGCACCAGATGCTTTATAAAACGTTGAAAATGCTGAGGAATTGCTATAGAAAAGAGTTGCTTTTCCATCAACCCAGCATGCTACAGTGAGAAGAAAAACTCACTATAAAAAACTGGAAAAGGAAATTGGAATAAATATTGAACAGGATTTAATGACTTGAAATGGTACATCTTTGGTTGCTTTTTCTTTGTGTCCAAGTTGAATATTAAAGTCTTCATGCTGGTTCTGTGTGATTCAGTTGAGCTTCATACTTTTTAAACATGTGAGAAAAGGATCAAGCTTCATATTGTATAAACATGTCACGAAAGGAAACATTGCTGATATCTTGAACGGCTATAAATCAATAGACTGAATCCAAAGTATTTATATTAAAAGAGGAAGAGAAAATGGGACTGAACAAACTTAAGTATCTGTCTCAAAATTAAGATACATTATGTTCAGTTGGACTTAATTATGGATAATTATGTATGGTCACCATTGTATTCTGATAGAGGACAAAGGAAGAAAAAAAAAGAATCAGACTAAAGATAGAATTAAATAGAGCTGGAAGGGACTTTGGAGCTCTTCTAGTCCAGCCCCCTGCTCAAGCAGGAGAACCTATACCACAGGTCTGCAAACCGTGGCTCCGGAGCCGCATGCAGCTCTTTCAGCCATCTCCTGCGGCTCCCAGTCTTCTGCCATGTGCAGTCCAAAAAAAAAAAAAAGTGGGACTAAAAAAGTTCAACCAATCAATTCAAATATGCAGGGTAGGTGCATATCTCGCCTTGGCTCCACTCTTCAGTCAAACCCTGTTCTGCACATGCGTGTGTGTACGCGCATGCGCACACATTTTTTTTGTGGCTCCCAGTTTTTCCTTTTGTGAGGGAACCAGTTCTGAGTGGCTCTTTCACTGTTTCAGGTTGCTGACCCCTGACCTATACCATCTCATACAAGTGTGTAGTCTCCTCTTAAAAACCTCCAGTGATGGAGTGCGCATGATTTCTGGAGGCAAGCTGTTCCACTGGTTAATTGTCTTCACTGTCAGGAAGTTTCTCCTTAATTCCAGGTTGCTTCTCTCTTTGGTCATTTTCCAACCACTGTTTCTTGTCCTGTCCTCTGGTGCTTTGGAGAATAATTGTGACCCCCTCTTCTTTGTGGTCAAATACTGGAATACTGCTATCATGTCTCCCCTATTTCTTCTTCTCTTTAGACTAGCCAAACCCAAGTATTGCAGCTGTTCTTCATATGTTTTAGTCTCCAAGCCTTTGATCATCTTAGTTGCTCTTCTCTGAACTTTTTCCAAGGTCTCAACGTCTTTTTTGTAGTATGGTGACCAAAATTGGTTGCAGTATTCCAGGTTGCAGTATTCTTACCAGGGTTTTATAAAGTGTTGATGGTTGATCATACTCTGTTATGCATTTAATACAGGATAAAGTTGAGCATACATGTGAATTATTGTTACAGGTATATTCCCTCCACGGCTATTCATACAACATACTATTCTCTCTTTGTACATCTGCATGTACAGTATGTTTTATCTTTCACCATAGCAAAAATATTAGCTGTTTGATTTTCTGTCGCACCAAAGGAAGATTAAGGGAAAAGATTAAAGTTGGATTTAAGGAAAATCCAGCTCAGCTACCAAGGCAACCAAACTGATATAACCATGAGAGGTAAACATGTTAGTTAAACAAAAACAAAACATCCTTTTTGTGACATGTTTATACAGTATGAACTTCCATCCTTTTCTCATGTTTTACTCATTAAGAGAGGTTGACATGTTGTATTCCTGGGTGCCTGGATACCTTCACAGTACCACTAAAATATGTGTGTGGAACCTACCTCTGTGAGGGAGATGAAAGGCAATTTAAAAATGTGATCAATAAATAATAAATAAAATAATAATAAATAAAAATTCAGGTATCTTATCACTATGTTTAAATGGATTTTGTCCAGCATAAACATCATTGGCTTTTTATTATTTTCATAATAAATAAATATAAACATATTTGCTTATGTGACAGCTCTCATAAAATTTCAGTACTCTTGCAGATTTCACCTTAGAACAAACAAGATTTTTTTTATATGAAACCCAAGAACTGAGATTTCTGACAATTGTGCAATTTCAACCATATATTTTTTTTTAAAGGAAGCTGGTCTTTATCAAAATGTTAAAAAATAGTGAGCAGTTGAGATCATTTCTTCATATTTGGCAGCAATGTTGCAAAACTCAACAATTCTGGAAAATGATTCCTAGTAGAATAAAACAAATTTAAAGCATGAATTCCTGTTTCAAGCTGCAGTATTATTAAGATTTGCTAAGCTATATATTCCAGGCCCACTGAATTAGCCTTGCATATTATGCTAATTGCGACATGGATATTATATCTTTTTTTATTACAAAGTGCAAACATACACACTTCTTACAGTACAGGACATTTATAGGCATAGTATTCATAGTATGCATTTACATAAACAAACCAACTTTCACCTCACCTACGCCATGCAAAATTTCCTCCTAGACTAGGGGTCTTCAAACTTGGCCCTTACAATAATAATAATAATAATAATAATAATAATAATAATAATAATAATAATAATAATAATAATAATAATAATAAACTTTGTCCTGTGCGCTCCCACAGGGAGGGTCTTCTCAGGGTACCACCGGTAAAAGATTGCTGGCGGACAATACCCAGGGGGAGGGCCTTCTCTGTGGCTGCGCCGGCCCTCTGGAATCAGCTGGCTGTAGAGCTTAGGACTTCCCCTGACCTTCGCTCATTCCGCCGGGACCTGAAGACTTGGCTCTTTGAGCTCTCTGGCCTGGTCTGAGCATATTAATTGGGATTTTAACTGTTTTTTTAACTGGGGTTTTATTGCAAGGTTTACATAATTCTTTTAATTGATTTTAAGTTTTGTAACTATTGTATCTGTTTTTAAATAACCTTGTGAACCGCCCTGAGTCCTACGGGAGAAGGGCGGTATATAAATTGAATAAATAAATAAATAAATAAATTGTCAAAGTACAACATGTGTACATTGAGATTAGCTGAGCCTCCCCACATGCTCTCACCCCCCAACACACAGTGACAACAAACCCTCCATTCTACCACACCATGTGAACCAACTACACCACACACCGGCCTCCCAAGTCAATTCTGCATAAGTTCACAGAGATTATGTCCCATTTAAAAGCCTAACAGCCCACGGATAAAAGCTATTTTTCAGCCTGTTGGTACAGCTGGCTGTATTCCTATATCTCCTACCAGATGGTAGGAGAGTAAAGAGATACCGTCCAGGGTGTGAATCATCCCTGAGAATCTTCCTCACTCTTCCAAGGCAACGAGCCGTGGCGATGTCATCCAGTGGTGTCAGGGAACAGCCCACAATGTCTTGTGCTGTGCTCACTACCCTCTGTAATACTTTCCTGTCCGCAGCTGTCAGACCAGCATACCAAACCACAATACCATACGAGAGGACACTCTGTATAGTAGACCAGTAAAAGAGGGTCATTAGCCGTTGTACTACCCTGTTCTTCTGCAAGACCCTAAGAAAGTGAAGCCTCTGTTGGGCCTTTCTAGCCACCTGGGTTGTGTTAACTTTCCAGGTCAGATCTTCACAGAGGTAGACTCCCAGAAATTTAAAGGAGGAAACTCTCTCTACACAGTCCTCCCCGAAGTAAAGTGGGGCAGGTTCCTCCTTTTTTCTCCGGAAGTCTAACACCACCTATTTCGTCTTGCTGATGTTTAGGTGCAAGTTGTTGTTACTTCAACATATGGTTTTTGTACCTCCGCCCTATATGCTGTCTCATCCCCACCTGTAATAAGACCCACCACAGTTGTATCATCTGCGAACTTGATTATCACAGTGGATGGGTCAGATGATACACAATCATAAGTGTATAAAGAGTACAGGTAGGGGCTAAGCACACAACCCTGTGGTGTGCTGGTGGAAAGCTTCAGGGGGGTGGACAAAGCAGACCCGACCCTCACTGTTTGTAACCAATTCCTAAGAAAGTCTTGAATCCAATCGCAGATGGCGGGGGAGAATTTCAAGTCAGTCAGCTTCTCGATGAGAATGCTCGGCAAAATGGTGTTGAAAGCTGAGCTGTAGTCAACAAAAAGCATCCTGACATAACTTCCAGGTCTCTCGAGATGACTTGCTACAGAGTGTAAAGCGGTAGCTATGGCATCGTCTGTTGACCTATTTCTCCTGTAGGCAAATTGATGTTTATCAAAGTCCAGTGGGAGGCATGTGCTAAGATGTTGGAGAACCAATCTTTCGAAGCATTTCATGACTACAGACATTAATGCAATAGGCCTGTAGTCATTCAGGCACTCAACTGCAGTTTTTGGGGGGACTGGGACAATGGTAGCTGCTTTCAAGCACGATGGTACACATGCCGTTTGCAAGGAGATGTTAAAAATCCTTGTCAGGACCCCTGCTAATTGATCGGCACAATTCCGGACCACTATCCCCAGCATCCCATCTGGGCCTGCGGCTTTGCTGGGATTCACAGCCTTCAATACAGCTCTCACTTGGTGTTCACATAGCGTGAGTGGCTGAGTGTCAGAAGGCCGGCCAGCAAAGGCTACGGGGTCTGGTCTTTTAACCTCATAGTGGGCGAAGAAGATAATCAGCTCCTCAGCCAACGAGGCATCGGTGTTTGCCATGTTTCTTGTGCTGCCCTTATAGTTAGTTAAGTGCTGCAGTCCCTGCCATACTTGCCTCGGATCGTTATTCGATCCTACCCCATGCAAAATTTCCTCCTAGACTAGGGGTCTTCAAACTTGGCCCTTGTATGACTTGTGGACTTCAACTCCCAGAATTTCTCAGCCAGGCATGCCAGCTGAAGAATTCTGGGAGTCGAATTCCACAAGTCAGAAAATGGTCAAGTATGAAGACCCCTGTCATAGATTTTTCTCACTCTCCTTTGTCTGGCTGCTTGATTCTTCCTTCTGGATTGGTTATTCTCCATTTTGGCCCATGTTATCTAAGTTACTTATCCACCCACTGGCTCTTTAAGCCATGAACCTTCCATAGCCCATTGGCTTTCTTGTTAAAGTCTAACCCTAACTCTAATCCTGGCTGCCTGTCTCTTTCTCTGTTGGCTGAGCATACACAAAGGTGCTTCTTCTTGCACCTTCAAGGGACTTTATCTCTTTTGTTAGCTGGAAAGAGCAAAACAGAAGGTTGGTAGTGTAGTTCTGCTGGGAGAAGCCTTGTGCTTTCTCCCTTATATCCCTGGCTTACTCTTAAAAACAAGTATGAAACCAATATGAAAGTGAAACAAGTATGAAGGTGCAAAACATGTCCTTGTGTCATGGCATGGTACATTTTAACATTTTGGAGTCTCTGAAGTTGGGAATGTATATTTATATGTATATTTATCCTTCCTCATGTGTATATTTTTCTCTCTTGAGTGTTGAAGCTTTATCTTTTATTCCCTTTATCTCCTTTGGACTATTGCTTTCTAGTCTAACTCCCCTCCCCTTTTTTTTCCTAAACTTGGCTCCTGGCTAAACCTTTGTTTCTCTGTTTTCTCCTATTAGAACCTCTGACTCGTACACAATTTCATAGATTATTGTATTATTATTGCTGCTGCTGCTGCTGTTATTGTTGTTGTTGTTGTTGTTGTTGTTGTTATTATTATTATTATTATTATTATTATTATTATTATTATTATTATTATTATTATTATTATTTTATTTAGTTTCTTAAGTCCTAAGATTTATTTTATATCCTTGTACTTCTTGGACAAAAAAATAAAAATAAAATCCCTTTCTAGTTTGAGATCTTTAATTTTGATTTGCTTACAGATTCCAAACTGCATAGTAGCTGAGGAGAAGTAAGTAGTAGGCTTGAAGGAAGGAGGAAGAGCTGCTGCTATGTTAACAGATATGCCAGCCAAGAAAGTAACTTGAATAAAATAAAGGTTCCCCCGCACATGCGTGCTAGTTGTTTCCAACTCTAGGGGCCGGTGCTCATCTCCATTTCAAAGCCATTTCAAAGCTTGTCCGAGGATGTCTTCGTGGTCATGTGGCCGGCATGACTAGACGCCAAACGTGCATGGAACGCTGTTACCTCCCCACCTTAGTGGTCCCTATTTTTCCACTTGCATTTTTACGTGCTTTCGAACTGCTTTTACGTGCTTCTGAACTGCTAGGTTAGCAGAAGCTGGGACAAGTAAGAGGTGCTCACTCTGTTACGCAGCACTCGGGATTCAACCCACCAAACTGCCGACCTTCTGATTGACAAGCTCAGCGTCCTAACCCACTGAGCCACCGTGTCCCTTAACTTGAATAAGCCCCTCCCTAATTCATGCAAAGATAAAATGATGGAAGGGGAAACCCATTCAGACTTGCAAGATTCTGTTGCTATAGCTGTTACAATAAAAATAGTTTTGACCTATATGGCATTGATTTCTTAGCCTAGTCAACCTGGTAGGATTGACAATAGTTTATTTTCCCCTTAACTGAGCGTACTTACTTTCTTTAGAGGTTTCTATTTCCCTCTTGCTTCTAACTTTCAATTACTGATCTTTGCAGGCAGAACCTTGACAGCCAAGTTATAACTTTCTTACTTCTGTCAAACTCATTCCAGTGACAGTGCACATTTGAAAAATATAGGACTTGCTTTGTTACAACCACTATCTTGACTTTTTGGCCCCCTGTTTGTGGATGTTGCTGCTACAGTATGTCCTTTAATTATTTTTCAAGTGTAGCTGGATTGCACAATGAAGATGTTGACCTGGTTGCCTTTCTAATGGAACAGTCTTTTTTTGTTCCCTCCCAGAGTGTAGATATCTGAAAGGCCATCCTATGCTCTGTTGATATATTCTAATGAACAAATTTGTCTGATATATATGCTTTTCTAATATAAAGGTAAGCCTTCTTATACGCTTCTAAATGGTGTTTCTTTTAAGAAAATAGACACCATTAGATTCTGTTTAATGGTTTGCACCTTTGATTCAGAGATCATTGAGAGTGGATCTCTCATATATAATCCAAATGTATTCTGGATTTATTTACTCTTATTTTTTATTTTCTCTTACTTTTCAGTACTTGATTTTTTTATAGTTGCTATATCTACTTGAAAAGGGGTTTTATGGTATTTTTGGACATTTTTCACAAGGAATGTAGTAGAACTGCATCCTTCCTTTATATAGTGTGAGGAATTGCACTAAAAATCAACTTTGAATATTACAAAAACTTTCTTTCCCAAAAACTGTGTTACTAAATTAACCCCTTTCAAGGAGATACCATCATATATACATGTTTGTACCCAGGTTTTTCAGTGCTTGAGCCTGTAACTGCATTGAGTCAATGACTGGCTGGTAACAGAAGATCTTCTGAAGATTGAAAAGAATATCAGCCTGTGGTTGGCAACATAATGAAGAATTAGGTTTTATTCCCCCTCCCAATTGAATTTGAGGACCATGAAAGCTTTTCCATAGGAACATTTTCATAAACTCCTAAATGATCAATGGCTTGCTTGTCTGTGTGAATCACACCAATGTAAGTTCCTTAATTATTGCTTGGACATCAATCTAGTTTACCCAACCATCATATATTTACAGTACAACACATATTTTATCCTTCCTTACTTCTATTCTGATACATTACCTCTCTGCCAGCCAGTTTCATTCTATGTTAAAATCCTGCATTAACTGTAGAATCAATCAATTAATTTTATTACAAGGTGATACAATATTGTTGTTGGATACATGAAATTCACTCTATGAGACCTCGGTTTTAGCAACATATTGTTATATCTATCTACTCTGTTTGATAGAGATAAATTCCAGGTAAATTTGTGAAATCTGAGCACTCTTGAGGAAGCTACTCTCCCACCAACAGAGCACAGTCAAACTAGAGTCTTGGACTTTAAGAGAATTAATTTCAGTAAACTTAGAGAAAGCTTGGGAAGGATTCCATGGATGAGAATCCTCAAGGGGAAAACAACTCAAGAAGCTTGGGAAATTTTGAAAAGTGAGATTATAAAAGCCCAGTCTAGCACAATACCAACAAAGAAGAAAAATAACAGTTCTCAAAAGAAACCAGCATGGCTGCATAAAGAACTCTCTGATAAATCGAAAGATAAAAAGGACAAGTATAAAAAGTGGAAAGAGGGGCACATAACTAAGGCAGAATATCAGCAAATAGCCTGTGCCTGCAAAGATGAAGTGAGGAAAACTAAGGCTCAGAATGAACTAAGGCTTGCGACCAAAGTAAATAATAATAATAATAATAATAATAATAATAATAATAATAATAATAATAATAATAATAATAAAAGCTTCTTTCAACATGTAAAAAACAAGAAAAAAAATTAGTGGGGGAAAGTGGCAAGAAGGTGACAAGCAGTAGGGAGAAAGCAGAACTATTTAACTCATTTTTTGCATCTGTCTTTACACAAAGGGAAAAAAAACTAAAACAGTCCAGCCTATCAAAAACAGTACCATAAAAACAGATTAGAAACACAAGTTAAGATAGGCAAGAAAATGATAAGCGAGCACCTGTCCAGCCTAGATGAGTTCAAATCACCAGGACCAGATGGATTACACCCCAAGGTTCTCAAGGAACTGGCAGATGTTATCTCAGAACCACTGAACTATATTTTTCAAAGATCCTGGAGCACTGGGGAACTACCACAGGATTGGAAAAGAGCTGATGTAGTTCCCATCTTCAAAATAGGAAACATAGATCCAGGAAACTACCGACCTATCAACCTGACCTCAATGCCTGGGAAGATTTTGGCAGGAATAGCCAACACTGCAGAAGACAGACTTGAACACTGGGTGCTATCTAACAAAATGAAATTCAATGGTGAAAAAATTAGGTTCTACATTTAGGCAAGAAAAACCAAATGTACAGATATAGTATAGGTGGTACCTTGCTCAATCATAGTAACCGTGAGAGGGATCTTGGAGTCCTATCACTTAAATATGAGCCAGCAGTGTGCTGCAGCTGCATTAACAGACAGATAGAATCCAGATCACATGAAGTACTAATACCACTTTAGAATGCCTTGATAAGGCCACACCTGGAATACTGCATCCAGTTTTGGTCACCACGATGTAAAAAAGATGTTGAGATTGTAGAAAGAGTACAGAGAAGAGCAGTAAAGATGATTAGGGGACTGGAGGCTAAAACATATAAGGAACAGGTGCTGGAATTGGGTATGTCTAGTTTAATTAAAAAAGGGCAAGGGGTGACATGATAGCAGTGTTCCAATATCTCAGGGGCTGCCACAAAGAAGAGGGAGTCAAGCTATTTTCCAAAGTGCCTGAAGGCAGGACAAGAAGCAACAGATGGAAACTAATCAAGGAGAGAAGCAACCTAGAACTAAGGAGAAACATCCAGACAGTTAGAACCAGGGCTTTTTTTCTCATAGAACGCTCAGAACGGAGTTCCGGCACCTTTTTTGGATGGAACCTTGTAGGGTAGGCAAGGAAGGTTGTATGACATGTGTGAGTTCCGGCACCTTTATCTTTTACAAAAAAAAGCACTGGTTAGAACAATTAACCAGTGGAACAACCTGCCTCTAGAAGTGGTGAATGCTCCAACACTGGAGGTTTTTAAGAAGAGACTGGACAGCCATTTGTCTGAAATGGTATAGGGTTTCCTGTCTGAGCAGGAGGTTGGACTAGATGACCTCCAATGTCCCTTCCAACATCATCATCATCGTTGTCGTCGTTCTTCTTCTTCTTCTTCTTCTTCTTCTTCTTCTTCTTCTTCTTCTTCTTCTTCTTCTTCTTCTTCTTCTTCTTCTTCTTCTTCTTCAAATTATATGTCTGCTGCAAATGTAAGCATTAAAGTCTCTAGGAGGGAAGAGTTTGTTTTACAGAAGGTTTCATATAAATTAGGACTCTGTATTAGCAATGCTGATAATGGCTGAATAGGGTTTTTTGTTTATATTAATTGTTTGAAGAACATTAGAAAATGTTTATAATAATTATGAAAAACTGTACTTATTACGCAGTAGTAGCAACAGCCAAGGTTGTTTGACATTGAGCATGTTTTCAAATTCAATAAATCTTTATGGTATTTGACCCTGATAGTATTAAGCAACCTTATGTAGATGTTCCAATTGCAATAAGTGCTTTCTTACTGTTGAAAATATTCCAATTTTCAGAGCAAAGCAAAAATGATACATTCACTACCCAGAACTGCTACTACCGTATTTTCCTGCGTATAAGACAACTTTTTAACCCATGAAAATCTTCTCAAAAGTTGGGTGGTCGCCTTATACGCTGGGTCGTCTTATACGCCGGAAAAAAAAACAAATCAGTCGAGCGTCCCCGTTCTTGCAAAGCCGGACCGCCCTGCGCAACTGAGCTATCTCCGTCGCGGCTCCGGGACACGGCTGGGCGGGAGCGTCGGGCGGCTCTCCCCACGTGAAGGCAGCGCTGCCCGTTGGCTCTTGGCCTGAGGGGAGGGCCTCGCGCCCACCGGACTCACCTGTCACCAGCACCGCTCTCCCCCCCATGGGGATGCGCTTCCGCCGGGCGGTGCTGGCCGAGACGAGCCAGCAGGCAGCCGCCGTGAGCATGGCGCTGAGGGGCAGCGGCAGGATGGCCTGGCCCAGTGCCTGCAGGATGGCCAGCAGCCCCACGCATAGCAGCAGCCGCCGGCTCAGCAACAGGTCCGAGCGCAGGAGCCGCACCACCAGGCTGCCCAGGAAAAGCAGCCACACCGAGAGGCTGCACGCCCAGTCCAGCTTCTTGAGGGGCAGGGCAGGAAGCCGGCTGGGAAGAGGGACCGGGAGCCCGGGCCAAGCGTGCCTCGGCCGACTGTGAGAGGGAAGCGGCACATGAGTTCTAAAGAAGAGGCTGCAGGCGGAGCTGCCCCACCCTGTGCCCAATGGGAGAAGTTCAACTTCAAGGCCTGGGGGGGAAGCAGGAGGGGCGCCGGCCGTGGCAGGGTGGCGGCTGCCCTCTAGCACTGCCTGCCACCCGGGAAACGCTGAGCCTCGGGGGCCAGCAGAAGCCCGGGAGCAGCGGGAGGGCTTTTGGGGCCAGTCAGGCCTTCGCCTCCTCTGCGAAGGACAGGGAGGGCAGGGCATGTAAGTATTTTCCAGCGTATAAGATGAAAAACCTTGAAAATCTTCTTAAAAGTCGGGGGTTGTCTTATACGCCAGGTCATCTTATACGCCAGAAAATACGGTATCTTTTTTTTTTAAATGTTCAGCAGCAATGTCCCATTTTAAATCTTTTGCATTGTACATTCCTAAGTACAATGCTTTTTCCTTGCTTATTTATTTTTGAAAGTTTTTTAAAAAAGACTCAAATGATTTTTAGATTTTTCTTTTGGCCATGCCTTTTGGTTTTTGTTGTTGTTGTTGTTCACAAAGTGCTCTCTTTTTCCAGTGTGTCTAGTATATCTTTTTCTATCATGTCATGATGAAGTGTAGGATAGAAAATAGATTCCCAAACTCCAAAATAAAGACCAGAAATAATAATGGAAATAAAACTTTGATTTAGAGGTGTTTATATTCTCATTTCACTTCCTAGTCCTGGAATGAATGTATAATCTGCCAGAAAGTGTATTTAGTTGTAATGGAAGCTGATTATGGGTCAAAGGTATTTATTTGTTTGTTTGTTTGTTTGTTTATATTATCATGCTTTTCTAATAAAAAAGAGACCCCATCATTTACAACAAGAACATTTAAATGGGTTAGAAAAAAATAGATCAGAAAATAAGCAAGGCTACAGTTTGCCCAGTCATAAGATTTAAGCAGCATCCTGGTTTTACTCTGAAGATAAGTCAAGTCAGACACATAATCTGCATTTTTATACCAGTGGTAGAAAGCCTTGGTAGAAAGCCAAGATTAATAGACCTGTAGAGTAGTAGATTGAAGCCTGCATTTATACCTTATTTTACTGATATTATTACATATTTATATATATATCCACCATATAATAGAAGTTATTTGGACTCCAAATACAGTACAAACCATAAAAAAGAGAAAAAAAGTGGGTGTTAAGAAATTTCTTAGAGACATTGAGAATAAAGCAGTGGAGGTAGACAAGCTGCATCAATCTCATTTTACTTCTTCAGAGAATATAATTTTACATTCAACTTTTTTTTTCCCATTCAGGGGTTTCTATTGAAGAACGATTGTATATCAAGCTGATGTGAATAATTTTAGATTAGTAGATCAAATGTTCAAAGTTCAGATAGTTTTCGTGAATTGTGGGTTTGTATGTTATGAAAAGCTAACAAGAATCTGCAATTCTTCTGGTCTTAGCTTGTGAGATAAAGTTATACAAGGGAAGATTTTTTTCTTTCTTTTCAAATGTAGGTTATCTACACGTCATGTAAATAGATATAATTGAACCTCTGAGGAGTAAAACATATCAAGTGGAATATTGTGCACCCACACAGAATCAACAATTTGACTGTCCCCTGCTGATTTTCTTGCCAGCTTATCTAAAGAAGTTATGTGGGACATCTGGTGCTCTGCGGGTGTCATGGCAGCACGCCAATGGATTCACAATTTTTTTTTACTTTTGTTTATATAACTATGCAGTTAAGTTTCAAAAATCAAAAGCCGTAATTCATACTCATCATGTCGTCTTTCATTCATTTCTACTTGTCCAGAAATGACTGTCTGATAGCAACATCTCAGAGCAATCTAAACAAAAGCATCATAATTGGACACCCAAAATGATGCACACATGAGCATTTGTCACCCTTATGCCCAATATTTTCCTTTTTATTTAAAGTTTTTTACCAATAACATTTGACACTTTAAAGCTACTATAACTGTAATATTTTGTATTCTCAATGTTTGTCTGAATATACTGTGATTTTTTCCCATTTTTTAAAAAAACCCCAATTCATATTGGTTGTGCCAATAGGAACTGAATCATCTTTGTGATGTGTCTATCAATATGGAAATAGATTCATAACTGTTTCCTTTGTTATCCAGTTGAAATTTATCCTTGAGTGAGTATGTAAGACCATACTCTGGAGCAGAGTAAAGTGGTAAAATGGAATGCACCATTTTAGATTTATAAATAAATAATAATAATCCTAATTAAATTGACAAGTACAAAATTAACATTTACAAAAAAACATAAACATGAAATTATTGAACAAGTAGGAAGCCAGCACATCTGGAAGGAAACTAAATTAAAACATTTCCCACATGACTGACTTTATATTAATTTATTCAAAGGTCTGTATTGCCAGCTGTATTTGTTTAAATACATTTAAGCTTTACCATGGAGGCAGGCAATCTTCAGCTCTAGGGCTATATGTAATTCTTATCCTACTTATCCTAGCTTGGTCTATTCTGATAGCAGGCCTCCATCAGGAGATGACCGTTTTGTTCTCCAGCAGCCTAGCTTGGTGAAAAGAAAAGAAAAAAGAGAAAGAGGATTGTTAGCAAGAAAACGATTAAGTTTCAACTTAGCCCACCACTGTCAGGAAATACAGGTTTCAAACCAACTTGTAGGAATCTGTTGTTTATTCCTGATTTAGAGTCTAACATGAGGTTTAGTGTATATCTCAGGGGAAAAAGCTCTAAAAGCCCTTACTGTGTCTTTTTGAGTCACTGTGACTTTTTTTTTTGAGATTTTTGTCATAAAAAGTGGACAAGTTCAATTACTGCCATGCTTATCTCTTCTATATTATAATTTTAGTACTGCTCTATGCAAACCATTTGGAGGGGATAGCTCCATGCAGAAGTGTTTGCCAGGGACAGTGGGTATCAAAACAGTCAAGATGGCCCATGCCATTGTGCAATTTTTGTTTGTGTAATGCACATTAAAAATGTGATTTATTTGATGAATCACATTCTTCATGTTGACTTTTTTTCATTGTTACCTTAAAGAACCCCCTGCTCTGAACTTGTGACTTAAATTTTTGAGATACATTTTCCACGTTCTTTGATCAGAAAAATAGGCATTAATAATTAATTCATGAAGCATCCTTCTGAACAGTTTGTGCTGCCTAGGCTAGGTAATTGTTAGAATCTGAACAGAATTTGTGGTCAACATCTTAGCCTTTCTCAGTGATGTATCTTTTAAAGTGATACTGATTGACTTAACATTTAAGATAAGCATATGGTTTTTTCAGTGCTGCTGTCCCACATGAAGAGTTGTTATCAGAGGAACAAGATATTGCTTCATTTTTAGGACATATTCATTAATCAACCATTAATCAACCTGATGATGGGAGAGACTACAGAATTTTTGGGGGGCAGGAGGAGAAGACACAACAGTAATGAATTTTCATAATTATGTAATATGCTGTGTGCCAAATGTTTAGGGCTGTGAAAATAGCTGGAATTGGTATATAAGCAGCAGTGATGTGCAACCGCCAGGTTTCCGGGTGCTGCACCAGCCACGGGCTCAGGGCAGGGGTGGTGGGGTGGCAGTGGTTATTCGGGAGACCTTGTGTCCTCGGGAGACCACCATTGTCCAGATGGCCGGGAGTGAATCCCTCCTCTTGAGATGTGGTCCTCGGGTTCAGTTGGGCTTGTTGCTCACATACCTGGTGCCCAGCTGTGTGGCAACAGCCCTGCCTGAGCTGCTCGACACCCTCTCAGGGTTGGCGGTGGAGTTCCCCAGGCTTATAGTCCTGGGTGACTTCAACCTCCCATCACTGGGGGGGTCGTCGGAGTTAGCTCGGGAGTTCATGGCTTCCATGACAGCCATGGGCCTGACCCAGGTTATTGAGGGCCCTACTCACGAGGGGGATCATACTCTCGACCTGGTGTTCCTGTCTAGACAGTGGTTGGATGATCTGGGAGGGGGTTCTCCATCCATCACCCCTCTGTCATGGTCAGATCATTATCTCCTGAGGCTGGTTTTCCGTCATGCCATCCCCCGCCGCTGGGCGGCGGAACCGACCAGGTGGTTCCGCCCCAGGCGCCTAATGGACCCGGACCGGTTCCAGAGGGCGCTTGGGCCGATACCTATCACCCTTACCCACAGCCCAGTCGATGCTCTGGTGGAGGCCTGGGAAACGGCTGCCACCAGGGCACTCGACTGCGTTGTACCCATGCGACCTCTGACTCGGCGCAGATCCCGTTGGGCCCCATGGTTCTCTGTGGAGCTCCGGGAGATGAAGCGTCGGAGACGAGGTCTAGAGAGCGGTTGGAGATCCAGCCGATCCGAATCCGACCGATTGCAGTTAAGAACCTTTATAAGGTCTTATCTTGCGGCGATAAGGACGGCAAAGTCTAACTACTTTGCCGCCCTTGTCGCATCCGCAGATAATCGCCCGGCCGCCCTGTTTAGGGTGACTCGCTCCCTCCTTAACCAGGAGGTGAGAGAGGATCCCTTGCAGGGACGAGCCGAGGAGTTTAGTCATCATCTGGCGGACAAAATCGCTCGGATCCGGACCGGCCTGGACTCTGACTGGGCAGAGTCTGATGTGGAGGAATCAGGCGGTCTTGAGCATGTTATCTGGACTGAGTTCGACCCTGTTTCCCCTGATGATGTGGACAGGATCATGGGGAGACTGAGCTCCACCACCTGTTTGTTGGATCCGTGCCCCTCCTGGCTAGCTTATGCGGCTCGGGAGGGAACACGAGGCTGGTTCCATGCAGTAATAACTGCTTCTTTGAAGGAGGGTGTCTTCCCTGCCGCCCTGAAGGAGGCGGTGGTGAGACCCCTCCTCAAGAAGCCTGCTTTGGACCCGGCTGTTTTAAACAACTATCGTCCAGTCTCCAACCTTCGCTTTCTGGCGAAGGTTGTTGAGAGTGTGGTGGCGCATCAGCTCCCTCTGTTCCTGGAGGAAACTGATTATCTGGACCCGTACCAATCAGGCTTCAGGCCCGGACACAGCACGGAGACGGCATTGGTCGCACTGGTGAATGATCTCTGGAGGGCTAGGGACAGGGGTTGCTCCTCTGTCCTGGTCCTATTAGATCTCTCAGCGGCTTTTGATACCATCGACCATGGTATCCTGCTGCGGCGTCTCAGGGGGTTGGGAGTGGGAGGCACCGTTCTACGGTGGTTCTCCTCCTACCTCCGGGGCCGCTCGCAGTCGGTGTTGACAGGAGGGCAGAGATCCGCCCCGAGGTCTCTCATTTGTGGAGTTCCTCAGGGGTCGGTTCTCTCACCTCTCCTGTTCAACATCTACATGAAGCCGCTGGGCGAGATCATTCGTGGTTTTAGGGTGGGGTATCACCAGTATGCTGATGATACCCAACTTTTTCTTTCCACCCCGAACCAACCCAGTGATGCCCTCTCCGTGATGTCCCGGTGCCTGGAGGCGGTTCAGGTCTGGATGGGGAGAAACAGGCTTCGTCTCAATCCCGCCAAGACCGAGTGACTGTGCATATCGGCGTCTCGGGTTAACCATGTTATTCCACCTCTAATGATGGGGGGTGAGGTGTTACCCCCCGTTGATAGGGCTCGCAACTTGGGCGTCCTCCTGGATTCACGGCTCAATTTTGAAGATCACATAGGAGCCGTGACCAGGGGGGCTTTTGCACAGGTTCGCCTGGTGCGCCAGTTGCGTCCCTATCTGGACCGAGACGCCCTACGCACAGTCACTCATGCGCTTGTGACCTCCCGTTTGGACTACTGTAACGCTCTCTACATGGGGCTGCCCTTGAAGACCACTCGGAGGCTTCAACTGGTGCAGAATGCGGCCGCGCGAGTTGTAATGGGGGTTTCCCGATACTCCCATGTAATACCTCTACTCCGCGAGCTGCATTGGCTTCCGGTTGCCCTCCGGGTGAAATTCAAGGTGCTGGTTATCACCTATAAAGCCCTACATGGCCTGGGTCCGGGATATTTGAGGGAACACCTGCTGCCGGCATCAAACGCCCTTCGCCCAGTGCGCTCCCACAGGGAGGGTCTGCTCAGGGTTCCGCCGGTGAGAGATTGCCAGCGGGTGACACCCAGGGATAGGGCCTTCTCAGTGGGAGCGCCTGCCCTCTGGAACCAGCTGCCGGTGGAGCTGAGGACTGCCCCCGACCTCCGATCATTCCGCCGGGGCCTGAAGACCTGGCTTTTTCAGCTCTCGGGCCCAGACTGAGGAAGAATTTTTAATTTGGGGTTCTTTTTAACTGACTACAGGGTTAATTTAATACTTTTTAATTTGTTCTTAATTTTTGTATTTTGGATTTTTAATTCCCTGTAAACCGCCCTGAGTCCTCAGGGAATAGGGCGGTATATAAATATAACTAAATAAATAAACATCACGTTTATTATCTCTGGTATCTTGTGGGTGAACATTACACATTGAAAGTTACACAGCAACAGTGAATTTAATGTTTATGGACGTCCCCTTAATAATTCTCCAAAATATAATAACCAAAGTAAGATTTAGGTTTCCTTTGTTTCAATTACTTTGGAGGTAATTATTTTCATATATTTAAACTTTGAATGGACAATTGCTTTAAAACATTTTAGTAATAAAAGTGAATTTTGTATAAAATGTAGTGTTGTTGTGTATTTATTAAAGACCACTTCTCTGTTCAAAACTTAATTAGTTTGGATGCTGCAATGTACTTTCTATTTAACTTTGGATTAAACATGTCAATGTAGAGAGCTGAATCTCAATATATATTCTGTTTATTTCTTTTGGGTTTCAATTCATTAAAATGGATGTAGATGACCAAGTGCAAAGAGAATAGCAGCCTATTGAGAATTGAAATTATCATAGACAAAATTATATTTGTTTTGAATCAACAGCTATTTAATTTGTCAAGAGCTCAACCCTTAATCTTACCCCAGCCTCAATGCTCTTTCTTCAGTCTTTTGTTTGTGTAATGGAAGCCTGTACTGAGTACAATATAGTTCAAGCAGCACAGCATGGTTGAATTTTTGCCTAAAGAAGGAGTGCCTCCAATTGAAATGTACCATCAAATGCAGGTTGTTGATGTGAGCACTATGTTTTCTGGATAAAAAAAAATTGTAAATATGGTGATTTGTATAATCAACAATGAAATGGATGGCCTGAGACAGCAACTGAGGAGTTTCACATAAGAAAATTTGATGGAGTCAAGATAATTGATAAGTCACTAGAAAGGAAATTACTGTCAAGATTGGCATTGTATAGGAGCTTGTGGGACATATTATTGATGTCATTTAATATTGAATGTTTGTGCAAGATGGGTTTCTTGCATGCTGACAGCAAAGTTGAAAACTTCAAGAGTTGAAATTTGCCAAAAGTTATCATGCTACAAGAATGAAGATGAGGGATTTCTTTACCTTGTGATAGTCAATGAAAATTGGCTCATCATTATGACTCAGAAATGATCTGTCAATCTGTGGAATAACATTTCAAAGTTTTACATTAAAACCCTGACTAAAACAGAAAATCTCATGGTTACAGTTATTTTGGGAGAGGGATGATATCACTCACATGAATTTCTTTGAACATGATACCGCTATCAGTTCAGAATACTACATTCCAGTACGCAAAATCTGTGAAACAATTATTAAGTGGAGTTCAAAAGCATATGACGGAAATGTTGATGCAACATGACAATACTAGGTCTCACATCTGACAAGCTACCAAAGTTGGATCTCGTTGTCCATCTGTTATATAGTTCAGATTTAACACTATCTGACTTCCATATTTTTCTAAAATTGAAGAAATATTTTTTGTGGAATCGGTTGACTCAAATGAAAAGATAGGAAGGTCTCTCAGAATTTCATTGAAAATAAAAAATCTGAAGTTCTTTTAAGAAAGCTTGAAGATGTTTGTCTATTATTAGCAGAAGGGTATGGCTAATGATGGTTATTATGTATATCTAGGTAACAAAAGAACTCATTTCAAGGATTATTTTAGACTAAATTCATCCCTTATTAAGCTAAAGTTATAGAAGTGGAGGCACTATTTTATTCAGCTCTCATATTTATCCATTTCCTCCAAATGTACAGTTTATTTGTATGTTAATTTATAATTTTAGTTTCTAAGCCTGATTATTTACCAACAATTCTGGGTGCCTTACAGAAGATTAAAGATGGCTAATAACATTAAAAAATAACCAGCAATAAAAGAAAATGACTGTGCTAGGGG
This sequence comes from Vipera ursinii, assembly GCF_947247035.1. Lineage (NCBI taxonomy): Eukaryota > Metazoa > Chordata > Lepidosauria > Squamata > Viperidae > Vipera > Vipera ursinii. Next base: position 136,833,616 of record NC_139516.1, on the reverse strand, counting down.
AAAGCAGACCTGACTAATTAATTCCAACTCAAATAGCAGATTCACATAATACTCTGGGCCAGTTCAGATACTATAAATATGTTTAAGGAGTTAGCTGTCATTATACCAGTATTGTAATTTTCAGAAGAAAAATAAAAAATGCAGCCTATTGCTGGAGAGAATTTGTAAGTAGAACTTACAAGATAGACAAGTGACAAACTTTAAACTTTCATAGCATTTCTTGGAATTTGTTTGTTTCAGTAAAATCTCCTTAATTTTATTAAAATTTCCCATTCCAAATAAAAATAGCTCAAGAGCCCAAACAAACAAATCAAATAGCAGCCATCCTTAAAATGTATTGGAAATATATTGAGGATGAAAGAAATTAGGAAACGTTTGTTTCAGAATACACAAAGATCTAGATGGAAATGAAAAGCCCCCAGAAGCTAAATGTTATAGAGAATATTTAAAATACTATGAACTATGGACCTGCACAATAACAAATAGAAAAATCTTTCTACCAGCTGTTAACTAACATTTAAAAACCAAATGAAGCAAACTTGGAAAATAATGCACCAGATGGAGAAAAATAATGCACACCAAGGAGATAACTGCCATTTGACCAAAACATTTGCTTCTCAGCAATTAAATTTGGTTGTGATTATCCCCCCTCCCCCGGGTATCTAACACATGAACTGCACACTCTATTTTAACGTCATACTTAGCCTCCCTATGAGAAGATATAGATACATCTCATTCTGATGTGAACATCTATATGGTCAGCTGACCATTAAACTACCATGGAAATGAATTTGGAAGGTTCCTGATATAATAGAATAAGTTAAAGTAATTATTATGTGCTCTGAGCAAGACTCCCTACGGAGACTTATGTATATGGGATGGAATGTGATAGGAAGCTTTGTGCAAATGCTATAATAAAAGAATGAAGGCTGCTGATAAATGGTGGGTATCAGCAAGTAGTTTGGCTTCAGGCTTTTCTCAAATTACTCCCATGCCATATAGATCTCTTACTCTATCTCTATCAACTGCATCTCCATCTAGAGTGCCATTTATCTGACTTGGCACAAAGTTTCAAATTCAGGAGAGATTTTTGTTTATTATAACCTACCAATTAAAAGAATCAAAATATTTATATTTAGAAAGAAAAGGAATACACATACACACAGCTGGAAGTTTAACTCAACATCACGCACAACCCACAAACATTCTCTCCCAAAGTTTAAGAGAGAAACCAGGTTTTAAATAGTTTCTAGAAAATCATTCAGGTGAGAACAATATGGATCTCTAGAGGGATGTAATTCAAAGGATAGGCACTTACACTGAGATAACCTATTTCCTGGATCCTACAAGTTGACATGGTTTAATCAACAGGTTGCAAAGTGTGCTGACTCTCCTTAACCTCAACATATGGGCAGAAACACTTGGAACAGTTCACAAATTTTGTCACAAAACGTCTCCAAAATGTGTTATTCTGGAATTTCATTACATTGCAAAACTGAAAACCTGTAACATCAGCTTCTAAGTGATATGCCCTCAGCTTAGTGACTCTTTTGATCAGATCTCTAAATATTTGCTCTAGATGAAGCACAAATGATAAAAATATGGAGATACTGTATGCTTTCTTGGCCATTGTTACGGCATGGCAGGGGTCAATTCTCTTCATGTAAGATGACTGGGCATTGAGGAAATACTGCAGAAGAGATCTGAGCAAGCAGTTTTGGATACTCAGAGTTCATGAATTCTTGGAGGCAAAGCTAAGAGATGAATGTGACATATGACAGGTTAAAGAGTGTGATCCAAATTCACCTGGGAAAGGGTCAATAAGGATTTTGGAAGAATACCACTTACCTGTTCTTACATTCATAGTCTATCCTTCTAAAGAAGAGATAACAATTTCTGTCATTTTCAGGCCTTTGCTGGATTTTCTGTGATATGTCTAGGTTGACACTGCAAAAATGGATTAGGGTATTTGCAAAATTTGCAGATGATACCACTCTAATGGCAGAAAGTGAAGAGGAACTAACGAGCCTCTTGTGAGTGAAGAAGAAGAGTGCAAAACCTGGGTTGAAACTAAACATTAAGAAAACCAAGATCATGGCATCTGACCCTCTCAATTCCTGGCGAATAGATGGGGAAGAAATGGAGGTAGTGACAGATTTTAATTTCCTGGGTTCCAAGATCACCGCAGATGGGGACTGCAGCCAAGAAATTAAAAGATGCTTACTTCTGGGGAGGAAAGCCATGGCAAATCTAGACAACACACTAAAAAGCAGAGACATCACCCTGCCAACAAAAGTGTGTATAGTCAAGGATATGGTCTTCCCAGTTGCAATGTATGGCTGTGAAAGGTGGACCATAAGAAAAGCTGAGTGCCAAAGAATTGAGGCCTTTGAACTCTGGTGCTGGAGAAGACTCCTGCGAGTCCCTTGGACTGCAAGGTGATCAAACCAGTCAGTCTTAGAGGAGATCAACCCTGACTGCTCTTTAGAAAGCCAGATCCTGAAGTTGAAACTCAAATACTTTGGCCACCTAATGAGAAGGAAGGACTCACTGGAGAAGAGCCTAATGCTGGGAAAGGTTGAGGGCAAGAGAAGAAGGGGACAACAGAGAATGAGGTGGCTGGATGGAGTCACTGAAGCAGTAGGTGTGAGCTTAAATGGACTCCAGAAGATGGTAGAGGACAGGAAGGCCTGGAGGAATGCTGTCCATGGGGTCGCAATGGGTCAGACACAACTTCGCAACTAACAACAAAACATTTGCAAAATTTAATAATATTATTAAAAAGTTATTCATTATCAACTCTTAATTACCACACAGACATTCTCCAGGGTGCTCTGTTCCAAACCTTGCTCTTCAGGTTTTGCAACTAGGAATTAATCGCCACTCTAATTGTATCTATCTGCTGGTTCTCCTCTTCTTTTCTTTATTTTTTTTACCTTTCCCAACATTGCAGCTTCTCCAAAGAGTCGGAGAAGTCCTCTCGCCCCTCCTGTTCAACATCTATATGAAGCTGCTGGGTGAGATCATTCATGGTTTTGGGGTGGGGTATCATCAGTATGCTGATGATACCCAGCTTTTCATCTCCACCCCAAATCAACCCAGTGATGCCCTCGACGTAATGTTCCATTGCCTGGAGGCGGTTCAGGTCTGGATAGGAAGGAACAGGCTTCGACTTAATCCCAATAAGACCGAGTGGTTGTACATACCGGCATCTCAGATAATCCATCCTATTCCATCTTTAACTATGGGAGGTGAGGTGTTACCCCCCGTAGATAGGGCTTACAACTTTGGCGTCCTCCTTGACTCACAGCTCAGTTTGGAAGATCACATAGGAGCTGTGACCAGGGGAGCTTTTGCCCAGGTTTGCCTGGTGTTCCAGTTGTGGCCCTATCTGGACCGAGATGCCCTACGTACAGTCACTCATGCACTCGTGACCTCTTGAATAGACTACTGCAATGCTCTTTACATGGGGCTGCCCTTGAGGACCACTCGGAGGCTCCAGCTGGTGCAGAATGCGGCCGCGCAAGTTGTGATGGGGGTCTCCCGATACTCCCATGTAACACCTCTTCTCTGCAAGCTGCATTGGCTCCCAGTTGCCCTCCGGGTGAGATTCAAGGTGCTGGTGATGACCTACAAAGGCCTAAATGACATGGGTCCGGATGATTTACGGGAGCACCTTCTGCCGGCGTCAACTTCCCATTGTCCTGTGCGCTCCCACAGAGAGGGCCTCCTCAGGGTGCCGTCAGTCAGGGAGTGCTGGCTGGCGGCCCCCAGGTGGAGAGCATTCTCTGTGGGTGTGCCTGCCCTCTGGAATCAGCTCCCTGTTGAGCTCCGGATAGCTCCCGACGTTCGCTCTTTTTGCCGTGACCTGAAAACCTGGTTATTCAAGCTTGCTGGCCTGGACTGAGGGATTGAGATTTTAAATTTTAGAATTTGATTTACTTGGTTTGGGGCTAAATTTAATTTTATTTTTAACTTTGTATGCCATATTTTAATTGCCCTGTACACCGCCCTGAGTCCTTTGGGAGAAGGGTGGTATATAAATCTAATAAAATAAACAAACAAACAAATAAATAAATAATGTGTTCAAACTATAATTTGAGCCTGCTGATTTGGCCTTTGATTGAAAACTTAATTTGGTTTTTTAACCAATTTGTTTCTTCTTCCTGATGATTTTGGTTATGTTTGGTTAATTTAATCCTCCATTTCTGGAGGATTCTTATTGTTCGGTTGTGGTTTAGTTTGTTTCTTTGATATGTGTACGAAATACTGGGAGACAGCCAGCTCCCCCCCCAAAAAAAATGATCAGTTGATAAGTAGAAGCAGCAGCAGCTACTTTTTTCTCTATCAGTAGAGGATGCGGTGACACTGAAACCGTTTCATAGCCTCTTTTAATGATAACAAATTAAAAACGCAGTGTTTATTTTTCTTTATTTTGGAATAAATGGATGATCTATTATGTTCTGTTAACAGTTAGTATTAAAAATAAATGTTCTTCCAGGCAACATAGGAAATCTGGAACAGAATGTATAGGAAAGCCGGACAATTCAGGTAGGCTTGAAGGAAAGCACAGCTGGAAAGAGTGAATGGACTGGGTTAGGGAATGTTGTGCAGACAACCGGAAGAAAAGGATGGGCCTGGGAAAAGATAAAAGCGGGGACTAAGAATTGAGAAGGAATGCAGGAGATAAATGCAGGATTGGCAGCATAGCCAAACATAAGGAAGTCAAGTCAGAAAGAGAAAGGTGTTGTTTGCAATGGCCAAGGAAAAGCAATGGAGAAGAGTCACTCGTAAACACACAAACTACAGCAGGTGAGAGCAGAATAGAGACAGAAGATTGACAAATATGACAAATAGAAAGAAAGGCACTGTGCCCTGTACCCTACACTCACGGTAGATAATCATACAAGGCAGAGTTAGGGTATTTCAGCTACAGAAATACAAAGGATAATCTTAAATGGTAATGCAGTGGTATCAGTTTTTGCAGTCTCGGCCTGACCCATTCTCATTTCTCTAATGAATTTCCAGACTGCTAGGAGGGAAGGGATAAATCACCTTTGCCAAGAGGAACATCCATCCCTGAGGGGGAGAAAAACAGAGACAAAAAAAAACCTCTCCCAGCAAGAAGAGAACTCTGATTTCTCTGATGAATTATAATAATGGTCCTCCCCACTCTACATTCTCTTCCTGAATCCAGGTGTGAAGCTGAAGATGCAACTTGAAACCCAGAAATAGGTTGTGGAATGTATTTTGGAAAATGTCTCTCTTTTGAAACCCTTGCCTAAATTTCTACTGAAGTCAAAGTCATGGTGTGACTTTCTTAAAAAAAGCAAAAAAGAGTAAGGGAATTATGTACTAGTTCCACCCCAGTCAATCTCAATTATTATTATTTTTTTCAAAAGAAACAACAGTTCCAGTTAAAGAGAATTCTTTTCTTGTCAGCAGAGATTTTAATGCTGCAGGGAAATGAAATTATTACTCAACATATGGAGATTTTTTTTAAATGGAAGGGAAATCTTTTTTTTGTTTGCATTATGACTACATAATAACTTTTTATAATCACTGCAGAAAGTGGTTAAAAAGACAGGAAATGAATAAAAACTGTCCACAGAGAGAATTAAATCATTGCACTGAATTCTCCACACGCTTACCCTTTCCTGCACAAAGAGATTACATTTACCTCAGATGATCATTACAGAAGTATCTCTCAAATCCAGATGTCAATATGGAAAAATGAACAAACTTTTTTTTTAAAAAAATCATTTTCATTAAAAATGTATCTCATTTTCATATTTTCCCCAATATTTGAACAAGCAGATGGCTTCGTGTGAGCTATTCATGCTTTCTATGTTGCTCTTTTGTTTGAATTCAAAGTTAAAAAAAAGGAGGGAGAGAGAGAAAAAAATTACTCTTCCTTCTAATGAAATACGCTAATGAAATAAAATCAATTGGAATGAAGCTAGCTAGCCTTTTTACCTGTCACAATACAACAATTTATGTGATATGTGCTGATCAATGAATCAATATCATCTAAATCAGGTGAAAAATATGAGGCTACTGGTAACACTCAAATCCTTCCTGACGCCTCTTCTGAATAAAATTGTTAATAATGTTTCCTGCCATTTTGAGGTGGTCATTACCTAAAAACTGGACTGCATGGGAGAAATACCAGTTTATCTGCTCTAGATCAGTAAATATTCATATCCTGAGAATTCTACTCCAGGTACACATGATCCTATATTGTGCCATCTTCTTCTGTCTCCAGTGATCTACTCTTCCTCCAGGAACTCTTCAGTTGTCTATCCTGAGATCTATAGATCAGCAACAAGCAAAAATTCTAAAATCTAAATTTATTTGCAAACTCCCTCTTCCGCCTCCTTTTTCTCGGTATATGTGTATATATGTTTGAAGACCTCATCTGTTTCAGTCCCTGTTTTCTCACAGACAATAATTCACTTCCAGGGGTGGAAGTGGTGGGATTCAAATATGTATATTCAATCAGTGGTGGGATTCAAATATGTGAACAATAAGTTCTCTGTGTGGATGCCACTTCCGGAAGTCCATTCTGGGTCTGGGCAACAAAAAATTAGCTACTAGTTCTGCTGAAGTGGTGCAAACTGGATGAATCCCACCACTGCTTATATATCTGAAGATCACATGCCCACTGACTTCCTCCATTCTTCAGCAGCAAATTCACATGGACTTTTTGTCTGAAGTATAATCTTCCTTTTTTTTTTCTTTTAGGTAACAGTATGTATTAAATCTGGTTCATGTATAGCATGATTTCAGACCCCAAGATGAATATGGGCAATGTGCTGAATCTACTACTCTTACTTCTGAAATCTGTTTTCTCAATCTCCCTCCCTTTCCCTTCTTCTGGCAACTTAAACTTTTTTCCTATACTAGTGGAAAAACTCAGAAATAAAATGGAAGGGAGAAATTGATCTGGAGTCAAAGTGTTTAATATCTACATGTTTAAAAATAACATTGCTTTGCTGTCACTATATATATATATATATATATATATATATATATATATATATATATATATATATATATATATATATATATATATATATATATATATATATATATATATATATATATAAAACTGGAGTGGCAAAAGGAAGGGCAGTCTTCTTGTAATCCTGTGTACGTATTTGGAGCTGTTTTTGTTAAACTCGGAATCTTTCTTGAATTATCTGGCAACTGTACCTTCACTGAGCAATTCTATAATGTGATCTCAAGCATAATTCCCTGATTCAAAGGTGTCAACCAATGCTCTAAGAAGTCTTCTATAAAGGGAAGTCTTATCACTAGGTGTTGTTGGTCAGAGTCCTGGGTCAGCTTCCAATGTCATTTGTCTCCTCTGCTTTCAGGGGGAAAAATGGGATCAAATTTGTAGCTTTTTATGCCTATAATGGAAATTTGATAGTTTATTTAAAGATGGTTTTTTTGTTTATTTATCTGCTTTTTTAGCAACTGATGACAGGTAAATGCAAAGTTTCTGGATGTTGTTTGAAAGCACATGGCACAATAGTATAGTTGAAACTAACAGGTTGGCCCATTGTTTGTTTGGAAGGTCATCTACTGAGGAATTTAAGAGAGAAAGTGGGAATAAAAAATGTAATCCATTCTGATCATTGACCTATACAAAGAAAAAAAAAGAGAAGTCCAGTTGCCTCTTGAAAAAGCATCTTTGGGTCAGTGCAGACCAATTAACCCATTCTTTTTTTTCAACCCTGACTAGGACACTTCACTTTAATATAATTATAACATTTCCATGCTTCCTTTTTTTGCATGTTCTTCTCTATATTTATTTCCCATTGTCTTTCCATTTTTGTTAATACAAGGACTGCCGTTTCAGATATATTAACAATAACTGCATTGCGTTGTATGTTCCAGAACCTAAAAAGTTGAAATTTCACTGTTTTAAAGAGCAAATTCTAGAATTTCTTATCTCTATATCTATAAACAAGCCACTGCAATAATAGCAGTGCATTTTGTTTCTGGTAGATAATAATAATAATAATAATAATAATAATAATAATAATAATAATAATAATAATAATAATAACAACAACAACAACAACAACAACAACAACAACAACAACAACAACAGAACCACTTGAACACTATTGGCATTGACAAATTTGCCATTAGTCAATTGCCAAAGGCAGCCTTATTAGGAACTGCTTCCATCCTGCGACAATATCTGTAATGCCATCAAACATCCACATCTGCCTATCCCAGGTCCTTGGTAAAGACTCGATAGGTAGACAAAAATGCCAAATCCAGTCTGAACATCTGGCTGATTAACAACAACAACAACAACAACAACAATTGTGGTAAAATCTACTTACAGAACTATGAACCATAATGGATCCCGAGAATGTTGTTGAAGTTCTTAGATTTTCAAATCCCTTCCTGCTTCTGCAATACCAGTTGCTGTCTTTGGAATAGCAGATATAGTTTAATATTCAAACGCAAGTTTGGATTTTCTCTCAATTCTTCTCTGAGATTAATAAGCTCTCAGTTGTGCTTTAAAAAACATGAAAGCAAGAACATATGAACATATTCTAAAGTATTTTATTTTCCCTTGTCAGAGCAGAGTTATCTTGTCTGTATATAGCTCGCTGCTGCATTTATTATACTCAATAATCTTGCCTCTATTTTTAGGTAATGAAGCAATCAATGATTCAGATAGAAATACTAAAAGGTAATCCATCTTTTTAAAAATGATGTTTCTGCTGCAAACACACACACACACAAACACATTCATTCACTCTCAAACAATTGCTATAATATGTAATTATCATCAAATGCAATTTCTGCTTGTGTGCAGTTTCCTTTCTGTGCAGAACAGGGTTTTCCACGGGGAACTTAAAGTGGATCATATGTAAGACCAGGGCTTTTTTTCTCATTGAATGCTCAGAATGGAGTTCCGGCACCTTTTTTGGATGGAACCTTGTAGGGTAAGCAAGGCGGGTTGTATAACATGTGTGAGTTCCGGCACCTTTTTCTTATACAAAAAAAGCACTGTGTAAGACAATGTAAGAGAGAAAAGAATAACCCCCATGTTAAAAAGATCTTGAAAAGTGTAACTGTGAAAACAAACTCAGATTATTTTGCCTGCTGACTACATGCAAGGAAGGACTTGGTAGCCTAGCTGAGGGTTTGGGTTTTTTTTTTTTACTGGGTTTCTCCCCACCCTGTTGTTAAATGCCTAAAAGGAGAAATACTGGAAGAAGGGAAGATAGAGGAGTGGAGAAGAGGAGGAGGAAGGAGGAAGGAGGAAGGAGAAGGGGGGAGAAGGAAGGAGAAGGAGAAGGTCTCTCCTTGAACCTAAAGCAACAAAATCTGTGTACCTGCATCAACCTTTTCACCAACTATGGGCCCTTTCCATATTCATTAGAAATTTTCATTTCATTTCTTCCCATTTCATTTTAAGGACAAAGGAAAGCAGCTGCTACTGAGAAAACTAAAAAAAGATGCCTTGCATATCAGTTCCTTGTCTAGAATTTTAGACTGGCAGGTAAACATTAATTAAACACTATCACTGGCTTTGCTACAGCTAAGGTCAACATCTTTCAATTACTTTCCCAAGAAATTGGTCCTTGGTTTATGCCCTTCTGACTGTGCCTCTGGTAGCACTGACTGTCACCAGATTCTGTCTAGTAGTAAGACTAGTCTAATTGTTCTCCTAATTCAGCCTTTGATCAAGAACAAGAACTTGGTGGTGCAGTGGGCTAATGCCTCCTTAAGTAACACCAGCTGCCTGCAATTAGTGCAGGTTCGAGTCCCACCAGGCTCAAGGTTGATTCAGCCTTCCATCCTTCCGAGGTAGGTAAAATGAGGACCCAGATTGCTGGGGGCAATTAAGCTGACTTTGTAATAATGCCGCTTGGGGGTGTGTGAAAGCCCTAATAAGCAGGCATATACATAGAATGAAGGCTACTGCTAAGCTTGTAAGCCGCCCTGAGTCTTCGGAGAAGGGCGGGATATAAATGGAATTTAAAAAAACAACAGTGATTTGTGATGAAAATTGTGTTCTGCTTAAAGCAGCATTTCTCAAACTTGGCAACTTTTCAGATGTGTGCACCTAAACTTCCAGAATTCCCTAGCCATCACAAGAGTCCACTGGCCTGGAAGAATTTCCTAATTAGATAATGCTTCATTTAAGAATCAAAGGAAGATTGCTCTCTTTGATAGTTACCTATATCCTCAGACCAGACTTATCCAGAATTGCTTTTGAATCTAAGATGTATAATCCTAAAAAAAAAAGAATATTGTTGGCCTATCTCATTTGATGTCCAGTTGTGCCATCAAACTCCTCTTTCCTCTAGATTTTAGGGTACTTAACCTTCAAACCACTCCATAAAAAATGGTCATTAGCAATTATAACATGTTAGTTAAGACTGTAACCCATGCACAAGTTTGATGAAAACAAATAAACATTTAGGTTATTTGAAATATAGTGTTCTTCTCCAGAGTCAAAAAATGAAGTCCAAGTAATTTACATCATTTATGATTTCTCAAAGATGAACATTCCTGAAGTAAACTGAACTCTTTAAACACAGCAATTGTTTTACATCTTCAAAACTTTTAGCTAAAAGCTTTTATCTGAATGCAATTAACAGGAGTAGTTTTAGTTCATTTTCATTACACCTTTCCTTCAATAAGTTTTTATCCTCATAACAATCCTGAGGTAAGTAAAAAAGACATATAGTGAGTAGATCAAATTCATCCATAAGTTTTATGAATGTAAGACAAGAAAGATGTGGATAATAAATCAGATTATGCAATTATTCTCTTCCACCATTCTTTGGCAGTTCTTTTTTTTAATCTCAATGAATTAAGACTTTTTTTCCTTCTTACAACTCTCCTTGTGTGTTAGGGAAAGCCCCCCCCCCTCAATATATGATAGTTAAACAGATAGAAATTGGAAATTAGAATTTCTCTAATCACACATTTTTATGAATATATTGTACAGAATATGTGAAATACACATGTATATGTATATATCTAGGGACGTGGTGGCTCAGTGGGTTAGGATGCTGAGCTTGTTGATTAGAAGATTGGCAGTTTGGTGGATCGAATCCCAAGTGCCGCGTTGCAGAGTGAGCACCTGTTACTTGTGCCAGTTTCTGCCAACCTAGCAGTTTGAAAGCATGTAAAAATGCAAGTAGAAAAACAGGGACCACTACGGTGGGAAGGTAACAGTGTTCTGTGCGCCTTTGGCATCTAGTCATGCCAGCCATATGACCATGGAGACATCCTTGGACAAACTCGGGCTCTTTGACTTTGAAACAGAGATGAGCACCAGCCCCTATAGTTGGAAACAACTAGCACGTATGTGTGGGGGAACCTTTACCTTTACCTATGTATATATGTAGACAAGTATATGTACAATATGTATGTTTCACTGTTTCTCTGAATCTAGGGCAGGCATGCCAAACATGTGAATCACATGATGTATCACAACATTTTCCCCATTGCCAGCAACGGGGTGGGTACTCATTGATGTTTCAATGTGATGCAGCCCATGGGCCGGCAGTTTGAAATGCCTGATCTAGGGCATGGAGCTCATCTGCGTTTCTTGGCCATGGGAGCCAAAGACATTTTCCATGATTGTGTGGCTAGCATGGCTACATGTCAAAGATGTACGGAATTATGTTACCTTCCCACTAGAATGGTACCTATTTACTCTCTCACGCACATACATGAATAATTAATTAAAGCATTTGTTTTGTTATCAGCATTCCTTTGTGCTTATTCTGTTATTTTCACCAATGTATACCTGTCCTTTGCATAAATACATGGATTTTTATATGAACTGGAGAAATTGACTGGAGAAAGGATTGCATCACAAAATCTAGAGAAGCTGTTTTGAAGACACATTGGTTGAAAGTGTGACATTGGGCACATTCTCATTAAAATATGTCTAGCAGAAACAAACTGAATGTTCACTCAATTGTCTGTTCTTAAGCTTGAATAAGTCTATCTGGAATTCTGCCAGACTCATATTTTAGCTCACTGTTAGGCAGGCAGAAAATGCAGTGAACCAAGGAAGGTATACTAAAAGATATTTGAGATCTAATCTCCAAGAACTCTTTTAAATTCATCTGGGATTTTAATCCATCAGACTGATTTCATGTATTGTGGTAAGATATAAATATGCAATGTTTCCTGGAAAATAACAGCCACAAGCTCCTCGGGCCTTCTCATATTTAACAGTGAAAGCTGAAATACAAAAATTCAAGCACTCTTCTCAAAAGCACAAAGGGCAATTAATAATAAGGAAAAATCCTTTGGAGTCTGCAAAGCACTAGTAGTTGGGGAGTGGGGAAAACCATCCATTTCTATCTTTAAATTAGCAGAAAAGGTGCACAGATGGAATTCCTGTTAGTTAAAAGGGAAGAAAAACAAGAAGAAGCATGTGGGGCTTTAAACCCACAAGGATTTTATTTCAATGAGTTCCCTGCATTCTCACTCATTTTTGAAATTTGCCCCTAGCAACAGCTTCAGCAATAAGGTCAGTGGAAAAACATTGCTGACTCCATAGTAGCAATGTCACTACTGGCTGTTGGATTTCACTCTATCTTTCCTGAAGTGCTATTGCACTAAGAAGTGTATCAAACTTCTAGCAGCTGCTCACAGTCAAGATTTCTATATTCCTTAGAGCAGGGGTGTCAAACTCACAATGTCTTGTGACATGTCACAACATATCACGCCTTTTTTGCCATTGACGGCAATGAGGTGGGGGCAGTTTCACTATGATGCATCTGGCCCCGCGGGCGGGCAGTTTGACACCCCTGGCTTAGAGTCTCAGTCTGATTTGAGTTTCAGAATCTTGGAAACTGGATTTTGTATTTTAGGAAACTGGATTCCTATTTAGAAGGAAATCTTTTGGCAGTGGGGAGAGAGTATTTTGATCTCTCTGATCTCCTTTCTAACGGATGCAGAGGAGATGTTGTAACTTGTTTGCTGTGGTAAGGAAAGAAAGCATAAATATTCCAACTGTGCAGTAGTGAGCACACTATCATTCCAATGTCGAGAGTCAGATAATTTTATTACATAGAACTGTAGTGAAAGTATCTGTTTTGGCTCAGAATCTGGGATCTTCAAGTTGGGGACAATCAATTTATGTTTCTTTTCACAAGATTGGAAAGTCATATAGAAGTTGCTATGGTTAAAATTAACAGAACATACTCTATCTTCAAATATTCCAGAGTCAAATTAAGGATTCTGGTATTATCAATGACAACGATAACAATGCTTTAGAATCCTGCTGTTCTTCCAGAAGCTTGAACAATTAGATAATACACCCCTTTCAAGGAGAACTTATGTTTACCATCATGGCTGTCTTGAATCTTCTTTCTTGTGCAATTATCTCAGGAGGAAATGCCAGGTTCATTAAAGCTTTTTTTTTTAGTTGGAGGCCTAGGGTTTGTTTGTTTCCTCCCAGTCAAAAAGCTCTAAAAGTTGTCTGATGGCCCTAACCGGTGCCCTTTTGGACTGTCTTTTTGTTTTGGATGGATTTAATTTTGGCTAAACATTTGAGATTAATGGAACAAGATATATTTTTTGTTGCAGTACTAAATGAAATTTTGCTTCTCAGGCTTGTTAATGTAATGAACTAAACCCTTCTACAGACCCAGATGTCCCAGGACTCAAATGTTACAGGTATTACACATATTTGTGTTTTATGGGAACCAAATACATACATTCTATACATACATTAAACTGTAAATAATAACTAAACAATACCTCAGAGATGCTCGAAAATGTAGACAGGTCACATGAATAAATCAAAGGGAGACAATGGAGCGACTCCAGGGGAGAAGGAGAAGGCAGTGAGAATCCACTCCTTGAGGACTGCATAACAAAAAGGGAATGTATGGGCAGGGCTGGTTGCTGGAGGCAACCGTTTGCAAAGAACTTCTGTGTCAAGAGATGATGGTTTGTTTAGTTTACCAGTGATTTATTTCCTGTTTGGCTCCTGCTCCATTTTGTTTGTGGACAAGGTCTATAACTTAAATAAAAAGGGTTTATTTTTCCAGTCTACTGTTAAAAGAGGGGTTGCCTTGTGAAGTAACAAGGATGTAGGTAGGCTGGGACAGAACAGTGTCTCCTTTTGGCTGTGTGATTGTTTTGGATTCTGAGGGGTTCATAGGCTGGTTGTACATCACTGTGTCTGTTGATGGAATTGCTTGTGGGGTGCCAGGCTTTGACAAACTCATGAGCAAGGCAGATGATAGCATGGCCAATGATTTTAGTGTTGCTCCAGATTTTGAACTGTCAAAGTAAAAAAGCCAGCACAGAAATCTTAAAAAAGTAGCAGCATAAAGGACAAGACAGAGTTCTTAAGAGGTTCACAGTTTATGGGAAATCCAATACTTACTGTTCAAGAGAGAAGGATGAAGAGTGAAATAGTATGAGGATTCCTACTATGCACATAAAATGAAAGGATTAAAAATGTTTACAGTCTATAGCACAGGTGTCAAACTTGCCACGTCACATGATGTGTTGTGACATATCACAATTTCTTTTGCATTGCCAGAGCTGGGATGTGGGAGCAGCTGGCAGTTTGACACACCTGGTCCATAGGTTAACAAAAAGATCTTAATACTGAGTGCCCAAAGCTAACACAAAGCTCTTGGACTGCAATGGTTAACAATTCAGATCGTGTGTAAGGAAACAAATGAATTAAGCAAATTGAGAAGAAAAGGATAAGAGTTTTGGGCTGAGGTTGAATACTTTGAAAGGGCCCACCAATAAGACAAAGAAAAAAAAATCAGTCAGTTATGGACAGCAAAAGGCAAAATATTATACCTGTCCCTCCTTGCTGGATTGTGGATGGAAAAGTCACCCATATGCCTACACAGCAACCAGTTTAAAATATGTTTCTTTCTTGTTTCTTCCAGTTTGGCTATTTAATCAAATTAAGCACATTAATTTGACTCATAACAGCAGCAGCTGCCATAATACTGCAATAGTGCAGGGGCTGTTGTGCTTGTCTCATATGCAAGTTATCTCTAGTTCAGAACTGAGAAGAAACAATTTTTGTCTGCAACTTTTTTCTCTCCCTGAGCTGTTTATTTCACTCATTAAAAACAAGCACATACAACTTGTGCCTGTTTTAACTATGGGATCTTTAATTGTGCTTGCTGTCACTTCAGGTAGAAGTGGAAACTAGCAAACTCTTGTCAGTTTCACCCAGCTAACAAACAGTCTAACAGGGTAAACAGGCAAAGGACCTGTCATTGGATTTAACATTTATCTGAGGCTGGATAAAAGGAGGAGTGTGTGTGTGTGTGTGGGGGGGGGGAAATCAGCATTTAAATAGTCCACTGGCAATATGGTTAAAACAAACTTTTTTTAAAAAAAGTATACAAAATATTAAACCAGAGCAGAGGGCTATTTCATCACTGTGTGGTTGAAAACTACCACAGTAGGAATAGGAGGCTATATTTACACCAAATGAATAGCTAGATTTAATGAATTATACTGGGTTAGGACGCTGAGCTTGTTGATCGGAAGGTCGGCAGTTTGGCGGGTCGAATCCCGAGTGCTGCGTAACAGAGTGAGCACCTGTTACTCATCCCAGCTTCTGTCAACCTAGCAGTTTGAAAGCACGTAAAAATGCAAGTAATAAAATAGGGACCATTACGGTGGGAAAGTAACAGCGTTCCGTGCGCCTTCGGCAACTAGTCATGCCGGCCACATGACCACAGAGACATCCTCGGACAAACGCTGGCTCTTCGGCTTTGAAACGGAGATGAGCACCGGCCCCTACAGTCAGAAACGACTAGCACGCATGTGCGGGGGAACCTTTACCTTTACCTTTACCTTACTCTTGAATTATACTAATGAATCTGAAGATTTAATGAATTATACTCTTCTGGAAAATTAATGATTTGGTGTATCAATTTTGGAAATGTCCTTTCTGGGAAAAGAAACTGAGTTCAGCACCCAAGACAAAGGCACAGGGACACCAGGGTTGGAGCCATTCCTACCACAATCCAGACTAGAGTGGAGGCATTTCCCTATAACACAATGAAACACAGCAAACAAACTATTCATCATCCTTCTATCCTCAGAAAGTGGGAGATGGCCATTTTGAGGTGAAACAGGAAATCACCACTTGGCAGTTGTGTTCCCCACAAACTGAGTGGTGGGTGGAAACTACACATTCCTGTCCTGAAGAAATGGGGATGGGGGAGTTGGGCTCTCACTAGGACAAGCAGGAAGGCAGAACTGCTCAGAGGAAAATTGAAGGGCTGTTTAACTGGCCAGTATACCAATTCTGTGACTTGACTGGATTGGAGTAGGAAGGAATTTACCAAAATAAAGGAAATCAAACTCAAGGTGCCACTTCAGGATTCAGGAAATAATCAGCACAAGTTTAGATTGGAAACTGGACTGTGGGGAGGGAAGAAAGAAGAACATGACAAACATAAAGCTTAGAGTCATTTTTCTCCTGTACCCTCCCCCAACATCTTTGGGTTTAAAATAGGATGGTTTAATGATTAGGCCTTAAATAGAATGATCCTACAGTGAATTCTTCAATTTTACAAATATTGTTTAAAGGATTAATTAAAAGAGTATTAAGAGAGTTCTTTGGGGATGCAGATTGTGTGCAGAATTTATCTTAGGAAGTGTCTTTTGCAAGTTTTAATAATGCCTTCTCTCTGTGTCTGGGGTAAGCTGGAATAGCCAACATTAAACTCCATGCTATTTTTACCTCAAATATGTGAGAGACTCCTAAGAAACATTATAAAATAAGATTGGAAAAAGCTTTGCTGCTCTATAGAAATGATAATTACTGTTTCCTCAGCACCCAAGATTCTATGCCTGAGAGAGGCTGCCTCACTAATCTGGCTGTAAGAAGCAGAGAGCTTTGGGGGATTTGCTCATGCTTTTTGATATTATTCATGATTTCAGGCTTCCTTTCTTGCATTCTAGACTCGGAACAGTTACCCCAAGGAATTCATATACCAGTAAAACTACTGGGCAAAACAGTGCTTTACAGGGCAACAATTTCTGACCCTAGGTACCTCAAATGGACTAATTTCTCTAAAAGTCAGAAGCCAAGGGAATGAAATACAGGGAAATTGTGGCAACTTCATTACAACGGGGTGATGCTGCACTGCTGGGCTGCCGCTACAATCATGAGATCTTCATTTTCAACATTCCATGGCAGTTTCCCAGCCAGTCTCAAAATCCCTTGCTTGGTACCCAGCACCAGCCACTTATCCACCTGGAAAAAGAAGGGAAAGGAACTCCCATGCATTCTTCCTGGCTGATACCAAACCATGCACTCCCCTAAGTGTCTTTACCAATCTATACACTCCCTGTGGGCCTTCCTTGAACTATATGGCATCTCTTGCTCATCCTCACACACCCTCTTCCACCACATCTCATCTGCTTGCCTTCTCTGTTCCATGTAGCATGTCTTGGGCAACTCTCCTGTGTGGCTTACTTGGTCTACATGGCACTTCCTTCATGTCCCATTGCACCCTTGACCTGTACCAACTCATGCTCATCTTCTCTGCTCCAGATGGCATCTCTTGCTCAACCTCCCTCTCTTCAATTCACATTCCTCCCACCCATCTTCTCATGAGGCACCTCTTTGGCAGCCTCCCATATTCTTTCTGACCCATGCCAGCCCCCACCTATCACCTATGATTGGTGTGGCACCTGTCACAACACCCCTGAAATCCCCATGTATTCTTTTTTTTTCTACTTGGCTTTACCAACAACTCTCACGCACCCTGATCATGCCCATGCACCCTTCTTGACCTGTGAATTCCCATTTTATCCTATCCAACCAGCACAGCCTGTCTAGAGCACTCCTAGTCTCCATTTCCAACCTATGCCATTCACCCATTCACAGATTCAGAGGGAGGGAGAGAGGGAGGAAGATAAAAGGAAGGGTAAAAGGGAGGGAGGAAGAAAAAAGGAAGGAAGGAAGGAAGGAAGGAAGGAAGGAAATTTCTGATGCCCCCTCCTAGCATCTCACATGGACACTCAATGAGAAAGTTAGTAGTAAACCTGAAATCACTCCCACTCCTACTGCATTTTTGACTGCCCATGGTCATCCTGTTTGTCATGTTTAGCTAAGGAAATATCTCTGAAACAATGGCCTAAGGGATCACAGGTTGTCTATTAAGCATCTAAAAGCTCTGATTATTAACATTTGTTAGAAGGATAGTTAAGGGTATAAACAAGAATTCCAGCAAGTACATTGTTTCAAATGTGACTCCAGCTATAGCAATTTAAGCTAGCAAAGCTCTTGTCCATTTCCACATGCTTAGATCTCTTCTGACAGCTCAGGTCTTTTGTGAAGGCAGAAAAGTCTGTCTCTCCTCCTATTTTGATAACTGCCATTCCCTTTATCAGTGTGAGAAGTAACTCTCACATGTCAGATGGAGTAATAGAATTTCCCTTCATTCCATATCACTGTGAATTATGGAAGTGGACTATCACATTTTTTTTTCAGTGCACATTTTGCCACAGGAACAAAATGGCACTCTTTCACTCGACAGAAAGTGCTAACATCGTTAAAGGAGAAAATAAGTTTCAACAGCCTTCCATTTTCTCTTCCATAAAAATCAGAGAGCTACTGAAAAAGGTGTTTTGTTTTCCCTCAGATTAAAAGCATTTGTCAAAAAAACTATCTCCTTTTCTGAAAAGGCACTGTGGGGAACATTATATTGTGTCACATCAGGAAATTGAGAATGCTAAGAAATGAGGAAGAGCTGGAAATGATTTATCCAATTTTATTCATACTCAGCCTCACACCTAACTGAGAAACTGAGCAGAGTTCTTTTGCAAGAATGTGTAGATGTATGTTTCATTCAAAGGAATCAATGCATTGATGAACAATTATGCATTCAGGAAGTTAATGCATGATGGTGGCAAATGAATTCCTACAGCTGTTATGCAAAGCCTGGTTAAATTTTCTATGCATAAGGTAAGCATAGCAAGTAAATGGCAAGTAAATTTATGCTACTATGAAACCAATCTGTAGCACTGTGAGAGGCAAAATAAAAGCATGTAACATTCTGTGATGGCTGTTTTACATTGCTGATCAGGACTGCTGAAATTGCCATTTTTCCCATGTACAAATGCAGATCCAAATTGCATTTTTACTCTAAAGTGACAGGTATATGTTTATGTAAGTGCACGTATCAGAATATAAGACAAACATGTAAAATACTAATATGATTCAGGAAATACACACAGAGAAAAGGATTAAAACCTGGGGATTATAATGATAGTGGTGCAAAGAATTTGGAAGTTCCTATTCAAGTCATACATCAGACAATATATTGTAGCTCTGTGACTCTTTCAACAGATATTGTATTTTGAAGCTCTGAAGGAAACATTATTTTAAGGTAGTGCATGAAGCAATGTGGTCCTTCACTAAGAAGACTGAGAAGATGCTTCTTCAATGATTCTTTACAAAGTAAATTGAAAGTAGTCTTTCATCTAACAATGCCCTGGCACTTAGTAAAGTAGTTTTGCTAATAGAGATTAAGCTCCAAATAAATAGTGGTTGCAAAAAATAACTAGCACCTGGATGACATTCAGCACATGCTTAGGGTTTCCCAGATTGAATGGATTTTGTATATATTCCATGATTCATTAAGGATTGGTGGCACTCCTGCAATAGTTACTGAACCTACCCAGCCTGAATCTCAGGATCAACTTCCCGGTTGATCAATTTTGATTGCTATGAAAATCCCGAAGCTGCAAGTCTGGAGAAATAGTTAGGAAGTGTGTGTCCTCATACTATTAGTCTGAAATGGATCAAGCTCAGTTGAACTGCTTGATCAAGGAATTCAAGGTGTTGGTTATGACCTTTAAAACATTTAATGGCAAGGGTCCAGGCTATCCGATGAACCAGTTTGTCCCACTAGGGACAAACTTGTCTTACTCATGCTGGCAAAGAGGGCTTACTCTGGATCCTGTCTATCAAAGTACTATGACTTTTGGGATACAGAAGATGAGCCTTCTCTGCTGCAGTGCCTGCCTTTTGGAACATCCTATCTTCTAGGGCCGTGGTGGTGAACCTATGACACTTGTGCCACAGGTGGCATGCAGAGCACTCTCTGTGGGCATGTGCATCATCGCCCCAGTCCTAGGCCTTCAGCTGGGTTTTATAAAACCTTTTCACTTTAGGCCTCTGCCGCCGTGTGCAAAAAAAAAAAATGGTTCAATCAGTAAATCAATTTCAACTTCCCATGGGGAAAAAAAGTTCTCGCAAAGTTGGAATTGATAGATTGAACTTTTTAGTCCCACCCAGTCTGCCATGCCCACCCAGCGCCCGAAGTTATATAAGTGGATTTTGGGTTGCAGTTTGGGTACTCGTTTTCTAAAAGATTCGCAATCACTGCTCTAGGATAAGTGCCATCCCCTCCTATCCCTTTCACAGGAGCCTGAAGACCTGGCTGTGCCAGTTGGCCTGAGGGAATTCCATGCTGGAGGTAGCTGCTTCTCTCTTGCTCTCTGCTCTCCACCTGTCCATTTTTTTTTGATATATTGATGTATCCTACAATTTTCTTTTGAATTATTTATTTTATCGTTGTGTTATTTTACTTTTGCTTAGTTTACACTCTTTTCATTTCTCCCTTATTACTGTGGTAAGCTGCCTAGAGTAGTCCCCCTCCCAAACAAGATAGGCAGGAAATGTTTTTAGCAAATAAATAAATTGGACACTGCACGTAGAAATATTCACGTACATGTACATTTGAAAATAAAACAATAAAATTATACCAAAATGGAATTAAAAATTAAAACTTCTCTTATAGACCTCTTTCAACCCAGAACTGATATGGCATATACATCTCAAAGCCAGTGCTGACCCTGAGCTATTTCTGGCTATCTAGGCAGGTTCTTTGCTTGTTTTCACACACCACCATGCAAAATCTGGTAAATTTGGGTGTTATGTCATGCTGTTTGCCAGAATATGTATTGCAGTAGTTATTTCCTCTCCACTGCCTATAATGCTTATCCCATTTACCTATGAATCAGACTGTTGTGATTCAGGGTCAGCCTGTGGGTTCGGCAGTTGAGTTGGATGATTCAGAGGAGGAGGAGGAGGAGGGGTTTGGAGAGCCTGCAGAGGACAGTTCTGAGGCTTCGCAGAGCTCTCAGCCAGGACCCTCCCATAAGGTTACTACTCACACCCAGCTGTGTGAGCCTGACAGCGTGGATGAAGATGACCCACAGCTGGCCCTGTTCAAGGACGCCCGACGCAGGAGGCAGTCAATCAGGAGTAAACAGAGGGAGGCAATGGGGCACCTTGGAAGGAGGCAGAGAGAAGCCATGCCTTGAACTGTTTAAAAGGGGAATGTGTGGGAGGGCTGGTTGCTGAAGGCAACCGTTTGAGCAGCTTCTGTTTTAGTGGTTTGTATTTTGTTTTGCTCAGTTTGCTCTGTTTTGGATCTGTTTTGTGTAAATAAATTTGGCGGGCGTACTTCCAGCCTGTTGCCTTTGTAAAGGGGTTGTCCCTGGCTTTTCTGCAGGGCCGGAAGTAGGCTGGAACAGAACACAGATTTTCTAGAAGTTGTGTACCGCAGGCATGTGGAACTTGTCTGATCCTATAAGAATGAATGCCTGGTATGTGCTTTATTTAATATACACAGCTTTGGCATATCACATAGGCAGAAAAATGTAATCTATACATAAAATTGCACATTGGACAGGAAAAAGTATTCCACCTAGGATTCAAGAAAGTCTCTATCTTAGTTTACATATTAAAACAAATCTTGTCACATAGCATTCTTTGGCTAATCGTACATCAAAACAGATATTGAATGAAGGCACCATCACATCAATAATAAAAATTTTAAAAGTTTGAGCTTTGCTTTATTCTGTTAATAATCTCCCAGTAGGTTTAAGAATCTATGGATTTCAAAACTCCATACCTGTAGGAAGTCCCAAGCTTACGCTGTATCCCTTTTCCCCCATATGTAGCATGTCTTCAGACGTTCTTTTAATAATGTACAGTAAATTTTTGGATATTTGTTTAAATTAATTCAAATCATATAAGCTATTCTTGCTCTTTAGCTCAGGAAAGAGGACTATAAAATAACTGAATTTTTTTTGAATATGTTCCTTTGAAAAGAATGCAATGTGCATTTTGATACAAACATTGCAGAGTTGTGGACAGAAGTGAAGATGACAAAATCTAACTAAAGACAGATTTATTTGGTAGCACAAATAAGAATAATTTTCCTCAAACAGTTTAGAGGGTAGGACTTAAATATTGAAAAGTTAATATAATCTCAAAACTTTATCCTTAACTACCACTGGCTACTTACAATTTGAAGGGTACTATAATTTATCCTTCTGAAAATATCTATCAATAGTATTTTTGTTCTAACTTTGAATTAGCTGAAGGTTAATGTATAGAGGACTGCATTTTTAAACATTTACTGCAATTTTAAATTCAAAAGGCTTCCCAGGGTAGCTTTTATAATTTAATAACTAATACTCCAAAATACTGGGCTAATCTTTGTTCATTTGAAGGAGAAATACACCAAAAACCTTTTCTGAAGAGCAAGCAATAGTCAAAGAATTTTGGCCATATTGACATATACCTACTTATATTCCCCCAAATGATTACATGAACCAAACTGTGTCTGTGACATATTATAGACTTTTTGATTACATTTTATGGCTTGTTGTATGTTATGATCTGAGATTATAATAATAAATTTACTTCTTTTTAGACCTGGGGTGCACTTCTCCATTTAAATATGCAAAAATTGCATATATATCCTTTGAAGTAATACATTGAAATGTACTTTAGGAAGCATGCTTGGAAAAATACATATTACAATATTGTTGTTGTTAGCTGTGAAGTCATGTCCGACTCATCGCAACCCTATGGACAACGTTTCTATAGGCCTTCCTGTGCTCTACCATCTTCTGGAGTCCATTTAAGCTCATGCAGGAGTCTTCTCCAGCACCATAATTCAAAGGCCTCAATTCTTTGGCACTCAGCCTTTCTTTTGGTCCAACTTTCACAGCCCCACATTGCAACCGGGAAAACCATGGCCTTGACTATATGCACTTTTGTTGGCAGGGTGATTTTCTCTGCTTTTTAGTATGCTGTCTAGATTTGCCATAGCTTTCCTCCCCATGAGCAAGTGTGTTTTAATTTATTGGCTGCTGTCCCCATCTGCAGTGATCTTGGAGCCCAGGAAAATAAAATCTGTCACTACCTCCATTTCTTCCCCATCTATTTGCCTGGAATTGAGGGGGCCGGATGCCATGATCTTGGTTTTCTTAATGCTGAGTTTCAATTCTGTGGCTAAAGGACAGAAATATTATTCAGTGATGAAAATCAAGCCTGCATATACTTTAATTAATGTATAACATAATCAGCAATATTTTCCCATTTTAACTTATATTGCAATACAATAGTAGTCAAGTTCTCTATACACATTCATTTGGGAATGTTCAATATCATTTTTTAAAAATGATCTCTTTTTCCTTATGACTAGCAGATGTTTGATGCAATGCCTGATGATTTTGCTACATGGACTTTTAACAACTCCACATAAATTATATGGCAACATAACCTTGATAGCTCAAGCAGAATGACTTAAAATTGATCAACTGAGAATATTTGTAAGTTTACAGTATGAGATCCTATGCATGGCATATTGTATCTGACAACTTTTATAGCATCTCTTGTGCATAGCTTATTGAATGTCATTATTAAAAACTGTGGTAAGATATGCCAAATACTGTAAGTATGTTTTCCTTGTAAGTGGAAGTTGGTATTTGGCCTCGTGTGACAGGAAAGATGTAAGAAAGGCCTGGGTAAAGCTTGGGAAATTGCACCTATTAAGAATTCTTCACACTTTTCTGCATTTCATAATAAACACAAGACTTATACAATCTAATTATCTACTTTTTTAGTTTTCTGTGCAGTTTCTCTTGACAATTTTCTTCAGTTCTTCTAATTGATAAGCCTTTATTAAACTTATTGGCTGTATATACCAAATAATAGGTCTACCAATCTTTTCGAATATTTAATTTTAATTTAATTTAATAACATTTATATACCGCCCTTCTCCCTGAGGACTCAGGGCGGTTCACAGGGCAGAATAAAATAGCAAATACAAACATTAAAAAAAGATTAAACAATTGCCCTAGTTAAAAACAATATAAATACAATGCTAAAAACCCCCAGAAAAATTAAAAAACGAAAGATAAAACAACCCCAACACTCCCCCTCAGGCTAGGCCGGCTTGTACAAACAGAAATGTCTTGAGATCGCGACGAAAGGAGCGAAGATCGGGCGCCGTCCGGAGCTCTACCGGTAGCTGATTCCACAGCTCCGGAGCGCCCACAGAGAAGGATCTCCCCCTGGGGGCCACCAATCGACATTCTCTGATCGGTGGCACCCTGAGGAGGCCCTCTCTGTGGGAACGCACAGGGCGCAGGGAGCTTGATGCCGGCAGCAGATGTTCCCTGAGGTACTCCGGCCCCATGCCATGGAGTGCTTTGAATACCGTTACCAGTACCTTGAATCTCACCCGGAAGACAACTGGCAACCAATGCAGCTCACGGAGCAGAGGTGTAACGTGGGAGTATCGGGAGACTCCCAACACCACTCTCGCGGCTGCATTCTGTACCAGTTGGAGCTTCCGAGTGGTCCTCAAGGGCAGCCCCATGTAGAGAGCGTTGCAGTAGTCCAGACGAGAGGCCACGAGCGCATGAGTGACCGTGCATAGATCATCCCGGCTAAGATAATATTCTCACAGTGGATCATTTTTCATGGTTTTGATGGTTTTTCTTTCATGGTTCTTCTTCCATGTCCTTAGGAATTACAACACAGAGAGAATATACATGCATGGGATGTATATGTGTGTTTGCATGTATGTGTCTATGCACCTCAAATTTGTTTCTTCAGTCCATGCCCAGAAAATTCAATGAAAGAAGTGGAATGGAATGAATATTGTAAATATTGATTAAAGTCAAAGGCCAAAAGGTAAGGAAAAATATTACAAATTAAAATACTAAAAATAAATAAAGCAAAAGCAACATATAGTAATGGAAAAAAACCACACCAAAAGAAGATTGCAGAAAATGATTGGAACTGTGATTAGCCATATGCCCCTTTAAAGTGTGTGTGTATATATATATATATATATATATATATATATATATATATATATATATATATATATATATATATATATATATATATATATATATATATATATATATATATATATATATATATATATATATATGTGTGTGTGTGTGTGTGTGTGTGTGTGTGTGTGTGTGTGTGTGTGTGTGTGTTTTCTGAGGTTTTCGCGGGTGTTTGTATGTGGATCTTTGGTTATTCGGGTTTTTCCCCGCGTAGAACTAAAGGTGTAGGCGCAACGTTTCGACGGAATCCCATCCGTCATCATCAGGCTGGTGGCTTTAGCTTCCTTCTTCTGGGAGAAGCATGTGGCTGTTTGTTCCTCTTTTTTAAACTGCCAGAGGGGGTGTGTTCTGTGGGTGGAGGTGTGCTCTGATTGGGTGGGGGACCAAGTGTGTTCTGATTGGGTGGGGGTGTGTTCTGAGTGGATGGGCTGGTCTCAGCTGCCAGCTCCAGACCTGAGCTGGTGAGTTGTGCTGCTTTTGTTCGGCTTCGTGTTTGTGGTGGTGCCATGTTTTTATAGTGGGTGTCAGTTTGCTTATTGTGTGGTTTGGAGGGGTTTAAAGTGGCTGATGTTGCAGCTGTAGTTAGGTTTCTGTTTTGTGGTTGTGCCTCGTTATCATTGTGGGTTCGGATTTGCTTTTTGAATGGTTGTGTGGTGGTGATGTCATGTGATGTTATCATGAGTTTGGGTCTGGTATCATTCTTGGTGGTTGGTCCTCGTCTGTCAATCAAGGTGGGTTTCCAAATGGCTGGTAGGTGAGAGGTATCATCTCGTTTGTTCATGCTGTGGGGGCGTTTTTCTATCTCAATGGCTTCTCTGATTATTCTGTTGTTAAAATGTTCAATTTTGGCGATAGTTTTGGTTTTTTTAAAATCAATTTCATGTCCCGTGGCTTCAAAGTTTTGGAACAGGAATGAAGTTTGTTCTCCCTTTCTGAGTGAGTTTTTGTGCTCTTCAATGCGTGCACTTATTCTTCTGTTGGTCTGTCCGATGTATGTGGTGGGGCAGGTGGTGCATGGGATTTCGTATACTCCTTGGTTTTCTAACCCAATTATGTCCTTGGGGTTTCTTAGGATGGTGGATATTTTTTTGTCTGTGTAGAATGCTGTTTTGATGTTGTGTTTTTGGAGGACCTTGCTGATTCTGTCTGTGGTCTCTTTTAAGTATGGGAGGAGGGCTTTGCCATTTTCTTGTTCTCTGTCTTGGGTTTTTGTGGGTGTCTCTCTTGGGATTAAGTTGGTAATCGTGTTTCTTTGGAATCCATTGGCTGTTAGTACATTAGTGAGAGTGTGTAGTTCAGTTTTTAGGTGTTGTTCGTAAGCTAGGTGTTTTGTTCTGGAGATGAGTGTCTTGGCTACGGAGTTGATCTGTGCTGGGTGGTGGTGTGAGAGTGCGTTCAGATAGCGGTTTGTGTGTGTTTTTTTATGGTAGATAGTGTGTCCTAGGGAGCCGTTGGATTTCTTGTAGACTAAGACATCAAGGAAGGGAAGTTGATTGTTAGCTTCTGTTTCCATGGTGAATTGTATTTTGGGGTGTAGGCTATTGAGGTGTATGAGGAAGTCATCCAGTTGTTCTTTGCCGTGTGGCCAGATTATGAAGGTGTCATCTACATATGTGAGCCAGAGTTTGAGTTTGTGGTTGGATTTTTCTAGAGCGAGGGTTTCAAAGTTTTCCATGTAGAGGTTTGCAATGACAGGTGAAAGGGGTGATCCCATGGGTGCTCCTTCCATTTGTTTGTATCTTTGTCCATTGTAGATGAAGTATGTGTTAGATAGGCAGTGGTTGGTCAGATCTAG
Source organism: Vipera ursinii (assembly GCF_947247035.1). Taxonomy (NCBI): domain Eukaryota; kingdom Metazoa; phylum Chordata; class Lepidosauria; order Squamata; family Viperidae; genus Vipera; species Vipera ursinii. The sequence goes on along the minus strand of NC_139516.1, from coordinate 136,806,636 downwards.
GATGTGTTTTGGGGGGATGTATTTATTTAGGATAGCTGTCAAGGCTTCTTTGATTGGCACTTGGGTGAAGAGGGATACGACTTTGAAGCTCACAAGTAGGTCAGAAGGCTGTAAGTTTAGTTTACTTATGATCTCTATGAATTGGAATGAGTTTTGTACATGTGAGGTGATGGAATTTGCGTAAGGCTGTAGTTGTTTGGCAAGAAATTTGGCTAGATTTTGTAGAGGTGAGCCTATGGAGCTGACTATGGGTCTGAGTGGGGTTCCTTCTTTGTGTATCTTGGGCATTCAAAACACACTCCCACCCAATCAGAACACACTTGGTCCCCCACCCAATCAGAGCACACCTCCACCCACAGAACACACCCCCTCTGGCAGTTTTAAAAAAAGGAACAAACAGCCACATGCTTCTCCCAGAAGAAGGAAGCTAAAGCCACCAGCCTGATGATGACGGATGGTATTCCGTTGAAACGTTGCGCCTACACCTTTAGTTCTACGTGGGAAAAAACCCGAATAACCAAAGATCCATATATATATATATATATATATATATACACTTGGGAAACATATATATATATATATACACTTGGGAAACCTCAGAAAACATATATATATATATATATATATATATATATATATATATATATATATATATATATGTATATGTATATGTATATGTATATGTATATGTATATGTATATGTATATGTATATGTATATGTATATGTATATGTATATGTATATGTATATGTATATGTATATGTATATGTATATGTATATGTATATGTATATGTATATGTATATGTATATGTATATGTATGTGTATGTGTATGTGTATGTGTATGTGTATGTGTATGTGTATGTGTATGTATGTGTATGTGTATGTATGTGTATGTGTATGTATATATGTATGTATATATGTATGTATATATGTATATATATATATATAGATAGATAGATAGATAGATATAGATATAGATATAGATATAGATATAGATATAGATATAGATATAGATGATATAGATATAGATATAGATATAGATATAGATATATAGATATATATAATCTCCTCCATTTTTATTGCAATAGTGATCAGCAGATCCTGACAACATTCCAGGAAATCTGAAAGGAAAAAGTGAAGGGTCTTGATCTCTGGCCAACCAGGGTAACCTGATAAGAAGTGGACAACTAAGTGCTAATATGTGCCAAATATCCTAAAGGGAGTAATAGAATAAAATGTGAACAACTGTTTCAGCATTAGACACTGAGCAAATACAGAAGTTCTGTGAATAATAGGTATTGTTAGGTCTTTTCTCTGTCAACATAGACGAAACCGACTTAAACTAGCTTAGCATGAATATTCTTCTGTATGTGAAAGAGATGATATTATGGATATTTTCATAAGACCCCGAAAGGACATTATTTTGAAAAGGCTGTGATATTTTAAAAATTTGGCAGGAGTTAAAAAATGATGCCAACAGAAGACAAAATGGATAGGTAAAATCACTGAAGATTCAAGCAGGAGATTAAAAGAAGTCAAAGAAGCAGCAATTAAAGTCTTTGGCAACATGATATCTGCTAGATCACTAAGTGTTAGCAGCAATTGAATGACCAAACAATAAATATAAACTTCTAGATATATATATATATAAAACTCTGGTTAAGTTTAAAGTCATTTCATGTAAAATAATGGAATTTTACATTTCACAGGATATTCATCTATACAAATTAAAGGTATGAACAAATTCTATTATAACATATTACTGTTTGTCCTTATTTAAAGTTAGGTCCTTTCTCCTTTTCCCCCAAATCAATGTTTAAGGATATTTGGTAAGCACCAAGGATGGTCAGCCCTCACTGGAAAATGTTGGTTTCTTTCCTGTCACCAAGTTCTTTCTGATAATATTGAAGTTTTGTAAGTTTTGGTGTTTTCCAGACCTTATTTATCAAAGTTGCAACATTACTATATTCATTCATAAGTAATAACTTGTGTGACTTCATAAACAACAGGCAAAAGATCCTTTTTTCACAAACCAAACACTTATCCCTGAATTAGGAGAAAATATTGCGTTCAGGGCAAGCTTTTGAATCATCTTCATCGAGTAAGCATCTTCTAGTTTTTTAAAAAACTGTTAGTGCCATTGATAAGGAATGCTGGAAGTTGTGATCCAAAACATTTAGAAGGCATATAGTGAGGAAGATACTATACAGCAAGGATAGGCAAAAAGCACATACAGATCTGTGAGCAATAGTTTGGTAAGGCTTTCTAGCTTTTAGCTGTTTATTACTAGCAACAATAAAATGACTCATATATCCCACAACTATATTGTTGAGTAATGAGAGGAAAAGTCAGAAATAAATGCTTATTTTTAAAGAAGAGTGACATGCATTCTTTTTTAAATATATTTTATTGATTTTTTAAACATAAACACCTTAATATTTTGTAAACAGCATGTTGTCTGGGTTTACATTTACAAAGTAATCACTAACAGTCGGTTTCTGTATTCCAAAGTCCACATAATAGTTTTGCTTGATTTTCTCTTCTTCCAATAATATTCTTTTTGCAACCTTAAATTAATACAATTCTTATTAATTTGATAGGTAACAATTACATATAAAGATTTTTCTAAAATTTCTACCAATAATAATCACAGCAATATCATGTTTCTTTTCTATCTGATCATCTTGGTTGCCTCATGAATCCTGTTTACAATTCTTATTTAAATTTATTTTCCCTACAAAACATTCTTACTGGTTAAAATTTTCCCAGAGTTAATTACCTAAAAGTATTTAAACCTATTTTTATGTCTTAAAAAGTAAGTAAGGAAAAGACACAAAAAAAAACAGAAAAAGAAAAGACAAGAGACAGAGAAAGAAAGAAAAAAGGGACAGAAAAATAAGAAAATAATATAACACTTAAAAAACATATCCCTCTTGAATTAGTATACATTTATTTCCATTTTTCCTGTTTTTACCCATAATTAAAATGATGTTTATCATTTTTAGTTATCCATTGGAATTTTCTTAAAGTCAATTACATTTGAATATCTAAAACATTTCCTTTAGATTGATCATCCCAAACATTTTTGTATTTCTCATATCAAAAAAATTAAAAAAGAGAAAAGAAAAAAAATAATGTCTTACTTGGAGGATTCATCCCTTTTAAACTAAAATCTTTCTATTTCTTTAATCATATCCAAACAATTTTTTTTATTTTTTAAATATTCTCTCTGGTATACCCCATCATCTATTTCCTCAATTCTTGCTTTAGCCCTCTTCTTTTGCCAAGCATCTTTCCCAATCAATATATTCTGCTGAATCAAAGAGTCTTTCCATAATCTTGTAAATGTTATTGTGGTTATAGTAGGCAAATCAAACATCATGTCTTTGTAAAAAGATTTTGCCCCTTCATATTCAATGAAGATTTCTCTCATCATCCCTTGTCTCACCATTTCTTGTGGTACTCCCAACAGCTCAGCAATCCATTTTGTCAAATCTTTTTCCTTATCCTCCAATTTATTTTGAGGTCTTAGAGTACAAGTTATCTTTTCCATGTTCAATGTTTCTTGTAAATCCTTCTCCACTTGAGTCTCCACTAGTTTATATTCAGTTGTCTGCTTTACATGATGTCTCTCTCTCTCTCTTTTTTTGTTTTCTGATCATTTAATTGTTGTGATGTTAAATTGAGAATGCATTCATTTAAATTTTCAAATTCATTTTTAATTTCTGCATGGTTTGAAGTTAATATCATTTGCATTTGTTGTAACAGAACATACATTTCCTCCTGGTAAGTATTTATTTTTTCTTGATATGTTCTTTCTGCAGATATCTGATGCTCCATAATGACCAAAAATCCTTTCTCTGCCAATCGCTTTAAAGTCACATTTAAAAAAAATAATAATCCAGGAAGGCCATTTTTTCTAAGTTTTATAGTTCTCACTTTGTTGGTAGTCCACAGTGTTTTCTTTTCTTTTGTTACAGCTGCTCTTTGTTTAATCAAAGTCCTGAAAGTTACAACAGACTTTTTTTCTGGGCTGTATATTTAGGACAGTATTTTCATCCACCACTAGATGTCAGGACCAGTCCATCTTTCAATTTTCTGTGTCCCCCCAAAAAAACTTAATTCAACACTTCTGTTTAGAGGAGAGTGGAGCAAAGACATCCCCCTTACTTTCAGAGGATTTTTACTTCTGGATTTTGTCTTTTTTCAGGAAATCAGTCAGGTAGAAGAGAGAGAATCAATATTCTTACCCAGTTCACTCATGCTGTTTACAATCACAATTTATTGCTTTTTGGCTTCAGCTGCATGTATCTTGGGCTAGAGCACAGGTCCACAACCCGTGGCTCTGGAGCCGCATGTGGCTCTTTCAGCCATCTCCTGTGGCTCCCAGTCCTCTGCCATGTGCAGTCAAAAAAAAAAAGGTGGGACTAAAAAAGTTCAACCAATCAATTCAAATATGCAGGGTAGGTGCATATCTCACCTTGGCTCCACTCTTCAGTCAAACCCTGTTCTGCGCATGCACGCATGTACACACATGAACACACATTTTTTGCAGCTCCCAGTTTTTCCTTTTGTGAGGGAACCGGTTCCGAGTGGCTCTTTCACTGTTTCAGGTTGCTGACCCCTGGGCTAGAGTCACAAATAATTCTAGCCTTTCTTCTGTCGTTTTTTGGAGATTCCCCAATGTGCGGATTTACCACCATCTCCCTAGGATTGGCAGGGCTTTCTTCCTTCCTTTCCATCTCTCTGGGGTGGCTTTGGGCCCATTTAGGGTCCCCAAACAGATAAATCAGCTGTAGGGTGCAGATCTTTGCAATCCCTTAGCTGTTGCGCTAGCTGCACAGAACCGGAAGCCGACATGCATTCAGTTCTGATGCTAAAACAAGAAAAAGGGAAACCTTTAGTCTGATGTTTGCCCATCTTGAGAAGGCAGAAGCTATACTATATCTCAGTGGTTAGCAACCTTTTCTATACCCTGCACCCCTAGAACACTTCTGATAAATTCTCACACCCCTTACAAAAGTTCAAAATAACAGCAATGAATTATGCATAAACACTAAAATTTTGAAAACCCAAGTTTTCATACCCCCTGTAATATCATCTCACATCCCAAGGGGTGTGCAAGCAAGGTCTGCAAGTTCTGCTGTATCTATTACCTAAAAGCTGTCTAATGTCAGATCAGATTTGACTACTTAGCTTAATATTGTTTACTCTAGACATCCCAATTCTAATTCACATGTGTTTGGACTACAACTTCCATAATGATGTGACATCTGGATGTTATAATCATCAAAGAGAATTGAGCTGAGAAGGTTGGCATACATTAACCACCAACAACAATTTTACTTTGTTATTTCATCACTTTAGGTAGAATAACTGGAGAATAAATGAACCTGAGATCTTTTGAATACAAGAGGATGTACATTATCACTGAGTTGTAATAATCTTCTAATTTTCAGGGGTGGGGGAAAGAATCCAATAAAGCTATCTTGGTAGCTAAATCCTGACCTTAATTGTTGGCTACAGACCAACCAAACATGAGTGTCTTTAGTTATCTGTCCACCAAAAAGCCTAGCAAACAAAGATGAAGTTCAAATAGTAAGGTGATGTGAAGTTGATTACAAGGGGGAGGCAATTGTGAGCAATGCCATCATATTCATGTGTAAATGGAACAAGCAGATGATGCTGTAGAAATAACATTTCACTATTTTGTACTTAAAGAGGCTACTTGTGATCCCACTGAAAAACATTGTGATTTCACCCATCTTATTTTAAATATGGATAAAGTGAAACCTTAGTGAATGAGATGAGGATTTAGGTTTTGGTCAGCTTGAAAGGATAGCAAACAAACAAATAAACAGAAATACTGTTTTTCCCCCCCTCTCTGAACTCAACCGCTAGCTAAAAGGCTTAATTCTCTATGACTTCTGACTTCACAGATGTATCACCTTTGATTGATCAATTGATTAAGTGCCATTAAGTTGTTTTTGACTCCAAGTGACCACATGGATGGACAGTTACTAATTTTACTTTCCTTATATTGCCTAGATCTGCAGTAATTAAAACAATTATGATCATTCCTGAAAACATTATAACTGGATTGAGAAGACTTGAAAAAAAAGGCAAGTGTAGTAAAACAGAGGAGTTCTAAGTGTGAGTTTGCTGTTGCAGCAGATTTTTAGAAAACAAAGAACTTAGGTCTAAAATCTTGCAACAATCTGAGTTTTTGGGGTTACATTATAAGCACATAGATTCTTTTATATATAAAAAGAAATTAGTTGTCAAGCAGATGATGCATGTAGAATAAGGCTTGCCGCTCAGTAAAATACAAGTTTTAAAACAGTGCAAGAGAAGCCAGCATGATTAAGACTAAATGTAAAACTGTAGGGATGAAAAAGATCATTAGTGATATGAAGAATTTAGTAAATAGGATGATGGGGCAGATTTTCCGAACAAGCTGAAGCCAGCAAAATAGAATAATTAGAGACACTACTACAAATGAGTGTTAAAATGGTAAGCATCTAAGTGATAATTGTGTCAAGTGGATGCTGAATATGGGCTGTAAACACTGAAAATGCTTCTCTTTTACAACTGAAGGGATAAATTAGATTCTGAGGGAATTTTGGTGTACAGTTTTCTCATTTGGATATTATGGAGAGAAATCTGTTTTGTTGCTGATATGCTCCAGGGCAATGAATCCCTACAATCCTTGAGAAACTAAAGTTTTCCTTCTGCAGGAAATTTCAAGAGAGCTTGTTAACGAATAATGATTTTTCCCTGAAAACGTTTCCCCCTAATTTGTCAGAAATCTAACAAAATGCTTCTGAAGCTTTTTAACCTCATTTTGAAAACACTGGAGAAAAGGGTTGCACATATGGCTGTATCTGATTCTAAGCAAATATTTCAATTGGGCGGGGGGGGGAACAGGTCTGTTCATTTCAGCATTTTGAGTTGAAGTGGCAAAATGGATCGTTTCCATGGGTTGTTTTATTTTAAAAGAAAAAGAAAAGTATTTGATGCATTCAGGTACGCACATACACTCCAACAAAAAGACCCTCTTTCATTGTCTGCAATATCACAGCCATTCTGAACAAATATCCCATTGCTCTGATTTAGCATTTTACTTTGAAAAGATCCTTCAGCTTGTTTGAAAGTACAAAACCTTGTTTTATACTTTCCTTGAAATTTCCATTGTTGGTGTCTGAATTTATGTTATTGTTGAGACATGACTGAGGATTCTCCTTTAGATTTGTTTTGATATTTTTTTGTTCCATATCTCTCCTTCATTCCAGAGTCTTTTTGCATTGTGTGTGTGTGTGTGTGTGTGTGTGTGTGTATAGTAGGATGTCTTATCTTGTGTTCCCTTTATTTTTTTGAGCGACTTCACAGCTAACAACAACATACATATACATATACACATACATACATACATACATACATACATATATATATATATATATATATATATATATATATATATATATATATATATATATATATATATATATATATATATATATATAAAGGCTTTTGCACATGTCCATCAAGTTTGAAATAATGATGTTTCTTCATGTTCACATTTTCAACATATATTTAAAGTGCCTTTACACATTCTAGAAAATTTCTCTGGCATCATGTACCATTGATACATCACTTTATAAAAATTCTCTTTGCGATCATAACACAATGCAAATTTCAACCTTTCAATCACATTTCACGATGATCCATCTGCATATTATAACCAAAATGCTTAGCTCATTTTATCATACATCTTTTAACATATTCTTTGTTTCCGAAGTTTCAAAAGTTTGTTCATTTTAGCAATTACATGTTCATCATCAGTACGTGATTCTATTCCAGATCTTACTTTGTTTCACTTCACAAGTTTTTTTTATCCATTTTAAATCTTTCAGATAACTGTAAATTGGACAATCATTGACAACTACTGTATAACCTTCTGCTATTAATTGTTCTCTTGATTTGATTTTAAATTCCCCTTGATAATTCCTGCTGATAATTTTACAATATTTGTGTGCATGCCTATAGCTGCACAGGCATGTCAAGCTCATGATGTCATGTGACGTCACATAACATATCGGAGCCTTTTCACCATTGCCGGCAACGGGGTGGGTGCAGCTTCTGGATGATGCATCCAGCCCGCAGGCTGGCAGTTTGACACCCCTGCAGGTCATGGGTCAGTAGGCAGGGCAGTGACTCTGGGAAAGCAAATGTATTAAACCAAATTGCTTTCAATTAAAAATTGAAAATGAAGCAGTTGTAGGTCTATTTCTTATAATTTACTAAAGTTTCACATGACCTATGAACAATGGATTGTCCATATCTAATGGAAGACAACTCATTACTCACAATAGCATTTGACTAGCCATATCTCTACAGCAGCAATTTCTCAGAGCACCAAAAACTATTCAGCACTTCAAATGAATCAGATTGGTTGTTGTCGTTGTAGTTTAGTTAATTTAACTAAATGTAGTTAAATTAATTTTAACTACCGTATTTTCCAGCGTATAAGACGACTTTTTAACCCATTAAAATGTTCTCAAAAGTTGGGGGGTCGTCTTATACGCCCAGTCGTCTTATACACCAGAAAATAGTACATAAATCAATCGAGCGCCCCCGTTCTTGCAAAGCAACTTCAAGCCTCCTTAGTCCAGTCCCCCCTCCAACGTGACTCTCTCTTCCCACCCCCAAGAGCCTCTAAGCCCCTTCCCCTCCCACTTGCAAACGCCAGACCCCGGGAGCCCTTGTGTTTATTCCAAAGGGTGGGTGGAAGAAAAAGCCCCTTTCGGCTCCGGCGTGGCTGCAAGTCGACGAGCCTGGGAAGGCATGCCCTCCCCTCTCACTGTGGAGGAAGCAGGGCAGGCTGGCGTCGGGTGGGAGCCGGCAGGGCACTCCTGCACACGCACACGCTCCCCGGCTGCTAAGGAGTGCTCGGGGAGCCGTGGCAGGCACCTCACGCCCTTTCCTCTCGAGGCGGCACCGGCGGAGCCGTCCGGCATCGGGCGGGAGCCAGCAGGGCAGTCCTGCGCACACGCATGCTCCCCGGCTGCCAAGGAGTCCTCGGGGAGCCGTGGCAGGCACCTCATGCCCTTCCCTCTCGAGGCGGCACCGGTGGAGCCGTCCAGCGTCAGGCGGGAACCGGCAGGGCTTTGCACCATCTGCATCAGACGGGTCTGAATCGGGCTTGTGTCAGACACTTGGCAACTGGCATGTAAGTATTTTCCGGCGTATAAAACGAAAAATCTTGAAAATCTTCTCAAAAGTCAGGGGTCGTCTTATACGCCCAGTCATCTTATACGCCGGAAAATATGGTATATTTTCACGTTAAGTATTAATGTGTTTATAAGTGGTTAAAGAGTTAAATTAACTATTTAACCTTACACGTTCGGACCAGAGAATACAGTGATCAAGCTATTTACTAATTTTCAGCACATGGTAAAAAGGAACAGTTGTCATACTGATGTGAAGAATATTTGGTCTGAATATATTAACTGAAGTTTCATGGTGGAATTAAAACATAATTAGGATTACCAAATTAATCAGAGTCAGAATTCAATATGCATGACTACATTGGGGCTATGGAAATTAAGATGGAAATATTCTCACTCTGAGTGCTAATTCTATTGTATGTGTAAATAATGCAACTCCCAATGTATACTTTGCTCTTCACTCTCATCGGTTTTATACCATCTCTGGTTGCAACATCCATGAATTTTCCAGGACTACTTAGATGTATGTTGAACCTCACACACAGGACTTTTGATTAAGTGCTAAAACAAAGTCTTCTTTTTGCCTTTGGAAAACTCTTAGTTCTAATAAAACCCAGCAGATGAACTCAACATTTAATATCTTCTGCAAAGTCCAAAGTAGGAAGTCTTTCATTGTACCTCATTAAAAAATAATCAAAGACTAAAAGACTGCTCAAGTGTGACAGACCCCAGTGACAAATTATAATAAACCACAAAATCTAGGATTTATAGTGGACACACTGATTGACCCTTTCTTTAAACCAGAAGTACAGGAGTCATCTATAATCTTATCACCATGGTGATTTCAACATGACTTTAATTCAAAATGCCTGATGACATACTGTGCACGGTGATCTGTTTAAAGTTAGTAAATTCAGGTTAAGTACAAGATAGTGGGGTTATTTAATTAGTATTTTCTAATATGTGTTCTCTATGTAATGCGTTTACATGTTACTTATTCTAACTTTTCAATTTTCATGGGAATTTTCAAGAATCCATAAAATGTGCAACCATATCAAGAACTTTTTATTTCCTAGCAGCTGTGTTTCTTTCAGCTACTGCTGTTCTGTAAAAATAGATCAAATTCAAAACAACATTAAGATATTTGAATTGGTTTGCCAAATAATAAAAACTTGGTGGAGGACTTCAAAGTACTGTAAGTTCCTAGGAATTTTGATCATCATTTATTAATATCTTTTGAGAGAGGTGCTTTAATTCTTGGGTACCTAATTTCCGGATGAATCAGAAGACTGTTCATTACAGTCATATTCTGCAGGTGTTAGCACTATAATATGTTGCATCTAACAGTTTTAACTCTATGATTTTCCTAAATTATGGTATGCTGCTGGTGGTACCTTAGATAATACCTTAAGAGGCCTAAAGTCTGCTTTTCTGACTTCATCTTGTAGAGCCACAGAAGGCCCTTTTTTATCTTTACAGCTAAAGATTTAGTCCAAAGTAGCTTGACTCATCTGTGATTTGGCCAAAGTCTCTATACAATTTTCAGCAAAATCCTTTTCTATGGATTTGTACCTTTAAACCAAATAAATACAGAAACTGCCCCTTAGATGCACCTACAAATAAAATACCTGTTTTAATATTTAAAAAAGATATTTTGTTACTGAAAATTCTTACTTTGAACTAATGCCATCTCTACGATTTTCATTTTGACATTCTACATTAAAAGGATTGCCTCAGACATTTTTTCCACTTCTAATGTTTACATCCAAAGTAGTGATTTTACTAAGTATCATAAATAGGGCTCATTTAAATACTTGTGCCAAGATGGTTTGCTGATTGTTTATGGAAATTGCATCTTTGCAATGGTGATTTCATATTTTCTGCTATTCTGCTGTTAAGGCTTGTTGGAGTCAAATCAAATTAACCTGGAAATAAGGAGAGAGAACATTTAGATTTCCAATAATTACCGATTTTTCTGCAGTTCCAATACAAATCAACAATAGTGAAGTATGCAGGGATTTGAACTTTTGCAACATTTAAAGAGCCAGCTCATTAGAGTACCTCAGCCATGGCTGCTCAGCATTTTATGAATTAATTTTCAATGGATGCCTGATGTACCCTTGGTGTCAACCCCCACCTCCCAACAACATATGAATATACTAAAAACATCTCTACTGAAACATTGGGATAATGGGGAAAAAGGTGAGGAAAGGGGAAGAAAGCCACATATGTAGGGCGGTATATAAATGCAATAAAATAAATAAATAAATAAATAAATATATGTAAATAATTGATAAACTATTCTGAAACTAACACTTCAGCTCATATCTACAGATCTAGATTTCAAATGTTTTGAAAAACAAGAAGTAGCTTTATAGCAATCCTCAAGTCAAAAACTGTAGTCTGAAAGTTAGTCTTGTTAAAATGATGAGAAACTCTGACAGCAGGGTCCCGGAGTCCCATCCTTCTAAGGCCCTAGTATTGGCAGCCCTCCTGATATTTGCTCCCAGGCAATGTTATTATAATTACTATTAAATAACAATAACAATCCCCTCTATACATAACTCTGTCATGAGAGAGGGGCTTGTGATGCTCTGATGAAGTTGAGTTACTTTGGTGGTAACGTATTCTACCAGAATGGTCACCCATCTCAGACAGATCTTAGAGGAAAAACCAGACTAAGTATCCATGAATCCATTTAATATGGTGAGAAAACAGAAGAAGAATCCTATAGTAGATTGGTACTTCCCCAGGTAAACAAGGACTGTGTCATATGTCAGAGTTCCTGAGCATCTGTTGCCAACATCAGGAGCTAGGCAACCAGGCCTAGTCCTGAAGGAATACTTGACTTCCCACTTTCTCTTCTAGTAATCTGATTAGTTTGAATTTGGTGCAGGTATAATTTGAGTCCATCAAGGGCAAGAGTACAAACATAGCACATACCTTGCAGGTGTGTCATCATGTTGCTAGCATTTTTTTCTCCCTGACTTTGTTACTCTTCAGGATTAATGCAGATGCCAATAGATATTCTCTCATAGACTTCCTGCTTTAATTTTTTAGTTCTAAGATTGTAACTAGCTTGATCTGCTTCATGAAGTCCCAGTTCTCTATGCAAAGGCAACCAGTGACTCAGTTCCTAGGCCGCTAGTTTGATCCACTGCATGAAGTCTCTGCAGCTCACTGTGAGCAATTCCTTGTCTTCCCAGAAGCCATTGATTCTATGCAACCAGTGACACTGAGTCTCATCCATAAAAATGAGGAATTCCTTGGAAAGATAAAAATCAGTATTCAAACTAAATGCATCAAGGAAGAATGTGGTGACCATTTGGTTTAAACACAGTTACATGGTACTTAGTAGCATTACTTTGGTTAGCCTATGAAAAGGGAGTTAGGGATTTTAAAGCTACAGCTTCATATGAAACTTTGGGCATTTTGGCCATTTGATTAAATTTCTAGAAAGCTTTCAGCTGAAGACATTTTTTCCTCCTAGAAATGAATTGGGAATAAGCTAGCTGACCCAAAATGATATGGAGTCCCCTCAAGAAAGATACCACTTGTAAAACTCTTGTTAATTCTGCAAATAATAAAATGTGTGGAGCTGGGAAGAAGTGAATCAGAGGCCAAAAATTGATAATGGAGGAAGAGGCTGGAAAGAAAAGGTACTGAAAATAAATGTTGGATGGGAGTTGATCAATCCATTTCTTTTGCTGAGAAGTCTGATCCATGAAAAACAAAAAGGAAAAAGCTGGAGCAGAAAAACATTGTGCTCATTGTTTCCTCTGACATATAATTAAATTCCTCTTGTTTTGCACCAAAATCCAGCTGAAGCTAGAAGCCTTCAGTCAAAGATTAGCTGACTTATTTTGATCCAATTTTCAAATCTTCACTGTTGTAGTTCTTGGCAATACATGCATCTCTCTTTCCATTCCATCTCCCACTGAGTCTTTCTCTTGAAGGTTTTATTTTTCCCCATTTGTTCTCATATACTGAAACACTATCTTCTCCAATTCTCTCTCTCTCTCTCTCTTTTTAACCAATGCTCCCTTGTTTGCCTGCCATAAAGATGAAATGGGCAGGGATTTATATTACATATGGATATCCAAACAAATACATGGATGCCAAGATGGAATTAAGAACTTTAGTCTGTACCTAGCTTCTAGCTTCTTTCTATGGGTGCTTGATAGTTGATGTTAAGGCTGTCTCATCATATAGTTTGACATGTATGGGGAACGTCAAACTTAGGTTACCTTCACAAAAAAAATATGTTCTTCAAATGGCGGGCATACAACCATTCTAGTGCTGTCTCATTAATATTGCTTCTCCTTCAACGTATGGGAATCACAACACTATGATGGAGTAATTCTGCCTGTTGGTTGAAAGAGTCTATTAGATAATACAGCAGGAGAAAAATAACATATTACCCTACATATTTAGATTGCCAATAATTGTTAATGGAAATGTGCTGGAGCTACTCTCAGGCTTTCAGAGCTTCATCCTTAATATTGCCTAACAACTGCAAACTTAGTAGAGCCTTCTTAATTAGAAAAAGCGACAATGCTCTGTGTGTAAATTTTACATAAGGTAAATAAGAACACATTTTTTCCACATAATACAACAAGAACCCCTTACCTTTCTGAGGTTGCTAATTATGGAATGAGTGACAGGTTATGTTGCACAACAGATGCTCATTTTCTGTTTCTCCAAAGACTACTGTCACAATCAGTTCTGCTGTACTTACACGTGATGAATGTATTTTAGCTAGCTCTGTGTTTGGCAGAGACTGAGATGTCCCAAAGCACAAAAGTAGAATGTATGTTTTGCACATGTAACTCATTGGTTAATGATGTTTTCTGGTTTTAAAAATAAAACATATTTTTTAGGATTCAGCTTAATGTAAATATCCACAGGGACAATGACAATGAATTCAGTGGGATTTATTTGTGAATAGGCAGAAATAGGATTGCGATTTTAAGATACTACTCTTTTCTTGCTAAAAGAAATATTAATTTGAGGTAGACTGCTTGGAGCTCCATATTAGGTAAGAGATATCAATAAAACTCCCATTCATGGATTACTGCCTTGTCGTGGCGAAGGGGCTTGCATAATTCAGTGAAGCTATGAGCTATGCAGTGCAGGGCCACCCAAGACGGACAGGTCATAGCAGAGAGTTCTGACAAAACGTGATCCACTGGAGAAGGAAATGGCAACCCACTCCAGTATCTTTGCCATGAAAACCCTATGGACAGTACCAAAAGGCAAAACGATATGACGCTGGAAGATGAGCCCCTCAGGTCGGAAGGCGTCCAATATGCTACTGGGGAAGAGCAGAGGGCTAGTACTAGTAGCGCCAGAAAGAATGAAGTGACTGGGCCAAAGCCGAAAGGACGCTCAGCTGTGGATATGTTTGGTGGTGAAAGGAAAGTCCGATGCTGTAAAGATTTTTTCTCCATAGGAACCTGGAATGTAAGATCCATGAATCAAGGCAAGCTGGACGTGGTCAAACAAGAGATGACAAGACTGAACATCGACATCTTAGGTATCAGCGAACTAAAATGGACAGGAATGGGTGAATTTAATTCAGATGACCATCAGGTATACTACTGCGGGCAAGAATCCCTCAGAAGAAATGGAGTAGCCTTCATAGTCAATAAAAGAGTAGGAAAAGCAATACTGGGATACAATCCTCAAAATGACAGAATGATCTCAGTTCGAATCCAAGGCAAACCATTCAATATCACAGTAGTCCAAGTCTATGCCCCAACCACCGGTGCTGAAGAGGATGAAATTGACCGGTTCTTTGAAGCCCTACAGCACCTTATAGAACTAACACCAAAAAATGATGTCCTTATCATCATGGGGGATTGGAATGCTAAAGTAGGAAGCCAAAAGATAACCGGAATAACAGGCAAGTTTGGCCTTGGAGTACAAAATGAAGCAGGGCACAGGCTGATAGAATTTTGTCAAGAGAATATGATGGTCATAGCAAACACTCTTTCCCAACAACCCAAGAGACGGCTCTACACATGGACATCACCAGACGGTCAACACAGAAATCAGATTGACTATATGCTCTGCAGCCAAAGATGGAGAAGCTCTATACAGTCAGTAAAAACAAGACCAGGAGCTGACTGTGGCTCAGACCATGAGCTTCTCATTGTGAAGTTTAGACTTAAACTGAAGAAAGCAGGGAAAAGCACCAGGCCAGTCAGGTATGAATTAAATCATATCCCCGTTGAATATACAGTAGAGGTGACAAATAGATTTAAGGAATTAGATCTGATAGACAGGGTGCCTGAAGAACTATGGACAGAGGTTCGCAACATTGTACAAGAGGTAGCAACCAAAACCATCCCAAAGAAAAAGAAATGCAAGAAAGCAAAATGGCTGTCTGAGGAAGCTTTGCAAATAGCTGAGGAAAGGAGGGAAGCAAAAGGCAAGGGAGAAAAAGAAAGATACGCCCAATTGAATGCAGAATTCCAGAGAATAGCTAGAAGAGATAAGAATGCCTTCTTAAATGAACAGTGCAAAGAAATAGAAGAAAACAATAGAATAGGGAGGACCAGAGATCTTTTCAAGAAAATTGGAGAGATGAAGGGAACGTTCAATGCAAAAATGGGCATGATAAAGGACCAAAATGGCAGGGACCTAACAGAGGCAGAAGAGATTAAGAAGAGATGGCAAAATTACACAGAAGAACTATACAAGAATGAGCTTAACGTCCCTGATAATCACAATGAGGTGGTCACGGACCTCGAGCCAGACATCCTAGAATGTGAAGTGAAGTGGGCCTTAGAAAAGCTGAGCAACAACAAAGCTAGTGGAGGTGATAGTATTCCAGCAGAGCTATTCAAAATCTTAAAAGACGATGCAGTAAAAGTGCTACACTCAATTTGCCAGCAAATTTGGAAAACTCAACAGTGGCCACAGAAAGGCAGTGCCAAAGAATGTTCAAACTATCGCACCATTGCACTCATTTCTCATGCTAGTAAAGTTATGCTTAAAATCCTACAAGCTAGACTCCAGCAGTATGTGGATCGAGAACTACCAGAAGTACAGGCAGGATTTCGAAGAGGCAGAGGAACTAGAGATCAAATAGCCAACATACGCTGGATCATGGAGAAAGCTAGAGAGTTCCAGAAAAACATCTACTTCTGCTTCATTGACTATGCTAAAGCCTTTGATTGTGTGGATCATAACAAACTGTGGCAAGTTCTTAAAGAGATGGGAGTACCAGACCATCTTATTTGTCTCTTGAGAAACCTATATGCGGGCGAAGAAGCAACAGTGAGAACTGGACACGGAACCACTGATTGGTTCCAAATTGGGAAAGGTGTCCGGCAAGGCTGTATACTGTCGCCTTGCCTATTTAACTTATATGCAGAGCACATCATGAGAAAGGCAGGGCTAGAGGAGTCAAAAGTTGGAATTAAGATTGCTGGAAGAAATATCAACAACCTAAGATATGCAGATGATACCACTCTAATGGCAGAAAGTGAAGAGGAACTGAAGAGTCTCTTGTTGCGAGTGAAGAAGGAGAGTGGAAAAGTTGTGTTGAAACTAAACATTAAGAAAACCAAGATCATGGCATCCGGCCCTCTCAATTCCTGGCAAATAGATGGGGAAGAAATGGAGGTAGTGACAGATTTTATTTTCCTGGGCTCCAAGATCACTGCAGATGGGGACTGTAGTCAAGAAATTAAAAGACGCTTGCTCCTCGGGAGGAAAGCCATGGCAAATCTAGACAGCACACTAAAAAGCAGAGACATCACCCTGTCAACAAAAGTGCATATAGTCAAGGCTATGGTCTTCCCAGTTGCAATGTATGGCAGTGAAAGTTGGACCATAAGAAAGGCTGAGCGCCAAAGAATTGAGGCCTTTGAACTCTGGTGCTGGAGAAGACTCCTGAGAGTCCCTTGGACTGCAAGGCGATCAAACCGGTGAGTCCTAGAGTAGATCAACCCTGACTGCTCTTTAGAAGGCCAGATCCTGAAGCTAAAACTCAAATACTTTGGCCACCTAATGAGGAGGAAGGACTCACTGGAGAAGAGCCTAATGCTGGGAAAGATTGAGGGCAATAGAAGAAGGGGACGACAGAGAATGAGGTGGCTGGATGGAGTCACTGAAGCAGTAGGCATGAGCTTAAATGGACTCCAGAAGATGGTAGAGGACAGGAAAGCCTGGAGGAACATTGTCCATAGGGTCGCGATGGGTCAGACACGACTTCGCAACTAACATCAACAACAGCAACAAATCAATAAAACTATTGTCCAATAAACAATATGAGACCAAAACATATGTGAAATTATATTAGTTGATTCATTTTTAGTTTTGCATTTTCGCTTTTCTTTTGCAATTTATATTATTCAAAATGTTTATTTGAAATGGAAAAACCACCAAATCACTTGTTTTCATTCTATATTGTTGTTTTGTTTTGAAATAACACTGAGCATCTGCAAAACAGGATATATACAGTATAGGAATCTAGTTTACAACAAGCACTGTTTGTTCTTCAAACAGGGAATCCTGCAATTTTTATTTTTATTTTATTTTCTTAGAAAATCTTTTAAGTCTTATATCGGTTTGACACTACATATTCTGAAACTTCTTGTTTTTCCAAGTAATGATATAGGGAACACTAGGTAGTATAAATGAAGCCTCCAACTGTCTTGAAGTTGTGTACAACACCTTGTTACAAGTGTCATTCACAACTTCATCATAGAAACTCAATTTCAGTACTTCCATATGCTGGACTGGTAAACAGATAAAAATGGTAAATGGAAATATCTGTAATAGTGGAAAGGACCAAAGGCAGAAGAATAGTGAGCTGCTATTAGTGGGGAATCAAAAGCTGAGAACTGCTCTCATCTTTTAAATTGCAAATAGGGAATAGCATTGGGGGGGGACCAGGACAAAACCTAAATTTTATTGAATTTATCTTTAATTTCATCTGTGTATGCAATTAAAATTATAACTATGACACAAATGCAGTCAATAGGATTGTCTCCCATGTACCAAATTTCAACCAAGTAGTGGCAAAATGTGAGTGGATGAGAGTATATCTAAGGATTTGGGATATAATGTTCGGATTGAGTAGCTTATGAGCAAGTTCTTATTAATGTACAGTTGCAAGTTTTTCATTAGCTCTTTATAGCAAAACTTTTCACAATGTCACTATAAGTAAGTGAAAAGTGTAAGTTGCCTAGAGATGAAAAACAATCTTCACCTGGGTAGCTGATGTATTGTCTTCTCTCAGATCAATTTAGTCATCAGAGCAGATTCTACCATCTTTACCATCCATTCCTCCATTGCAGCTAATGCCAAATCTTTCCATCTTTCTGTACAAATAATGTTGCTATAGTTATCATATACAAAAACAAAGCAACATTTTCCCAACTGTTTGACCATAAATTCCAAAATAACACCCCCACCCCCACCCAGTTTCAATTCTATGTTTATCTTTAAATCATCTGAATCAGTGTGTGTATTTGAAAATAGAATTTTTTACACAGCTTCCAAGCATGATAAATTGTCACTTCTTGCTGTTTGAAACATCAATTTGAAGAGCTTTTATATATTCTAGAGAATTTCTCCGGTGACACATACCACAGTACATCATTTTATAAAAAATATTTTTCAGATTATAATATAATGTAACTTTCAATCTTTTCCGCCACATATTTCTGATTGTTCCATCTGTATTATTATAACCAAAAATGTTAACCCACTTTATCATATTTTGTTTCACTTGTTCCTTTTCTTTTTCAAATTTCAGTAAAAATGGATACATTTTTAGCAATTACATATTCACCATTTGTACAGAGTTCTATTTCAAGTTCCACCTTACATTGTTAAAAACAATATAATCTTTTGCCTACTTTAAATCTTTCTAATTGTAAACAAGGAAATCATTAACAATTAGATCCCCTCTGCGTCCAGTTCTTCCCTTGATGTTATTTTAATCCCTCTTGACAAGCTTTTAGCATTTTGTGATAAATTAACTGTTATTTTTGCCTGTTATTTCTCATCTATAAAACAGAGCCAGAAAGGTGTTTTCAGGGACAATTGGGGTTTGCATCTATTCCATAATATTAATACGGAATGGCTAACAATGATTTTTAAAATTCACATCAACTTTTACCTTGTTATATTATAAAGTTCATCCTCATCAAGTTATAATAACTTGATAGTCTATCTGGTCCAAGAACCTTTCCTAATTTAACCCTTTTATAGCTTCAGAAACTTATTGTTATAACAATCTGTTTCGGACTTCCGGTGGCTGCGCGGTGCCGGAGACAGCCTTCCTGGGCTGCCCGCGGCTCAGCTGAGTAATTTTCGCCCGAAACAGCGCCGATCAGCTGTTCGGGCGAATTTGAAGCCCCCTCCTCAGGAGAAGAGGAGGGGGTGAGGCCCCAGGTAGGGGTCGAGTTCTCCAGGGCCGCCTGAGCTTGTAGCTTGGGCGGCTGAAGGATTGAACTCCCCCGTAGCCTGGGTCGCTCCCAGCTGGTCAGCGTCTCTGCTCCGGATTTCTTGGAGGAAAGCCAGGCGTCTGCGACCACCCCTGCCTGAAGGAATGACTACGGATTAAAAGGAGCAGGCAGAGCGGTACAAGAGGAAAAGGTGAAGAGGATTATTTTATTTTACTCTCGAGCTTGATGAACTTTTTTAAACTTAAAGTGAAAGTGCGTCACAATTGAAAGCAAAAGATGGCGGCTAAACCTCCCCCTGAAACTCTTCGGAGTGCTGGAACTTCTCCGGTGCAACAATCATCATTGCAGGCGTTGCATCCTCCTGATGTATTGACACCGAAGGATTTACAAGATGCTCTTGAAAAACATGCCCAGGTAATTCTGGAATCAATGGGTGATAAATTTGCACAGATGGAGGAGAAATTGGAGAAATTGGAGGAGAGAATGGAAGAGAGGATGGAACAGAAGTTCAGTGTGATGAAGGTAGACATTTTGTCTTCAGTGCATAAAGTGGCTGAATGTGTGGAAGATTTGGATGAAAAAGTGGAAGATTTGACTCAAAAGAATGCCATATTAGAAGCAAAAGTTTTGGAGAATGAGGATTTAAGAGACAAAATGGATAAAGAATTGAGTCTTGCTCAATATTACCAGATGCAGTTTGCTGTTAGAATCAGAGGTTTAAAAGAGAATATTAAGGAAGATCTAAAGCAGCTGGTCTCTGAGGCTCTCGAAGTGGTATTGAATCAGCCAGCATCTGAAATAAAAGGAGGCTTGGACAAAGTGTTTCGTGTGAATTCATGGATTGCCAGACAGAGAAAGCTGCCTAGAGATGTGGTGGTTTATTTTGCAAAAAGGGAAACTAGAGATGAAGTTATACAAGCTGCCTATGATACTAAAGTTGTGATTGCTGATCAAGAAGTTTTGGTTCTAAAAGAAATTCCTCCAAAGATTTTAAGGAGAAGGAAGGATTTTACATTTCTTGTGCAAGAGCTTAAGCAACGAGATAAAAGGTTCAGATGGGAGATCCCAGTTGGGTTGATGGTGATGCATGAAGGTAAAAGGTACCGTCTGGTTACTGTGATGCAAGGGCGTGATTTTTACAATAATGTTTTAAAAGCAACCCCATTATCACTTTTGGAAGCTGCAAAGGGATCTGGAGAAGGATAACATCAAGAGGCTGAAGATGGACAGACAGAGAAGAATGGTGCTGGAGGAGATCAAGCTACAACTTCCTTGGATGATCCTAGAGAGCAGAGGGTGACGCGTGCTGCTTCAAAACGATCAAAAAAGATAAAAGAACAAGATCAGCAGAAGTCTATGGAAATTCCACAACGTACTTACAGCCAATCAGTGGGAGGAGCACGGCCTAAAAAAGATAGTCCTATCAAAGCAGTGCTCCAAGAGCTTTGGGATGATATGCATGGCAACTAAATTCTTAACTTGGAACGTTAATGGACTAAATTCACCACAGAAGAGGAAGAAAGTTTTTCAATATTTAAAACAATTCAAGATAGATGTTATATGTTTGCAAGAAACGCATATTAGGGTTGTGGATCAAAAGTATTTATCGAACTCAAGGTTGGGTACGCAATTTGTCGCTTCTGCAATGAACAAGAAAAATGGAGTGGTTGTTTATGTTAAAAGTGCTCTAACAGCAAACTTAATCGAAGCAGATAAGCATGGAAGATACGTTATGATAGAGTTGCTGCTAGAAGGTAAAAAGACGCTTTTAGTTGGATTATATGCTCCTAATCAACAACAAGCTGACTTTTTTAGTTTACTTCATACAAAGCTTACCCAGTTGGATTATAAACCTTTTATTTTTATGGGGGACTGGAATGGTGTTTTGGATGTACAGATGGACAAGGCTGGAGCTTTTAAGCGCATTCCAAGTCATGCTAGACTGCCTAAATCTTTTTTTGAAATGAAGGATGACTTGGAACTGCGAGATATTTGGCGCGAGAGACATTTGCAGGAAAAGGATTATACTTTTTATTCCGACAGACATCAATCTTTTTCCAGGATCGATTTTATTTTGTTGATTAATGATTTTTTTTAAGGACTAAAAAGGTGAAGATTTGTGCAAGAACTATTTCTGATCATAGTCCAGTTTGGCTAGAGATTGATAAGGAGAATAGAGACAGGCGCTCGTGGCGCGTAAATGAGAATTTGTTTAGAAATCAGAGAAATGTGGAAGAATGCAAACAGCGGATGAAGGATTTTTTTGAAATTAATATGAAAAAGGGCACTTCTATGGACATGGTTTGGGATGCTAGCAAGGCCTATATGAGAGGGGTGTTGATATATATGAACAATAAACATAGACGTGCTGTGGAAGCTAGGAGGAAAGAACTGGAGAATGAAATAAAGGAAAAAGAAAAGGTTTTGATTTTGAATTCAGAGGATGTGAAGACTAAGGAGGCTATTAAACTGTTAAGAGGACAATTTGATAAATTAATGGCTGACCAAGTTGCAACCAATTTGCGGTTTGCCAGGCATAATACTTTTTGCAACGCTAACAAACCAGGTAGATGGTTAGCTTATAGATTGAGGAAAAAACAAAGGGCTTCTAATATAGACAAAATTGAGTATAAAGGAAGGGTTGTGTTTCAACAGGATCTTATCAAGGATGCTTTTGTGGATTTTTATTCTAAATTATATGCTAAGGAGAAGATTAATGAAAAAGATATTGATATATATTTGGAGAATGCTAGCATCCCGGTTCTTACGCAAGTACAAAAAGAGGAGATTAATCAATTAATTACAGAAGAAGAAATTTTTACAGCAATTAAGGAATTGAAGGTGGATAAAGCACCAGGCACGGATGGTTTGTCTGCGGCTTACTACAAAAATTTACAATTAGAGATGATGAAACCGTTAAAGGAACTGTTCCAGACAATCCAGAGGGGGGGAAAGGTGCCACCGTCTTGGAGAACAGCTTTTATTTCTTTGATTCCGAAGGAAGACCAAGATGCTACTCAAGTTAAAAATTATAGACCGATATCGCTTTTAAATACAGATTACAAGATATTTGCTAAGGTTTTGGCTAATAGACTGATGAGGGTTCTGCAACAGGTGATTCATGGGGATCAAACGGAGTTTATTAGTGGTAGGCAAATGAAAAATAATGTGAGGCATATAGTTGATGTGTTAGAGTTTTTGGAAAGGAACAACCAGATCCCTGCGGCGCTAATTTTTTTAGATGCTGAAAAAGCTTTTGATCAATTGAATTGGCAATTCTTGATGAAAGTTTTAGACAAAATGGATTTTGGGGAAAATTTTTTACAACCGATTAGGGCATTATATCAAAAACAAACTGCCCGAATTATAGTTAATAATAGTCTGACAGAAGCATGTAATATTGAGAAGGGCACAAGGCAAGGGTGTCCGTTATTGCCCTTGTTATTTGTGTTAACATTAGAGATATTATTGGTTAAAATACGGAATTCGGAAAAAATTAAGGGGATACAAATTAGAGATCAGGACTATAGATTGAGAGCATTTGCAGATGATCTGGTTGTTACAGTGACCCAGCCAGAGAACTCTGTTGTGGACCTGATGGAGATAATAATACAATATGGGAAGGTTTCTGGATTTAAAGTTAATATACAGAAAACCAAAATTTTGGCCAAAAATATGACAGTTTCGCAAAAGGCTCTCTTAGAAGGATTAACTGGATTTGAGATTGTTAAAAGGGTTAAATATTTGGGGGTGCTTTTGTCGCCCTCTAATACAAAGTTATATAAAAATAATTATGAAAAATTATGGGGGAAAATTCTAAAAGAATTGGAGAGTTGGGAAAAATTGCAATTGTCTTTATTGGGACGGATCGCAGCAGTGAAAATGAATGTCCTGCCTAAATTTTTATTTTTATTTCAAATGATACCGATTCTTAAGAAAGATTCTAATTTGGAGGAATGGCAGAGAGGTATCAATAAATTTGTTTGGGCAGGGAAAAGGCCACGAGTTAAACTTAAGATTATGCAGGATACTCGTGAGAGAGGTGGTCTTAAAATGCCCAATCTTAAACTATATTATGAAGCTGCTGCGTTAGTAGGAATAAGTGATTGGATTAATTTGACACAAGAGAGATTATTAAATCTTGAGGGCCATGACTTGTTGTTTGGCTGGCATGCATATTTGTTGTATGACAAGAAGGTAGACAACGTGTTTAGAGTGCATATTTTAAGACAGGCATTGTTGAGAGTTTGGAAGAAGTATAGACATAAGCTAGATTGTAAGATACCACTGTGGGCAATTCCAAAACACGCAATAGAAAATATACATGCTGGATTCAAACATGATGTGACTACGTACAAGGAGATCCTAAGCTTGGAAAGAAATAGCCTCTTGCGAGAAGAGAAGGTTGTTCAAAATTGGTTTCAATATACTCAGTTACGGGCCAGGTGGAAAGAAGACCAGAAAAATGGTTTTACAATGACTGATGAAAATTTGATTAAGCAAATCAGAAATCAGGGACCACCACATATTAAACGGATATATCTTGCGTTGATAGAGATTGATTCAGAAACAGAACTTGTTAAGGATTGTATGATAAAATGGGCCCAAAACATCCAGGAAGTTATTACAATGGACACGTGGGAAAAGATTTGGGTGAGGAATGTAAAATTTACACAAGCTCAAAATCTAAGAGAGAATTTTTACAAAATGTTTTATAGATGGCATTTAGATCCTAACAAGCTTGCAAGTATGTATCCGAATTATCAGCCTAAATGTTGGAGGTGCGGTGATGAAGATGCAACATATTTTCACATATGGTGGACATGTAAAAAAGTTAAAGCCTTTTGGATAAAAGTCTGGTGGAACATGCAGAAGATTTTTAAACAGAGGATAAAGTTTTGCCCGCAACTTTTTTTGTTGGGAATAATTACAGATGCTACAGTTGTGGACACTAAGTTGATGTTGAATTTAATTACGGCAGCAAGACTTTTGATAGGTCAGTACTGGAAGAAAGAGGAACTGCTGACCATAGAAGAGTGGACTTTAAAGGTTTCCGACCTGGCTGAGATGGCGAAGATTTCGGCCTATTTGAAAGATCACTCGCAAGAACGCTATATTATGGAATGGAGAAAATGGATTGAGTTTATCCAGAACAAGTATAGGGTTAAGAAATTTCATGTAGCATTTGAATAAGTCTTCTTTCTTTTTTTCTTTTTCTATTTTGGTTTTTCTATATATATTTAATATTACTAAGGTTTGTTTTATCCTATATAAGCTAGAGAGTGATGGATTTTAGAGTTTATGGTTGTTAGTATATGGTTGTTTATGATTGTTTTTTTATATATACCTTGTATTTAGCTCTGGGAAGTCCAGGGGGGGAGGGGGGGAGGGGGGAGAGGTAGGGGGGGAGGGAGAAGGGAGGGGGAGGGGGATTTTTAAAGAAAAAATTGTATGTTAAAACTTTTCAATAAAAAAAAAACAATCTGTTTCTAATCTGTCTCTGTTCCTCAGTAATCCTTGATAAATGTTGCTTCTTTGGATATTCATCTTTTTTTTCCTTTTTTGTTTTTTTGAGGGATATCAAAATTGGAAAAAAAATATTTTGATAGCCATATTGTTTAATAATACAGCATCTCCCTTTTGTAATTTCAACATCATTTCCTTTTTTCTCTCTCTCTCTTTGAAATATATATGCTGGCTGCTTCCCTAGTGACTTTTTTGCTGTATATAATTCATTTTTATTTCAATTTCTCTTATTGTTAACATAGAAAATTGTCATTGTAAAAGCTTAATTTGTTGAGAAATACTTTTCTGGTGATTTTTTAAATTCTTATTTTCTTTTCATTTCATCCAAAATAGCATGTGTTTTATCTTGATTCTTTTTAACTTCTCTATTATGTTGTATAAAATAATCTCTAACAAAAGCTTTGCTTGCATCACAAACCATTCTTAAATCAGTGCTTGAATTATTTAAAAATTGATAATTTCTGTCTACAATTCTCCATTATTGCTTCTTTCTCTAGCAACATTCTATTTAGTGTCCATCTAAAAAAATAGATTTTCTTTTATAAACTAAATTCATAGGATTATGATCTGAAAAAATCTAAAATATCTGTATTAAGGAAACTTAGTAGAAAACTTATTTCTTTTTTCTTTTTTTTTCTTTTTCTTGTTTTATATTAGTCTGTATTAATATTAATCTTCCTTTTATTTTTTTAAAAATAAAAGTTATATTGAAAAACAAAATTCACCTCCTCTTTTTGCAAAGTTGCAGTCGCTTTAAAGCATAAGAACAGAAAAAAAATAGATGAATTGGCAGTCCATTTTAAACTGCTTGTAACTGCATTGTAGGAATCACACTGAATATTTATGACTTAATATAACTACAAATATTTTTGTCTGGATGTTCTTAAATAAAATCTGAATCACCAAGATAAATGTGGTGATTCTTTTGACTGTATACAATCCTAGCTAGCATTTTGGGGGAATCTGTTATCTTAATAAAAAATGATGGCCCCCATATGTTATCGTTACTTTGATGAAGGTTTTTATGCCTTTATATTATTTTATTTTACCAATAACTATGCAGATAGAATGTAAAATATTCAGACAGAGGATAACTCCCCCCCTTCTCTGCTTCCTTTCCAATTGCTGATCAAGAAGTTGGAGTGAACTATATCTGGCAGCTGATTTGGAAGCTTGAATAATTTAAATCTTTCTCCATCCTGCATTTCACATGCAGATAGACTGGCAATGCAAAATTCTAACAGAAACTAGTGGTGGGAAATGAAAAGCAAACATTCTTTCAAAAAAAAAACACCTAAGCAAAATAAACAATTTTAGGAAATGAGAAATCACACTCCACTGTGATTTGGGTAATGAGTTTTTAATATTCTTGTGTGATTTCCATAACCCTGTCATGCAATGTCATGCTTTGAATGGCTTATCACTCTACTGTCAACAAGTCTTTATATCAAATACATTTGCTCTCTGTAAAAAATGCTGATACTTTGTAAAGGTCCTGGGAAGACAGCAGTCGGTCGCTGTTGCTTATAAACTAAGGTATGATTGAACATTTGTCATGCGATACTCTTGGAAAAAGAAGAAAACATGTTTTTTTTAATCTTGGATGCACTAAACTATGAAACATAAATTCAGAATGTTCTACCCTGTCCTTCCATTGCCATCTCCATGTGACACGTCCATGTGAAAAGTCCCATGCTGCCATTTTCCCAAATCTTTTATTCACATGCTGGTAATGGATGCACACACACACACACACACACACACACACACACACACACACACAAACTTTGCAGAAAAGTTGGTTTGGATACAAAAGATGTGGCTGCATGAGCAATACTGGAAATGTTTCCATGGTGATCTAAGCCAAAAGACATTACAAGTGCACTATAGATGATGGAGAGGCATGATGGTCAATGATTATGGCTGGCAAGGCATTTTCTTTCTATTTTTATGTACAAAAAAAATGTGAAAAGAGTGCCATACAAAAACTCTTGCCACTAAAATGTATTAGAAATATTATCAGGTGCAAACAAACTGAGAGAACCTCTCTGTTTTCATTAAAAAAAAAAACACTTTTCTAACTACAGAAAAGGATGATCAACTTATCCTGATATCTATTCCATTCTTTTTCCATATTAAATTACCTTGAGAAGGGGGAATAAGTTCCACACATTGGTTCTTTGCAAATCTTTCAGGCCAATTGCCTTTCAGCTACATAATATTGCTATTCTGGAACTCTACACCATTTACTTATTCATTACTTATTGCTCAGTCATATGTGCATGCCACCCATTCAGAAGTTCTCCCTCTATATCTGTTACTAGCTGCAGGGGGGGGGGGGAAAGAATCTGGGTAAGGAAAATATCACTGTAGGGCTTATTTGAATGTCTCATCTGGCTTTTCACCTTGATTAATCCGTAGATTATTAAGCATGCATTTCTGTTCAGGTGGGATAACTACATTGGACAGGTCTGCCAATTTTGTTCTCCCTCACTGCATAGAGTGATGCACCAGTCTTGCTCCTAACAAGCCACAGAAAGTCTTGGCCAACCTAATGTGTGCATTTAAATCTGCTCTACCTTTTCTTTGATTGACCTGCAGGCTAGTCCAAACAGGTATTGATTACCTCTTGGTGTATTCCACAGCCATACAGTCATGACTTTCTCTCCACGATACAACCTTGAATTCTATGAAGTTTGACTTCTGTCTTTTTCTAGCCACAACTCTATTTTGATCATTTATTTTTTTCCAAAGTTGGGGAGAATTCGCTACAATTGGATGGAGGGCTGCTTTTATACACCTTGATCTTTTGAGGGGATAATTTTCTCAAAGCTTCTTGGGAGTCTTCAACAGAGAAGACCCTCCAAGAATGATTTTCAGCTGCCATATATCTGAATACATGGCAATATATACCTAACTCAAAAATCAATATACTGGCTTATCTCCTCTATTGTGCATACATTTTTTAAGAGAAACAGTGGGTGGTATTTAGGACACTTTCCTTTGGAGGAAGAATACAGAGGGCTCTTTACAAAATAACAAGTCACTGACTGAAGATATCAGTCTGTGTGGAATAGAAACTGCTACAATTTCGTTTAAATAAGTATAATCCTAAATTTAATATCAGAGCTTGTAGATAGAGCTTAATGTTACAGCTTGTGCAAACAGGAATCTATACTTACATAGGTAATTTCATAAAAAGGAAGTAAACATCTATTTTTACTAAAAGCTTTTAATCCTTTTGAGAAGTCTACTTTTTGCTAGATAATGTATTTCAAAAGGCGATAGCAGTTCCTGAGCATTCAAGTGATTTATGATGTGGTTTTTTGGCAGCAGTGACAGTGTTAGACTTCTTTCATGCCATCTGCTTTTTCTTTTGAAAGTACGAATCTCTCCCCCTAGTCTGCCACCATTTCTTCTCAAAGATATTTTGTGGTATTTCTTGAAAAATGTGCCACTGTTCATTATTGCTATTGCTTGCAGGATTTCTTGGTATAAATAGGCCTCGACAGATGAATTTGACTATATCAGTTTGGCAAAAACCAGTGTACAAACAAACATGAATAAATGAACACCAGTAGTTTAATTCTATGTGACATGCAGAGACTCATAGTTGGACTTAAGGAGCCATAATTCTCAACCCTTCATTTCAGAGGACCCACTTGCTTGCCAAAATTTCCAGCTTTCAAATAAAGTGCAGTAAAAGCAAATCTCTGACCCTTATAAAAACTGGTGATACAGCTCAAAATGTTCTGGCAGTATCTTGCTAGATAGTTTCTTAGTATATAAACTTTTCAGAGTTTTTAGCCAACAACACCATACTTGTGTTTTACAGTTTGTGAACAGCCCTAGAGGCAAGGTACAGAATAATTATTTATCTAAAGAAAGGTTTTTCCCCCCAGCATACTTGTAGCAGACTTTATGGACAGATTTAATCATAGTTTCAATTGAGGAAAATGTGACAATCATAATCCAGACCAAGTCCAAAACTGACAGGAAATTTCTGGAAGCCTGGCACTCTGACAAATTAGCCATTAATAGACACCTAGACATTAGCAACATCTATAAACAATGCAAAAAAGACAATCAACCAGCCCAAAAGGGAACAAAAAGACCCAAGTACCCCTCCATCAGCAATCAGCAATCTATGCTGGATCAGCATAGATTAACTCCATGGTTAACATCAGACCAACAATCAAGCAAACAATACCTCAAGCAAGAAACTTCCAAAGAGACAACAGTAAATAGCCCAACCAAAGAATCTCTAAGGGAACCCCTAGCAACACTGACAGGGCAAGACACCAGAATGTAAACTGACAGCAAATCAAACTCTACTAGCACTGATGATGTTACCTAGTTTGGGTTATGAAATTTGTGCAAGAAAACAAGCAAGCTCAGAGAGCACCAAGGACTCCCATTTTAACCCTGAGCTTCAAATATTCTCCTTTGGTCATGGGAATCATGGAATATATTTTCCATTAAGATATATACCAAAATATATTTACGTGTACCACAAATAATATATGCTGGGACAAATAAGATTCCATTAAAGCCTGTGAGTTGCAGCATGAACTATGCCTTGATTCAACCCTGAATAATCACAATATTCTCTACTTTTCATCTCCTCCTTTTACCAGTGGAGAAGTTAAATCCACAAGTATGCAATCCAAACTTCCCAGTTTGACCTCAGAGATTTAAATTTGTCTTTCTTGTACAAAGCTAATTTAATACCATTCTACTAAAATATCAGAATGTATTCAAAATACCAATCCCAAATGAAAATGTTTGTTCAACCTTTTTAAATTTCATGGTAAAGGTTGAGGTAAATGTGACAGATCTTGCATTTCTAAACCTGGTCACTGCACCAAAATACAAAAACCTTTTGTGTTGATATTGTTGAACACTAATAAGGATGTTGCTTTGTGATTTATTGCCCGTCCCTCCTTCACAAAACTATTTTCTCTCTTACCGAAAGACGGAAAACCCAAAGGATGCATAGAAATCTTTGGGAACTAATAGAAAATCCTGGGAATTATTATTTTGAAATGAGAAGCATGTTTTTCCTTGGAGTTATTATTAATTAAATTCTGTCAGTGAGAAGGGGAACTCTTTCACCACACCAATATGCACATTTGAAAAAAAATCAGAATGTACTTTCAAATGCCAAATGAATAAGGTAGGTGTTAAAATTTGAGCTACTCATTTTGGAATTTATTATTTGTTAAGTTATTTGGAAATTGGGCTGAGAAGATGTAGGTGGCCT
This sequence comes from Vipera ursinii, assembly GCF_947247035.1. Classification (NCBI taxonomy): domain Eukaryota; kingdom Metazoa; phylum Chordata; class Lepidosauria; order Squamata; family Viperidae; genus Vipera; species Vipera ursinii. The sequence goes on along the minus strand of NC_139516.1, from coordinate 136,776,193 downwards.
TAAATAACTTAGTCAGCTTCAATGCCCAATGATAGTCTTGAATTTAAGTCTCTTCATTTCTTGTCCAACCCCTTAAACTGCTATACTATGCTGTTAATATGTTAAAATTATAATAGCAAAGTTATAGCTATTCAACTGTACAAATTTGCAACTTAATTACTGTATACCACACTTCCAAATCTTGATGATTACTTAAGAGATCTTACCAGATATTAACATCTACTAAGTCTTAGCTGTCAAATGCTGACTATAGCATGCCATGCACTAACTGCCAAAAGAGTCTTTAAAAGGATGCTTTGCTTTAACAAAACTTTAAATGAGCCTTGAGGCTACTTTGGGAAGAAACGATGGGACTTTCTTACTTGTGGGATTTTCTCTGGAGGTCTACCCACAGTGGTGAGATTCAAATATGTGAACAACTGGTTCTCTGTGTGGATGCTGCTTCCAGAAGTCCATTCTGGGCCTGGGAAACAAACAAACAAACAAAAAAAGCAACTGATTCTGCTGAAGTGGTGCAAACTGACTGAATCCCACCACCCAGTCTTTTTTTCCACAGAGTGCTTGCTATAAAAGCAGCTTGAGAAGGTCTTGTAGGATCTTCCATAATGGGCTGTGAGAATAATCTCGGAAGACAAAAAGAAGAGCTACAGCCCAGACAATTGTCAGACAAGAGATATTTCAGCCCACAGTGAAAGGAGGTGTTAAAAACATTAAGAAGGGGCCCTCCTTAGTTCTTTAGGGATTAAAGGTAGGAGAGGGGAGAAAATTTTCAGATTTGCAAGATTCTGTTACTGTAGCCTTATAAAAATAGTAGTGTTAGCACTCATGGTTTTGTTTCTTGTCTAGACTACATCTAAGAGCTGGCATATGCAAGACTGTTTCCCCAAAACCCAGCACTTCAAGAGCTTTGGCCAGTAGCTTCAGAAAAAAGATGGGCTGAGATTGCCTCATTCAGCATTATCTCTTCTAGTACCAACTGATGAACAATTTTTGTCAGTGTGTCACCGGCACCACCAATTTGTCCAACACCAGATGGACAAATCTGTCCAGAGTAGCTAGTAATATAATCCACTGATATCCTTCCAGCCCTGGTTGATCAAAGCTTCCTGAAAGAGGTAAACTAGCCCTAGTGCATCCTGGCAAAGCTCAGCTATTGGCAGCTTAGCTATTGGCAGTAGCTATCAGCCTATCTGAGAGAAGGCAAAGCATCATTCATCAGGATCCACTTAGCAAAAGTGGTAAGCAAAAACTTGTCCTTGGGTAGAGGAGTTGGTAGCTGGTAGCTACTACTTCTGGCTCCAGAACACTGAAGCTCTTGGCCAACTTGTCCCAGAAAGGAAAATCAGGAGTACTATCTGTTTCTCTTCCTTAAGACTGGTTTGTCAAAATTCCTGCCCAGCATATGACAAAGATAACAGCCATCACAGCTTTCTGCTCAGCTGCAGAAACTCCAATACATCCTGGAGAGAAAAGCCAATCCTGAAGAGAAAAGCCAATGGCACTACCTGCTTAACTCCTAGCATGACTACCCACATATCGTGGCCAGCACTTTCTGGAAGAAGTAAATTATTTGCTCTGTGCAGCACTGCCTAGCCTGTGGTTGTGGAGTAGCCAATAATAATAGAGGTGTTGCAGCTTCCTAGCGAGAAGTGTAGGTAAGGATGGGCTTGGAAACTGCATGATATTGTTAAAGTGCTGCTGGTGTCCTTAAAGTCCCCACTTTGAATTTAACCAATTCTGAGATAGAAAACTGAGAAGAGATTTCACATGCAGCTATAGCCCAAAGGGTTTGAGGCTCCCCAAATAGCTTCACTGAGACAAATTGGGTGATATTTTTCAGCATCAGGAAAAGATATCAGGTTTCATCAAAGGAAATCTTGATCACTTCACAGTAAAGGGCTGAATGTTTATGCCACGTGTGATGAAAGGCGTATAAATTCCTTTGCTGCTCACAAAATATCATGTTCCAAGGTGGATATGCAAATGGTTATATTGGGAATTAGGCCATATCAAAAAGTTCTATGATCAAACATTCCAACTTCTTTGTTTCTGGTACGTGTCTCACGTTCACTCCTTTTTAGAATTCCAAAAATCCTTTGGAACAAATGATTTATTTCTCCTGAGATTCTTTCAGCATCCTTTTAAGACATCTTTATGTCCCCACGCAGTTGATGCACTTTGTCCTGTTTTCTAAATGAAAAGATTAATGGTCCTCACTCCTGATTCTTGTCATTCCCTTTGCAATCCAGACATCGATATTTCTTGAGACCATCTTCACTGTGTAACTGTCTGATGAGCTGAATATCTTTTGTAAGGACTTCTGTCTTCAAATTAAAGGCTATCCAGTTGTATGCTGTCAGACTTTCTAAACCACTTGGTAGGAGCATAGAGGGCACTGGAAAGTAAAGATCAATCCTAATAGCTGAGCCTTTTGAGGTGGCATGTGAAATGTTTGTAATGAAACTCCATTCCTTATGAACTCACTCATTTTCTTCCTCACAATTGAGTCCAGGTTCATTGGAGTTCACCAATCTTTCAGGAAATGTGACTGTGTTACCTGTCACTGGGTCCAATTTTTGGCTCTTTTCTGAGTTTGTCCTTTCTGACAGAAATGCAAGCATAGTCAGCCTCTAAAAAGGCTGAAATCTCATGTCAAGAGGAACAGAACAATATCTTAAAAGTGTTCCTAATAAATGATTTTTTTTGTTCTGCAGTTAAGAAAACAGATCAGTATATTCCTTTGAATTTTCTTCCTAAAAAGCACCTGAATATTACAATCATCACTTTCAAATATATGTTCTATAGAAAGTTAGGTGTCACAGCTTCCATTCTCAATTCTTCAAATAGGGGCATTTCAAAACTGAAATGATTAAGGAGGGCAGTTAATAGGATTAAATAGTTGATCAGTGCCAGTGCATTTTGTTTGATTCATGGTGATGATTGCCCTAATACTTCTTCAGCAATTTGTAGCTCTTCCAAAAATGCTCTATTTAATCCCAGCCAGCCAGTTTATTAATTTATGTATCAAATTTATATGATTGGTCATTTCAAAAGAAGTGACTCTGGTTGGTATGCAGCATATATCTACATATCTATATCATCTATATCTGTATATCTATGTCTATATCTATTCATCTATATAATATCATATCTCTCTCCATCCATATCCACATCCATATCCATTTCAATCTCTATCTCTATAGGAATGAGAGGGCAGCATGGTAGCTCAGTAGTTAAGATGCTGGGCTTGTCCACTGGAAAGCGGGCAGCCCAGATTTGAGGCCTGAGCTCTGTGCAATGGAGTGAGGTCCTGTCATCGCTTGGACTCCTGCCATCCTAGCAGTTCAAAAACATGCAAATGCAAGTAGATAAATAGATACCACTATAGTGGAAAGATAATGGCATTCCATAATGTCATGCTGGCTACATGACCATGGAAATGTCTTTGGACAGCAATTGGCCTTGAAATGGAAATGAGCATCATCCCCTATAGTTGGCAACAACTAGTGGAGTAAAATCCACAGGAACACCTTATATAAATACATAAATGCATACATACACACATACATACATACATACGAACAATATCTGTCAAAAAAAACAAATTAAAAAGTTCTTTCTTTTTTAAAAAAAAGCATAAAGGATGTAAGACAGACATGTCAAACTATGCCATCACATGACATCACAAGACGTATCGGGACTCTTTTGCCATTGTCGGCAATGGGGGGGCGTGGCTTCTGGATGGCGCATCCGGCTCATGGGCTGGCAGTTTGACACCCTTGATGTAAGAGATCAGTAAGGGAGCCACCTCAAGATTTCACTGGTCATATGGGATTCCCAGGCCAGTTGACATAGGGAGGACTTGGGGGTCTTTAGGGGAAAAAAAACAGTGATGGAGATTATCTCAGTTCAGGAGAAAAGAATGTTCCATAACATGGAAGCTACAGCAGAGAAGGGTCACTTGCACAGGTCTGCCAAGTATACCTCTCTGAGCTTTCTTTTGGGACCTTTAGCCTGTCTCTCTTGATGGATCTGTTTTGAAGGAAGATTTAATTGGGGAGAAGCAGTCTCTCAAATCTATTTATTATCTACTGTCTTACTTTTTTCTCTTTCTTATAACTTGCTGAGCATAATTACTTTTTCTAGTCCATCATCCATTTGGATTACATGCCCACAATCTAAACTGGAAATGGCTCTGGGTTATGTTTGAAGTATCAATCATACAATTACTGAAAGTTATTTGTTTTCAGATCAGAGATTCCAAGACATCCAAACCAAGAATAAGCTAAAGGGTTTATTTATTGGTTATTATTTAACATAAGAGATATCTATCTATCTATCTATCTATCTATCTATCTATCTATCTATCTATCTATCTATCTATCCATCCATCAATAATAATAATAATAATAATAATAATAATAATAATAATAATAATAATAATAATAATAATAATAATAATAATAATAAATAAAAATAAAGTTGGAAAGGACCTTGGAGGTCATCTAGTCCAACCCCCTGCTCAGGCAGGAAACCCTATACCATTTCGGACAAATGGCAGTCCAGTCTCTTCTTAAAAACTTCCAGTGTTGGAGCATTCACAGCTTCTGGAGGTAGGTTGTTCTACTGGTTAATTGTTCTAACTGTCAGGAAGTTTCTCCTTAGTTCTAGGTTGCTTCTCTCCTTGATTAGTTTCCATCCATTGTTTCTTGTTCTGCCTTTGGGCACTTTGGAGAATACCTTGAATCCCTCCTCCTTGTGGCAGCCCCTGAGATATCGGAACACTGCTATCATGTCCCCCCTCGTTCTTCTCTTCATTCAACTAGACATACCCAATTCCAGCAGCTGTTCCTTATATGTTTTAGCCTCCAGTCCCCTAATCATGTTTCTTGCTCTTTTCTGTACTCTTTCTAAAGTCTAAACATCTTTTTTACATCGTGGTGACCAAAACTAGATGCAGTATTCCAAGTGTGGCCTTACCAAAGCATTGTAAAATGGTATTAACACTTCACATGATCTTGATTCTATTCCTCTGTTAATGCAGCCTAGCACTGTGTTGGCTTTTTTGGCAGCTGCAGCACACTGCTGGCTCATATTTAAGTGATTGTCCACTAGGACTCCAAGATCCCTCTCACAGTTACTACTATTGAGCAAGGTACCCCCTATACTATACTTGGTTTTTCTTGCCTAAATGTAGAACCCTATGTTTTTCACCATTGAATTTCATTTTGTTAGATAGCACCCAGTGTTCAAGTCTTCCCAGAACCTCCTGTATCTTAAGCCTGTTTTCTGGAGTGTTGGCTATTCGTGCCAGCTTGGTAGTGTCGTCTGCAAATTTATCCCTTCGTCCAAATCATTGATGAAGATGTTGAAGAGCACTGGGCCCAGAACAGAGCCCTGAGGCACCCCACTACATACTTCCCTCCATGTAGATGCGGTTACATTGAGGACCACACACTGAGTACAGCCGGTCAGCCAGCTACGAATCCATCTGGTGGTGATTCTGTCTAACCCACATTTTTCTCTCTTATCAAGTAGAAGGTTGCGATCTACTTTATCAAATGCCTTACTGAAGTCCAAGTAAATTATATCCACAGCATTCCTCTGATCCACTAGTTTTGTCACTTGGCCAAAGAATGCAATAAGATTTCTCTGGCATGATCTGTTTTTGACAAACCCATGTTGGCTTTTACTAATGACTTTGTTTGCCTCTAGGTGCTCACTGATTTGTTGTTTCATTATCTTTTCCAGAATGTTCCCAGGTATTGAGGTCAGGCTGACAGGTCTGTAATTTCCTGGATCCATTTTTCCCCCCTTTTTTGAAGATGGGGACTACATCAGCTCTCTTCCAGTCCTCTGGTAGTTCCCCAGTGCTCCAGGATCTATGAAAAATATAGTTCAGTGGTTCTGCGATCACATCTGCCAGTTCCTTGAGAACCTTGGGGTGTAATCCATCTGGTCCTGGTTATTTGAACTTGTCTAGTCTAGACAGGTGCTCACTTACCATTTTCTTGCCTATCTTAACTTGTTTTTCTATTCAGTTTTTTATGGCAGTATTTTTGATAGGTTGGTCTGTTTTTCCCCTTTGTGTAAAGACAGATGCAAAAAAAAATGAGTTAAATAGTTCTGCTTTCTCCTTGTTGCTTGTCACCTTGTTCCCACTCTCACCCATGAATAGACCAATCATTTCCTTCACTGATCTATTAGAAGCAGAAACCTAGCACTTCTTTATTAAATTCACAACTGAAGTCTTACAAGAGAAAGAAATGATCTTACATTTCAATCTGCAATAAAGAGTTTCTGGTGCATTTGTTAAAAATGGTATTAAATATTAATTTGAATTGCCTGATATATTAAAGTCCCCTATTTGCATAGCATATACAATATATATGCTCAAGTGGGACAGCAGCAGTTAAGCTGGGATATGAATCAGCTTTCTCTCCAATAAAAAATAATAATTAAGGTGGAGTTTATGCTTTCTGACAGTTCACTTAAGTATACTTCAGAACACAAACTTTAGCCTTTACATGCCTCAAATTTGAAGCAAAAGTTGATGATTAAAAAGAGTGCCTACAAAAAAAAACATTGATTAACCCCACTTTCCAAATGTAGAAAGTTCAGTTGATGTAATATTCACTTCTACTGTTAAAACACACACAAAAGAAAAGAATGCCACTTCTCAAAGTACAGGCAATTATCCAAACCTAAAATTTAGCATTAATATTAAGGGAAAAGATTGTTTAAGGACATGCATGGTTGTCAGAAAAGAGCTAGAGGATCAGTTAGATGTTTCCAGATAAAACTGAGGTGACACTGAGTTGCTCATTATCTGTCTATCTATCTCTAATTCCTGCTGCTGCTCTCTGTAAAAATTCCTATTTCCTCTATGGGCTTGTTGACTATGGAAATTTCTATCCTATGCATTTCTTAATAAATCAATATTTTCCTTCAAATATAATGAACATCTGTTAGCACTCATTGATAGCTGGGCTAAGCCTACACTCTCAATCCAAGACAACTGTATTAGGGGCATGAAAAGGGGCTAGTTTTTACTAAACTACTCAATATTATTTTAGCAAGTGCCCTAATAACAGCTCCAGTACTATTACTAAAGCAGCAAATGATTGCAGTGAAGATCTACAGAGCTATATAATTGTGAATCAACCCTGCATGCCATGTAACATTCTCCAAGCCACAGATGAGAACAAAAAGGCTCTCTTTGCCCTATTAATATTTTTGTCATCACTAAAATTGCTGCATAGGATGTGGCTTTGCTGCAGCATGGCTTTAAATGCTCACTTCCAAGCTAATCATTAAGTCAAGGTCAAAACTGTTAAGAATGCCATTGGTATTGCAATGTTAACATGAATTATTCTCCTTATGCTTGACATCAAAGCATCAGAATGAAGAAAGCAGCTTGATGGTCAGATCAAAACTTGTATCCTTCTCCCATTATACCTGTGCTCTGTCCAGAGCCTGCTTTTTCTGACAAAAACAACATCACTGCCATTATGATTGCACTGACCTTTCCTTTGTTATCAGGTGATGGTTCCATTAGCAGGAGAGTAACTGTAACTGCTGTTCATTCTTTGTTCTGATATATATTGATAATCAATATTTTCAAAATGGTACAGACTGATTGCAAAATAATCACCCGAGCATGGCCTGCCGGGTTCTTTTTGAATAGAAAATAGTGCTATAATGTTTTGAATAGGGAATAGTAGTTAAAAAATATAATTAAAAAGATAAAAACAAATACTAAAAATCTAAAAGAATAAAAAGAGAAAAATGGAAAGTACAGAGAAGAAAAAAGAAAAATAGAAATAGAATAGAATATAGTAAAGAAAAAGAAAATAAACATTTAAAGAAATGACTTCTCATCTTTAGTATCTTATCACCATCTCCTAAACTACAAAATAAATCTCTTCTTCCCATATTCCATCTGTTGTCTATAAACAAATCCTTAAAGCTTTGTCATTTCAGCTATGATGAGCAAAAGTCCATGAAGGGTTACCAAAGATAATATACCTATTTTAACTTTATTAAAAAACAACAACTTTATATTCTTTCCTTTTACTTTTAACAATTCTGCTCTTTTGTTCATTCAAATAATGTTCTAGAACATTATTATTAATGTTCTTTTTTTTCTTTGTCCTTCTCACAAAATCCCCCAAAGCCTCTTTTGTTAAACCAATATAGGAACAATATCTAGGTCACTTGATTTTTTTCTCTTGGTTTGTTATTTATATATCCCTTTTGATTATTAACACATCAGCCAGGGTTGTTGTTGTTATTTTTTTGCATGCCCAGTGTATCACCTTTTCAATATCATTCTTGTAGCCTGCTATTTTTAAATCCAGATCAGTCTCAATTTGGCAGGTAAAGCTTATTCTTCTTTTATAACATTTTTAAGCATAATCTATAATAGTAAACCCTCTTAAAATTTACTTCTCAGTCCATTATTCAAAAATACTCTTCAATATATTCAATATTAAAATGTTTTTCTTTGTACCATGTTAATAAATTAAATTTGTGTTCTTCCCCTTTAATTGTAATCTTGATTTCCTTCTACTTCCTTCTAGTGCTCAACCTTCAAATCTTATCCTATTAGTTTTTTTAAAAAAGAAAATTCAAAGCAAAAGCATTTTCCTGCAGGAAGGATTCCTATGATCAGCTCCAAAATCTTATTTCAAATCCACTTGTAACTTTCCAAAATCAAAGTTCTAATCACCTTTTCCCTGTTTATTCCAAAGCACCTAAACTTGTATTTAAACTTCTTTAGCTAAGGATTGAAGGAAACTCATGAGTGCTGTAAAGCTTGCCAATCCAAAAGATTGTAGTAGCTGAAAAGCAGATAATAAGCATTTTCTTAAAGTCATCAGAAAAGCAAACATGTGGATCCAGTGTCATTATGAAAACACCAACTGTGGTTTTAACAGGATGGTTATTCCATCATGTTCCAGAGCTCTAAAGCTGCTGGAAACAATTTCCTTGCAGTCTCCTCAGGGGGAACAACTTTCTGGAGCATTTATGGGCAACCTCAAGTGCTTTCCTTGTCAGAACAAGAATTACAAAGAACCAGACTATTCACTGGTGGTTCATGCCAGGGTATTCATTGAATCCACTTTTAGTGAAGCTGTCTTCAATTTGCCATTTCTTCTGCAAAAATCCTGGCATGTAGATGAAACATTACATTTTTTAAACCCTAGTAACCGAGAAGCCAGGGTAAAATACAGGGAGGAAAATACTGTATTTAACATCATTTAATAAAGACATATATAAATGATGCAGATATTTGAGATTTCTTGCTCATTGGAATAGGCCACTCTTTCTAACATTTTAATTTTTATATTGCAGTAGAGTATGTTTTCCTTCTTTGTTCCTTTGTTTGATTGGTTGTTCCTACTGTTGAATTTCATCAGCTCAACTAACCTGGGAGATGCACCATAGAAATGACATAATTGTATTTCAAACATACCATTGAACTGGCCAACAAAAAAAAACATATTCTTTGAAAATATTGCAGAAATGGGGTCCTATTCTAAATTTATTTGTTTTATCCAAGCTCTCTTCTGCCTCCCTCCCCCACTATATATTCATTGCCATCAGAGAAAATATCTTCCTCTCTTGCCACTATCAGTGTTCATAAATTACATAGTGTCCATCACAATATCAATTAGTCCACCCATTAAACTTATCAGGAGAGGCTCTCTTGAAGAGGTCCTCCTCCATAGTGCATTTGTGTGTTTCCTTTGGAAAAAGTCTTCACATGAGCTACTTCCAAATTGTGCTTAAGTTCTATTTTTCACATTCTGGAGGGGAGGAGTTGTCTTCAAGACATTCTTGACTCCTGGCAACTGCCTGGACAAGTCTTTGCAGTTTTCATGACAAGGTTTTTCAGGAGTAGTTTCCATTGCTGCTTTTCAAGGCTGAGACAAGATTACTCACTTGGCTTTATGCCTAGTTCAGGGGTAGACAACTTTGGCTTTTTTATGACTCATGGAGTTCAACTCCCAGAATTCCTGAGCCAGCATGGCTCAGCTTAGAAACCTGTCCCTTTTCCCTCAGCATGGCTGGCTCAGGAATTCTGAGAGTTGAAGTCCATGAGTCATAAAAGAGCCAAAGTTGCCTACCCCTGGCCTAGTGTTTTGTCTTAACACCCTCACCAAACTGACTTCCATTAACAGGAAAGGATTCAAAACCATAATATGTAACCAGGTTTTAATGGTAGGGTTTTTTTAATATTCTCCCATTTTATTCTTTTTATAGGGTAGCTACATTTTATGTCCTAGAGCCAAAATGCTGTTGGATAAAGAGTTTAAAAAACACACACACACAAGTAAAATAACTGAACATAAGGGTCTCAGGATGACAAGTGGTTTTCAAATGCCACAGATTTATCTGTCAATTGTTCCTCCAAATTTGCACTGAAATGTAATGTTTAATATGTCTGGGGAAATTATTGAATATATGGAAAGCAATGATTACCTATATTTACTATCATTTTAATAAACCAAACATTTTGTTTGTCTGTGTGTCCTGATAATGCTCTCTGTTTTTTTCTGATTCTATTTTTAATACTTTCTCTCTCACAGACACACCAACATGCATACTATCATATTTTTTTCTATCATAAATTAACAGCCTGATATAATTTGGTTGTGAAATATGGATAAGCTTAACAGAAGGATCTTTCTGACCAGCCAAGTGAAATCTTTTTTTTTTCTCACATAAGGCTGACTCAAATGTGTTAACCATATGTAACCCAAGACTGTGCAGCTGAAAGAATAGGCTACATTCTGTTCTTGGTGTGCTTCAAACACAAAGGCCTTGCTCTGTATTTGCCATTGATAAGAGGGAAGACAAACTTCATTTGGTTCATATTTTAATCTATTCGAATCTAATCCATATTTTACAAATTATTGAACTAATCAGAACACAGCAGCCCTTTAGCTTTAATTATTAAGTTTTCTGCTTTAATTAAAAAATATTCAAAGACACCAGACCACATACATTATGAATACTCTCTGTGTGTGTCTTTAGGTACCAAGGTGGGGAAGGCACAAAGCATGCATAAATTATTGTAAACTTAAAATGTACATTCAGAAGAATTGTTAATAAAAGTGGATATAAATGTTCATGCTCATAAGATTTTTCATTAGTCTTCTCTTCTGTAAAATATTAGTGTGGTAACATATCCAGTGAGCCTGGAGGTAGGTGTCAAGGAGGGATTGAGGCTAGAGTCTTTGCACAGCAGAAAGCAGCAAAGCCCTGGTCTTTATAGCATCCTTGAAGTCTTATCTTACCATTCTCAAGCAATGCAGTCAGTCTTGTGAGATTCTAAAATAGGTGACTAGCAATAAACTTCTGTTTGAGTCTCTGCATGAGTGTTTCTGGTTCTTTTTCATGACAGTTAGAAAATGGAGATAGGATTGTAATGGAATGGGCTTATCTGGGGGGGGGAAGCAAAAGAGTCTGATTTATTCAATTGTAGTAACATAATTTGTTTTCAGTGTATGGTTTTTATGCCAAACCAGCATTTAATATTCTATGAGCAGCGGTATTCTGTTGACTGGAAAATCATTTTAAGAAAATTGAAATGCAAGAAGTTTAAAGATCATCTTAACAAGGTGACAAATATTTCTCGCTTCATAAAGTAGATAATTAAAAATAATAATAAAGGTTTCTGGGGTTCTTTTTCCAAATATCCTTAACAAATTGAAAAGGGCACAATAATAAAAGCAGCTGATCTTCGGAATGAGTACAATAACATGTAATTTCTATCAGACACAGTAAAATGCAGATTGAGGGCTGAAGTGAAGCTTTTTATTAACAAAGAAAGGTACACACAAATCCAATGAAGAACCCTCAAAACACACAGGGATTCATACTTATATACCACATCAATCATTTTTTTCCAAGGGGAATTGAAAAGCAGGGAAAATGAATGTTGTGAGGAAGTCTAAACTGTTCATATGGATATCCTTTCAGTGACCTTTCAACAGTGTTTAAACCAATTTACTTCTTTGGCAACTTTATACCAGTGACAAGGTAATGAACCTCATAAGAAAAAAATATAATACCTTTTTAGAATTTAATATGAACTAGCTGATAGAAAAGTGCAAGGTTCCCCAATATGCAAGATGTGTAGACTTTCAATTTCCCATAAATGAATTGCTTTTTTAGACCAGCTACCCAGTAGTAAATCCCATATAAAAGTAATGACTTAAGGGAATATGAATGCCTCATAATGTGAAGGGTACAGTATTCTATGAGTATAAATGAATATAAACATGTGATCTTTAGAGAATGTGTATGAAGCAATAATAATTTATATGAAAAAATTACTGCTAGAATTCCTTTGTGTATTGTCAGTACTGTGTCACAATCATGGGCAAGGAGAAAAAGGAAAGTATAACTACAGTGCAAAAAACCCCAAAACCCTAAAATACATATGAACATCTTTAACTGAATTTCATAGCAGCTATTTCCCATTGACAATTAAAAACAAACAATGTTTGTGGGTCCTGAGACTAAGATTTAAACATTTTCAGCTACTCATTCACTGGCTGGATTGCACCCTTGTGGTTTAAACCATAGTGACCCAACTTGGTGATTATTAATCTCCAAGGGTTGATGGGAGCATTCAAAGGATTGATAAATGGCTGGGGTCAAAAGGAGTCAGTAAATGTTTCAAAGTAAATAGATGATAAATAAACGATAGAAAGTTGATTGAAGTAAATTAATCATTCGGGGTCTCTATAGACTAGAGCTTCACACCAGTCTCTAGACCTGAAGGTGAGGAAACTAGCAGTAAAATACCGAGGCTTGCATAGCATTGTTTTTACTTGTTTCTTAAAAGGTAAAGGTAAAGGTTCCCTCGCACATGCGTGCTAGTCATTTCCGACTCTAGGGGACGTCCGAGGGGACGTCCGTCATGTGGCCGGCTTGACTAGATGCCAAAGGTGCACAGAACACTGTTACCTTCCCACCGTAGTGGTCCCTATTTTTCTACTTGCATTTTTACTTGCTTTCGAACTGCTAGGTTGGCAGAAGCTGGGAAGAGTGACAGGCGCTCACTCTGTTACGCGGCACTTGGGATTTGACCCGCCAAACTGCAAACCTTCTGATCGACAAGCTCAGTGTCCTAACCCACTGAGCCACTTACATTTACTTTATTTATTTGATTTTTTTTTATCCCACCTTTATTACCGTTATCAGTAACTTAAGGCAACAAAATAGACTCTTATTATGATTAATTTATGATTGGTCACTCAGATGTTTGTACTAGATTTGGCATTTTTGTCTACCTATTGAGTCCTTTCCAAGGACCTGGGATCATTAAATCATCTGGAAACAGTCATTCTATATATAGAATACACATTGAATATTTGGCCTGACAGCCAGTATAGTCTAGTGGTTAAGGTACCAGGCAAAAAAACAAGAGGCTGTGAGTTCTGGTCCTGATTTATATAAAGTCAGCGGGAAGATGCTAGAAAGAACAAAAATCAAACATTTTGCATGTTCCCATAAAGATTTGTCAAATAGCTGTAAATGGTTATGAATCAGATGGTACCAAACTAGGAGAATTATCTAATATACTAGAGGATAGTGTCATATTCAAGATGATCTTAAGAGGCTTGTACATATGGCCAAATCTAACATAATGATCTTCATCTGCTACGGTGCCAAATGCTGCTCTTTAATATCTCCTGAAGTGAAGCATTTATTTTCTGCCCTAAGGCCATATGACTATTTTGAGAGAACTTGAAAAAGTGCAGCCTCTTTAAACTGCCACCGAATGGACAATACACCCACTGAACCGGAAGAACTGTAGTTCTCATTTCAAATTTGCATATACACATTTGTAGTAAGCAGCAGAAGAGCCTTCCTAAAATAGTATAGATTTCTCCTAACTGGAGATTTGTAGACAGGAGTTGTATAGTCCACTGCTGGGAATGATCCTGTGCTGAAGAGGAAGTTGCCAACTCTAGATGATCCTTAAGCAAATTCCAGCTGATACATTCTATGATTTTGTTAAACTCTCATTTAGGATATTTTTTAAGCATTTTGAACTCAGAATTTAGAATTACTCTTAAAATTGTTGCAGTGGTGTGAATGAAAGCATTTATAAATGAAATGAAAACCATTTGTGAACAGAGTATGAAATGCAAATCATCTCTCTTTAGTCTGAATTCCAGATGACCTGGTTTTATACTAGAAGGCAAAGAAAATTGTCTTCTTTTGCCATAGGAAATGCTGACTGTGTGAAGTTTTGGGTGACTAATTGATATTATTAGTATTATTTATTCATAGGATTAAGGTTCCTATACATTCTCAAGCCAGTTCCTAGAGGGAGATAATTTTCTTATTTCAATAGAATAGAGAATAAGATTCCTCTCCATATCTCCTCCCTCCCTCCCTCCCCCCCTAACACACATACATACACTATTAAAGTCCCTGCATAGATCTCCTGTTGCTTGAGCTCATGTGAAATGAATCCATAGCCAGAACTGTTCCAGATATATCTAAGCAGTTGAGAGAAATATTATGCCAAATCACCTATGGGCTTTATCAATGCCCTAATATATCACCTGCTTCATTCTAACACTTTGAGTCACAAAACACTAAATGGTGTAATAATGTTGATATCAAGTGCAATTAGAAGAGTAAATACTCAGCATAATGCATGTAGAGCTGCCATGCAACTTTCATTAACTTGAATGGTTGCTTTGCAAGATTACTCTATCCTTGTAAAAAATGTAAAATATTAGTGCATTAATCTGACCACTACCAATTAAGTGCAAAGCTGAACACAGTGTTGGAAATCATTGCAGGCAAAACAAGTTACTTTATTTGGTAGGACGATGGTTTCAGTGGTGGGTTTTTTTAAAGTGTCCGTAATATATCTGACATTGAAGAGGGGAGCATCACTGTAGTATATGTGACAGTACATATTTATTTATTTATTTATTTATTTATTTATTTATTTATTTATTTATTTATTTATTTATTTATTTATTTATATTTCTATACCGCCCTTCTCCCGAAGAACTCAGGGCGGTGTACAGGGAAATAAAAATGCAATAAAAATACAATATACAAAAGTTAAAAATAAGATTAAATAGAACTAGCCCATTACTATAAATAATTAAAATATTAAATAAAATACCCCAAACCCATTAGACCAGGCCGGCTTGTTCAAATAGGTAAGTTTTCAGATCACGGCGGAAAGAGCGAAGGTCAGGAGCCATCCGGAGCTCAACCGGTAATTGATTCCAAAGGTCTGGCATGCCCACAGAGAACGCCCTCCCCCTGGGGGCCGCCAGCCAGCACTCTCTGACCGGCGACACCCTGAGGAGGCCCTCTCTGTGGGAGCGCACAGGACGAAGGGAAGTTGATGCCGGCAGCAGGTGCTCCCGTAAGTAATCCGGACCCATGCCATTTAGGGCTTTATAGGTAATCACCAGCACCTTGAATCTCACCCGGAGGGCAACTGGAAGCCAATGCAGCTCTCGGAGAAGAGGTGTTACATGGGAGTATCGGGAGACCTCCATCACAACTCGCATCACAACATGAGACAATCATGTTAAAATGTGCTCAGCTGTCAGTGGGCTTCAGCAAAGCAAGTAAGATGGCAAAACAGATGTGGACAGAAAGGTTCTTATAGACAGCCCAGCTCATACAAAGGCTGGAAGGGATTTAAGCTTTTTATATATGTGTGTCAGTTATGGGAGAGCCTGATGAACACAGAGAAAATGCCAGTCCGATCAACCAATTGAATACAAGTTTGCTAAGTGGAAACTACAAGCAAGTAAGGCATGAAGCAACACAAAAGTATTTAATAAAAAGGGTTTGGGATTTATTTATTTTTGTTTCTTAGAAAAAATGAAAGAGGGGAAAGTTTTGATAGTGCTTAAGATACAAGTTAGGCTAGCAAGCAAAATAAGGATAGCTTTTGATTTATGCAGCATTATACATATACAAAATCTATAAAATATTGCACTTCAACTGTAAGAGAAGACGGCAAGGTCCACATTCTGGACAGAGAGGACTATTGATTTGAAAGAGGAGTCAAAGAGGTGATGCATATTAAAACTGAACAGTCCTCTCTCAACAGAGGTGGAGGGATACAACACCACCTATCTCCTGTCTACAACCCAGTCCTTTCAGCAATCCCACACCTATTTATACTCTGATTCAAGTGGCCCTGAGGGTACATATAAATTCCCAAGTAGCCTCAATGACTCTCAGAGTTATATTGACTGACTTTCAGAGTGCTAATGAGAAGAATGACTGCAAACAATATAAATCCTTCCGTTCTCCATCATTCAGTCAGAACTGAAGAAGCTTCTTGGATGAGAAGTGAAACATCTTCTAGGAAAAAAACAAAAAAACAAAAACAAAGTCCAGTTGCTTTTTGAAAAGCACCTTTGGGGCAACAATCAGTTCTATTTTGGATATACTAAGCTTTGGATACATTATTTTGCTTTGGATTCTAGTTTGTCTTAGAAAATAGATTTCACAGCCCATCCAAAGGTGCTTTTTTCAAAACCAAAGAATCTTCTTGGATGAGAAGTGAAATGTCTTTTAGGAAAAACAAAGGAAGTCCAGTTGCCTTTTGAAAAAAAAACACCTTTGAGACAACTATGACCTGGATGAGAATCTTCATAGACATTTCATAGCTCCCTGCCATGCTAGTTTGTATACCCATTGTAGGTGTGAGCTTTAAGAAGAAAACATCATCTGATTAAAATTGTATGCAATGCATTGCTCTATTGCAAGGGTGTCAAACTCAATTTCACTGAGGGCCGCATCAGCATTGTGTTGCCCTCAGGGGGCCAGCTGGGTATGGCCAGGGTGGGCGTGGCCTACTGGGTGGGCGTGGGTAGAGTGTGTATGGCCTACTGGGTGGGCATGGCCAGCTCTACATCGTTCGCATCAGGCCTATGGGGGCCTGGGCAGGAGTGGGACAGATCTGAGGGTCTCTGGCAGAAGGAGGGTCTCTGGGCCAGGGCCAAGGCAGTGGGGGCCGTTCCCTCACTGTTTCCAGGATGGTTTCGTGGGCCACATGAAACCACTTCACGGGCCAGATCTGGCCCCCAGGCCTTGTGTTTGACATGTCTGCTCTATTGTAATAAACAAGTTGTGTAGTTGTATATTACAATACTCTTGTATATGGACAAAAAAATGGTTTTCAGATGGTCCCTAAAGTAGTTATACAATTAAAGTACCAGAAATATATAACATATCACTCAATTACTTTAAGTTTGTATTTCAGTAAGGAAGAAAGGAGAACAAATGCATTATTCACTATCTTGTCTAGAACCCTTGATTAAATATTTACTCTTACAGGGATCCTATTAGGGGAAAAAAGTCTTGAAAACTACTCTTCTAGACCCTCACCTATCCAGTTTGCTCTCGCAAGTTAATTAGCTTTAATTAGACTCTTCTCTTCAAAGAAACTAAAATACAGAAGGATCATTTCCTGCATCATTTTCACAACCACATTAAAACTGCAGTTTTGTGCCATATAAAACAAAACAAAGATAAAGTAGCTTCTAAGGGAGCTGCATTTTCTTGGATAAGTTTCAGATGCATTAGCTCTGAGGTGATGTGACACTAACAGGCTTGTATCCACTAACCAACCAAGAACAGGGGCTTTGGATGATATTCTGGGCTCTTAAATAATGAAATGCTTTAAGCTGATGTTAAGGCTTACACATTTTACTTCCCATGTAAATAGGGAAGAAGACGGTAATAATGGATTTGAATGGCCCCTTTGTAAGGAATTACAAAAAACAAACAAGCAAACAAACAAACTGAGAACCACCTGCAGCCCCATGCAGCTTGTGGTTTGCCCAATTTGTTCAAATTAAGATCAATAGTCAGAACCCTAATCAGATAAGGTCGAGTTGAAAAGAGTTTTCCATAGGTCCAAGTGAATTTCGCAGTACAGATGGCTCTAAATAATGCCTGGGGAAGCTACTGCAGCAGTGATATTGTAGCAACACCATCTTTCCCTTCTTCAACACTTGAGTATATGCCTTGGAGAAGCATACAGTTTACAAGCAAATAGCAATCCTATCCAAGACTCCTGGAACTCTACATGCTAAAATTAATTAGTAAATGCAAACTGAATTGTTGCTGAGAATGATTTAACGTAAGAAATCTAATGATTTCTTACGTTATTTTCAATTAAGAAAATGGTTGTGTGTGGTTTTTTTGAAGCAAATTTGAACGTTCTTATTTTCCTGTAATATAGCATCATATCTTCTACTGATGGAGGTTATGTTGTTTGCTTGGTGTGACATAATTTATATTTTGAAAATTAACTAGCTACTTTCTTCTTTTCTTTTATCCCTTGTGTTCTGTGAGCTCCTGGATCAACCAAGATTCCTCAAAATATCCTCATATTGGCACTCACTAATCTCCCTCATTAGCATTTTTAAACCATTGCATTTGGAATTAAACATGCATGAAGTCAGTGCTCTCTGTGGCACTAATTAGGTTCATTAGTGTTTGTTCGATTGATGTTCTGCGGTAATCATGGGCAGGTATTGTTCTGGGCTTTTCATTACTTGAGTCGCTTCAGAAGATGTTAACTGAGATGGTAGATATGAAAAATCTATTTCATCCTTATCCGTTCAGTGAAGAAACCTTATGCAGCAGTTTTAGAAACAGAATGTCAGTGTAATAACTTCCATAGGTTATCAAATGTTACAGTGTAGTGGTTGCTATAGAGAAGGTTATAAAGGGACTGGCAAAATACTCATTCCCCCCCCCCCCACTGTTTCATTCTGTTTTCCTTGTCCATTGTCTTGCTTCTTGAACTGGAGATTCCTCTTTGATGCTGAAAAGTTTGTGTCTCCTATTCAAAGGAAACAATCTCCGCAGCAGAGTTCATTGCACTGAGCAGAAACAAAGAGGAGATGGTATGCAGGAAAGCAAACTCTAGTTGGATAGAAGCCCTGAGAGAGTCAACAATGGTGGCATCAACACTTCTATGCTGATGAGCATGTTGACAAAGAAACTTTTAACATTATCTATTCCGTGTTAGATGGCCCATCATTCCTATTAACAAATTAACTAAATTACACTCTTCCTTGCTGCTACTGAAAGGCAAGTAGCAGATCATACGAGATAAGGTAAATGCTCTTAGACTTTAAGAGCTAGCATAATTGTGGTAACACAAGGTGGTGAGCTAATTATGAATTCCAGATGCATGTTGCCTAGCAATCAGAAGTGTGCTTCTTATCCTTGAGTTTTTGGGGGCAAAGTAAAAAAAAAATGCTGCATATTCTGATGTTGTTGTTTTTTTCCAATCTTTGTGAAGCTTAGCTTTCTCTTCTGTTGCATAGGGAATGGAGCTTAGCTAGAGGGCTTTGTTTGTGAGTTGTTATTGAATTTAAGTCTTTCTGCTACAGTTTCATTTAGCCTGTTTATTGCTCAATCGAGTTTGTGGAAGTCTTCATTTTGCTGGACTCTATTAGCTTTTATTTTACCACTTCTGCCACCAGCTTCTACATTCCCCCTTTCCCTGAAGTACTTTCATTTCAGTCAAACTGAGCAGGTTGAAATATTCGCTGCTAGTCTTCTTGATTTCCAGGTCAAAAATGCAAAATTAGGTCAGGTTCAACAAAGGAGTACAGGTTGTTTCGTAACAAAGAGGCTGAATTAATGAACTCACTTTTACATTGTAAAGTTATATGTGTGCTTTTATACCAAACACAACTACAGTCTTTATTAATATTTTTAATCATGAATAAGTCAATATAACATTATTTCAGACAAAAGCATTGCAGTCATCCCCAACCAAAGAGGGATTGTCAAGAAAGCCAAGATTTTTTTTCTTTCATTTTTGACCTATATTCATCTAAGTCTTCATTCAACTATTCTTGAATTATACTGCTTAGTATTCTTAGCAATTTCAAAGAGAATGCATTTCATTTTATAAAAGCCCAAGATGAAGAGAAGAATGATACTGGAAATAAAAGCTTTATTATAATTCCCAATCATGCAGGAGATCCTTAACATTTTTCAAAATAAACATGTATGAATTCAAAAGGCACTGCCATAGAATTCAGTTACTTTGTTTTGTTTCTGTGTCTCCTTCAATTTCATTAATTGCAGTTAAGCTACAGTAGAGCTGTGCTTTGAAGTGAAAGTTCAGAGTATTATGACTGAAAGCATCTGTCAGATAACCCAAGAATTTTTTAACAATAAGAAGTCTATGGGGATTAAAATATATAATGTTTATGAAAAAAAAAAATCCGTTGTATAATATATATACAATCATCCATTACACTCCAGCAAAAAGCAGAGAGCCTGCTTAAGATATGTTGTTGTCTGGGACAAAGCACAAAATGATACTTTCTGTTCATTCTGTGCTTGGAAGTCACATGGAACTGGTGTCTGGTTATTGAACCCAATTTTCTGTCACAGTTGAGTAATCAAACTACCACGTACTAATCTGTGTTCCACAAAAGGAAACACCTGTATAATCCAGGATGAACCCTGGGAACTGTCTCTATATCAGTGTTGTTCAGTCTTGGTGACTTTATGATGTGTGGACTTCAATTCCATGACAAGACAAGTTTAGGACAGAAATCTGAATTTCCTTTGTACTATTACTGTAAATTAGTTTATATATCATTGTTGATGAAAGAACATAAGCAGTGCACTACTGGATCAGATCCCTGACCTGTCTAGTCTAACTGTCTATTTTCAGAGTGGACAATGAAGAATAGCAATAACAATACCACATAGACTTGTGTACCACTTCATAGTGCTTTATAGCACTTCTAAGCAGTTTATGGAATCAACATATTGCTCTGAACAGTCTGGGTCCTAATTTTATTGGAAGGATGGAAGGCTGACTCAACCTTGAGCTGGTCAGGATTGAACTCCTGGCTGTGGGCAGAGTTAGCCCACCATAGTGCATTCTAACTACAGTGCCACCTCAGAAAGAACATAAAGCCCTGGATGACATGGGATAAGCCCAAAATTTGCTTAGTTGTCATACACAGATCTAGAGAAGTCCCTCAAGATCGTAAGTCTGGGGTATTTCACTGCCAACACTGAAACAGACATTGAAGCAATAGCAGTCTCAACTGATTCCTAGAGCCCAACTTAAGGGACAGAGCCTCACATCACTTTCAGAAAAAAATAGCACATTTTTTTATCCCATTTATATCCCACCCTTCTCCGAAGACTCAGGGCGGCTTACAATCTAAGAAGCACAAATCAATGTGTGGCTCAAGGTTGACTCAGCCTTCCATCCTTCCGAGGTAGGTAAAATGAGGACCCAGATTGTTTGGGGGCAATTAAGCTGACTTTGTAATAATGCCGCTTGGGGGGGCCCGAAAGCCCTAATAAGCAGGCATATACATAGAATGAAGGCTACTGCTAAGCTTGTAAGCCGCCCTGAGTCTTTGGAGAAGGGCGGGATATAAATGGAATTAAAATAAATAAAATAAATAAATAAATGTGCTTATCAACAGCCTTCATTCCATGTATATGCCTGCTTATTAGGGCTTTCAGCCCCCCAAGCGGCATTTTTACAATGATATGAGAGTATTTTTTTATTATTTTAATTCCATTTATATCCCGCCCTTCTCCGAAGACTCAGGGTGGCTTACAAGCTTAGCAGTAGCCTTCATTCTATGTATATGCCTGCTTATTAGGGCTTTCACACACACCCCAAGCGGCATTATTACAAAGTCAGCTTAATTGCCCCCAACAATCTGGGTCCTCATTTTACCTACCTCGGAAGGATGGAAGGCTGAGTCAACCAGTAATTCTACCAGCAACACCTGCACACATATACACACACACTACACACATATACACACAGACTACACACACACAAACACACACACACACCACAGAAAGGAAGGCTTTTATTTACATCCAAAAGATTGTGTGAAAATGCTCTCCATTTTTTCTTCTGGTTTTTTTTTCCCATTTCCACTTGATGCATTTTTATCAATAGTTTCTGGAGGTTAAGTCTGACTGCCAAAGTTTTCCATTGTTCTAAGCAAGTGAGATGTTATACAGATATGTCATTTTCAGGTGTTTCAGGATTTAATTTCCTGAAATTCTGGTAATTTAATTTAATTACCATGTTTTAAAGCCAGTTATATGTTGGAAGTTCCAGCTTTAGTTCTCATTATCTACAGTGTGCAACAAAATACAAACCATGTTGGCATTTTGAATATACTATCCAAATTTACAACACTCATTGTTCAGTACAGATTTATAAAACCATGAAATTCTCTGATATTGACTGTCTCCTTGTCTTTTGTCTCCTTGTTGTTGACCTACAGAGAAAGATTCTTTTTTTTTTTCTTGAAGAGATTCACTTCTTCTCAACTAGGTTAACTTTCACCTTTTGTGGCATCTGCATTAATCAAACAGCAATAAATTAAAATATCATTCATCATCTCATTGTTCTCCAAATTTTGGGTTTGGCCTTGGTGTTATGTATTCACATGTTTAATCATACTCATTGTAAACGTTAATCATACGTTAATCATACGTTAATCATATAAACCAACGGGGCTGAGGTAAAAACCGCGGCAGCTTTTGACAGCTGTCAAAAGCTGCCAGAGGGAACCACGCAGGCGCTAACCGACTGACAGCTCTCGGCTGTCAAAGTCGCCGGCTACAGCGCACGCGCCACCAGATGACAGCTCCGAGCTGTCAAACCAGCCCGACACCGATTGGCTGAAACAAACGAAGCGGGAAACCGGCACAGCCCCGATTGGTCAGACTTCTGACAGCTGCAAGTATAAATAGAGCGATGTTCTTCTGTTTGTTTGCCTGGTTCCAAATAAAGTTAAGTTCTGCTTAACCTCGCTGTCCTGCCTGCTCCTTCAAAGCACTGGCGACGAAGGTGGGATGCCTGCTTCGCATAGCTGAAGTCACTGCCTAAGGGGAGAAGAGATTTTTTCCCTTAGCCCGAGCTAGTCACTCGCTGAAGTCACTGACTGGAAGCATAGCTTCCACAATAACGCAAGCAGCACCCACGACCGAACAGCATGATGAACCACGGCCATATCCATGAATTCAACACCCGCCACCCAGAGTGCTGGTAATCACACCTAGGCCAGGTAGAAGGGTACCTGGTGGTTAAGAAGATAACCAACGATCGGGCCAAAGCAGCTGCATTTCTCTGGCTCAGCGGGCCTGCCGTATACGATGCCGCTGTGGGACTATTCAGTCCGGAACCCATCGCAACTATATCCTACGCAGAACTCACCGAGGGACTGAGCAAACACTTTATGCCAACAAAGTCAGAGCTGTTCTGGAGAGTGAATTTTGCCTGACGCGTACAACTCCCAGACGAACCCGCCAATGACTTCATAACTCGAGTCAGGCACGCTGCACGGTGGTGTCGGTTCCCTGACCTGGAGGACCGGATCCACGACCAAATCATTATCAGGCTTAAAGACGAGCACCTGCGAAGAAAACTAATCGCCAAACCCGCCCTAACGCTGGCAGAAGTAGCCATGGAAGTCATCGCCTATGAAGATAGCCACGGCAACAACTCCCGACCCCCTGATAGCGGACCCAGCGGGTCCATGCACCAGGAGGATGGCACCTTCAGCGGGCCAGAGGATGATGACATCGCCGTGGACATCGATGCCGTTCAGCGTCGATTCGAGAGACTCAAGTCCCAGCGCAACAGCCGATGGGGTTCTTTCAATAACAACAAGAGCGCCAGCTACCAGCCTAGCAGAGCCAAATGTGCCAGCTGCGGTGGGAACCACCCGAGGGCATCGTGCCGGTTCCGCAGTGCCAAATGCCACGGATGCTGGAAAACAGGTCATCTCAAAGCCGTGTGCCGTAGCCTGAGCCGAGAAAACCTACATGAATTGGAGGTGATGTCTGCAGGTATGAACCGACCCACATCCAGGGAAAAACAAAAATTTAAACCCCTAGTACAAAATGTTAAGGGAAAAGCAAGGGAAAATATGATCCACACCATCCTTAAGCCCAAAGTTAAAGTGGACGTCGTAATCCACGGAGTCCCTTGCGAGATGGAAGTGGACTCAGGGTCCTCCATCTCTCTCATCTCATGGCAAACTTACAAAAACATTTGTAGCCGCAGCCGGCAGCAACCTGCCTTACGTCCCACTAAACTCCGCCTAGCGGATTTTCAAAAAACTCCCATTAAGCTTAAGGGAAAAGCGTCAGTCCCAACGGAATTTAGGCAATTTAAGGGACCCCTCACTATACTAGTCACCCAAGAAAACAGGACCAGCCTGCTGGGGCTGGACTGGTTTGAGGCATTAGGAATAGCACTAACAGGCGTTAACACCACTCAGCTGTCAAACTTAGACACCATCTGCCATCAATTTGCGGACGTTTTTGACGGCTCGCTAGGGAAATATACAGGACCCCCGGTGTCCCTAAAACTGAACCCTAACGTAATGCCCGTAAGAATTAAGGCTAGGAGGGTCCCCTTTGCTTTAAGAGAAAAAATAGAAAACGAACTAGACAGGCTAGTTAAACCGGGAGTTTTAGAACCAGTCGAAGGGGCCGAATGGGAAACACCTATAGTAACCCCAATCAAGCCCAATGGCCAAATCAGACTCTGCGCTGATTATAAGGCCACCCTGAACCGCGCATTAAATGTCCATGCTTACCCTGTCCCGGCTGTCAAAGACATCCTCGCGGCCATTAAGTCAGGCGCCATTTTCGCTAAATTAGACTTGGTGCAGGCATACTTACAGCTGCCTGTCACCCCTGACACCGCCCTAGCACAGACAATTGTCACGCACAAGGGAGCCTTCAAAATTACCGCCTTCAATTCGGCATATCTGCAGCCCCAGGGATCTTTCAAGAAATCATGGAGAAAACACTAAAGGGAATCCCTGGGGTCTGCCCATATTTTGACGACGTTCTAATTGCAGGGGAATCAGAAAGGGACTTAGCGACCAAGCTGGCAAAGGTGCTCCTTAGGTTCAGAACAGCAGGGCTCAAATTAAGGCAAGACAAATGCTCCATAGGGGTGCCCTCAGCGGAATTCCTAGGGTTCAAAATTGATGCAAAAGGGATTCACCCCACTGAGTCTAAAATAAAAGCCATCAAAACAGCCCCTATCCCAAAAACAAACAAGAACTGCAAGCCTTTCTGGGGTTAGTTAATTTCTACCACACCTTCCTGCCACATAAAGCCACAATAGCAGAACCTCTCCATAGGCTTTTAGACAAGGATAACCCCTGGTCTTGGTCCCAGCAGCACGATGCAAGTTTTAGGCTTCTAAAAAACTTACTGACCAGCAACGCCACAGTAGCACTGTTCAACGAACAGCTACCCCTTTGTTTGGCATGCAACGCCTCTCCCTACGGCATAGGAGCAGTCCTAAGTCACTTAACGAGGGAAGGAACCCAAACTCCTATAGCGTTCTATTCCAGAACGCTGTCAAAACCTGAGCGCAATTATGCTCAAATCGATAAAGAGGCTTTAGCCATAGTGGCCAGCATGAAGAAGTTTCACGACTACCTCTATGGTCGCCAATTTACCAATTTTACAGATCACAAGCCCCTGTTAGGAATTTTTACAGTTAATAAACAAACGCCCCAAATTTTATCTCCCCGCATCCTCAGATGGTCTACCTTTTTGTCAGCCTATTCCTTTACGCTAGAACACAAGCCAGGGAAAAGCATGGGTCACGCAGACGGGCTTAGCAGACTTCCCCTACCAGAGATAGACCCCGACCCTGCACCAGCTGGGAAAATACTAGCCATTTCTGAATTACCCGAATGCCACTTATCAGTCAGGGACATTTTGTCCGCTACAGCTGCAGACAAAATCCTGGGGAGAGTTTTAGGGTACGTGACTTCAGGGTGGCAACACGCACCCCCAGGAGCAGAATTCCAGCCCTACTTTACAAAACAGAAAGAATTATCTACCCACCAAGGGTGCGTATTATGGGGCAGCAGGGTCATAATTCCAGAGAAACATAGGACCAAAGTCCTAGCAAGCCTACACGAGGGTCATCCAGGAACTGTCAAAATGAAAGCTTTAGCTAGAAGCTACGTCTGGTAGCCTGGCCTCGACAAACAAATAGAAACACATGTGGCCGGATGTTACCCCTGTCAACTTGTCAGAGCTGCCCAGCCCCAAACTCCTGTACACAGGTGGGAAACAACAAAAAAGCCTTGGTCTCATGTCCATTTAGACTTTGCAGGTCCCTTCCAAGGACAAATGTTCCTAATCGTGGTAGATAGTTATTCCAAGTGGTTAGAGGTGGCCCCAGTCACAAGCACGACCTCTGCAGCCACAATACAAGTATTAAGGGGGTTGTTTGCCACACATGGGCTACCGGATGTGTTAGTCTCCGATAACGGCCCACAATTTACTTCCCACGAATTCCAGAGTTTCACAACGGCGAACTCTATTAGGCACACCACCACGGCTCCGTTTTACCCCTCGACGAATGGCTTGGCTGAGGTGATGGTGAAATCAACCAAAGAGGCACTGCAGAAAATCATCACCGGCAATTGGCACCGCAGACTTGCTCAATTTCTATTAGCGCAACACACCACCCCCTGCACGACTACCGGGAAGTCCCCGGCAGAACTCCACTGGGGCAAACGACTTACGACCAGATTGGATCGCTTACATTCAGACAGAACCCCAGCAGACCCAGAACTTCCCCTCC
The DNA here is from genome assembly GCF_947247035.1 of Vipera ursinii. NCBI lineage: Eukaryota > Metazoa > Chordata > Lepidosauria > Squamata > Viperidae > Vipera > Vipera ursinii. The sequence continues at coordinate 136,749,519 of NC_139516.1, read as the reverse complement.
GGCACAGGACTCTCAATACCGGGCAAGCCGTCTGGGCTAGAAACTACGGAGGCGGGAATAAGTGGATACAGGGGGTCATCATAGAACAGACTGGACCCCTGTCATACATCGTCAATACCGGAAACAACACCCACCTCCGTAGACACATCGACCAGTTACGGCAACATAGCCCACAAAATATGGGGGAAAGGGGGAACTATGAAATGCTATCAGAACCCCCCCCCGCAAACACTGTCACACCAAAACCTCCCCGAGCAAATGTCATCCCAGCAAAACCCCGAACAGAATGACTTTTTTCCACAACACGATTCCAACGAGAGGTACCCAGAAACAGTGGAGCCAAACCCTCTGTCCCCCGAGCCAGACTCTAACAAAAGCACTACACCTAGAGGCAAGGAACGGCCAGAATAGACACCCCCCCGACGCTCCGAAAGAACAAAAAGACCCCCGCATACTTGAAAGACTTCGAATGGGGAAAACCGAAAAGAAACAGCCGAGGGGAAACTTCAACTCAATCAGAGGGAGGGGTAAGGGGTGTTATGTATTCACATGTTTAATCATACTCATTATAAACGTTAATCATACTTTAATATAAACCAACGGGGCTGAGGTAAAAACCGCGGCAGCTTTTGACAGCTGTCAAAAGCTGCCGGAGGGAACCACGCAGGCGCTAACCGACTGACAGCTCTCGGCTGTCAAAGTCGCCGGCTACAGCCCACGCACCACCAGATGACAGCTCCGAGCTGTCAAACCAGCCCGACACCGATTGGCTGAAACAAACGAAGCGGGAAACCGGCACAGCCCCGATTGGTCAGACATCTGACAGCTGCAAGTATAAATAGAGCGATGTTCTTCTGTTTGTTTGCCTGGTTCCAAATAAAGTTAAGTTCTGCTTAACCTCGCTGTCCTGCCTGCTCCTTCAAAGCACTTTCTTCATCTCCATTAGATTGTGAGTCCTCCTCCTCCTCCTCTCCTATTAGTACTGGCACTTTTTTTTCATTTCCTCCTTGTCAATGCTTATAAAAGATAATTGATTGTCATCTTTCAGCCTTGTGACATCTGAATCTTGTGTTGTTTCTACTATAGATGCTTTCAGTGTATTAGCTTCTATTTCTTCAGAATTCTCATTAACTATATATGATGTTAAAGGCATTGTATATTTCACAATAGATTCAGACATTGCTTCAATTGCCTTTCATTCTGATGACACATACAAACACACACACACACACACAGAGGGGGGAGGGAGGGGGAGAGGGATAGGGAGAGATATGAGTTCTACTAGGTCAATGTTGTTTCATATTTGTATTGTATTCCCCACTTCAAATTTATTTACAAAATTCAGAATAATTATGAGCCAGTTTCAACAATACTGCAAATGACTGCAGGTTCCTTCAAAATATCCCAAAGGACAAAAAGAACAGGAGCTGAAGATATAAACCTCATCCGAAGCAATCTCAGACAATTATGAGCTGTTATGGACATGTGTGTAACTGAGTCCATGTTACATGAGGTCTACTATACACACCTCCAAGCACTTCTAGCACCAAAGGAATCACACTGTCTCTTCCAAGGCCTGAGCCTTTATGGCATGACAGAGGCAAAATGGCGAGTGAGCTGAATAGTAGCCACAGGATTCAGACTGCCCTAGTCATATCACCAATAGCTTGCCTCCCTCTTGTGGTTCTGCCAAGCCATTCCAAATAAAATACCTGTACTACCAAACTCAAAAAAGTAAATTGCCACCATCCAGTGATCTTCTGCAACTATTGTCTGACACCCACATCCCCGAAGCTGTACCTACTTGCAGAATTGCACTACAAGGCCCTTGAAGCCTTGCCAGAGCCATCTCCATTCCTGCACCTGTGCCATTCCATCAACCAAACAGCTGTTCAGAGCTGATCAGGCCATATCTGCTGCTGATTCTCCAGATATCCTCATCTTCACAGCATCTTCTTATTTCCTGCACCCATAAAAGAAGAGTCTTGTTGTTCTTTAATGCACTATTGATGCAAATTGCTGTCCAAGGAAATAATTCTATACTAACTTGGAATATCAACCATTTTTACTTGTTTTTGGTGACTGTTCTATACTGCCAAGAACAATTTATGTTTCTGTATTCTGTATACATATTTAACACTCTTTTCTTCCTGTTAATCAGCGGTAACAGATAACAGCAGTAACACTAACACTTAGACAGGCACGTAAGTAGTATCTTACAATTTCTCAACACTTAACTTTGTAGTGTTTTTGAAGATTGAGGCAGTAGATGAATTGCATAAACAAATAAATAAATGTTCTCTTCACCTGCAAATATAATTTCCTTAGTCTCAAGATTTCTTTTGCATTTTGCAGTAGTCCAGGACTAAATGATCATAGAAAAACAGCAATCAAAGACTGGAAGGGAGGGGATATTGCCACCACAGTGCAGCAGAACCAATCAGATTTGAAGTATTTGTCTTCAGTGAAATGACATTCAGCAAACAGACTGAATAGCATTGATTGTAACAGGAGAAAACATTACTTGTGATAGGAAGCAGCATAAGGTGGGTAGAGGTTGCCTTCTTTGTGAGTTGAAGTGAGGCATGTTTGTCTTCAGGAAATAAATATTGGGTTGTCCTCCAGATTGAACAAGCATGATGTGCATATAAAATCATAATAAAATACAAAAGAATCTTTCTAAATAGTAGTATATGGAACTAAATGTGAGCTTTTACTAATCAAAACAGCCTTGTTTGCTATCTATGGTCCTGCTTTGGTCAGTCTAGTCTTTATCTTCCACACCATAAGGTATTAATTATTGACCTTGGGCATGATAATAGGTTTAAAGCCTAATTTTGATAATGTAGATTTCACTTTATATATATTTAAGATTTATTATTGGGGGACATGTTTATTTTTATTTAACTTTTAAACCAACAAATAGTCCAAGGAACTTAACAATGAAAGTGAAAATAGTTTTACATAGTTTTTATTTATTTATTTAAGCTATATAATATCATTGTCAAGGAAAGAAATGCAAAGTACCAAGATGATAAAAATAGAAGTAAGCTCAAAAATAAATTATTGAAATGGTGCAACCTTGAAAATACTGAGGGTCCATATTTATAACATAATAGAAATTGGAGTTCTAGGCCTAGTTTGCTAACACATTTACATTTTTTGTTTCTTTAAAATGATTTCCTTTAATTACTGTTAAATTGCCTTGGGCTAGATTTGTTTTGCTATGATACTAAAAATGTCATAATGTATCTTTATTCCTCTTTAAGCAACAGGGTTTCAACAATACAATAAAACAGAAATTATATATATATATATATATATATATATATATATATATATATATATATATATATATATATATATATATATATATATATATATATAGTTTCATTTATTATACCAATTTCAGATCTTTATCTAAATGTATGAAGTCATACTGTTAATTTGTGAGTCATTGGTTCAGTTATTTAGAATGTTTAAGTCCAAAGGTATAAAAAGATTTGTGTCAATATAGTCAAAGGTATCAACAAGCTAATGCATTTCTAGACTCTAATTTTGATATTTGGTGGCCTATTTAATACTTGTAGAAAGCTGTGAAATGCATAATGCAGCAGAAAGATGTCAATTGTCCAAAAAATTACTTTTCATCACAATTTATGTATACTTTTATATAACTTGACTGAGAAAATACAATTTTGCTTGTCTGTTTTTTCTGTTTAACTTTTTCTTGTGAATTTAAATGCCATGGAACTTCTCTTTTTAAGACATATTTCCCAAGTATGTTTTGTAAGACAAAAATCCCAAGTTAATTTTTATAAACATTTGACCAAGATTGATCTCAGTTGACCACTGTTCACTGATGTTGAACTCTGTTGACCAATGTGGAGAACCACCAATTGGTGGTTGACCTCAGGTGATTAATGTTGACTTTAGTTTGCCTCAGGAGATGTCAGTTGCTCAGTCATTTTTGGTAGACCTTGGTTGATATTTGTTGAATTACGTTGACTAGTTGATCTCAGTTGATTTCAGTTGAACAATGTTGGCCTATTGTGGGGTTGATTTTTTTAAGTGTGTTGATCTATATTGATTTATTTAGGGTTAGGGGTTAGGGAATTACGGGGAGGGTTAATACATTATGTGTTTTGTGGTTTATGAACTCTGTTCATTTCTGATGTCTATGTTACACTATAACTGTTTTTTTACGTTGCCACATTTAAAAGCTGAGGAGGGGAACTGAGGACAAAGTAAATCCATCCAGTGATTGATTTCTTCTTTCTCCCTTCATTATGAATTCTTTAAAAATGCTAAAACATTGTTAAAATAATCAACCACACTTAATCTTTTACATTTCTAAGTTTAGAAGCAGCATATAGCTGTTATTAGGGACAGTAAAACTGTAATATTGCTTTAAATTTTGCTGATTTTGCAGTTGCAGCCCTATGTAGAAAAGAACATAAGTATTTTTTTATCCTTGTTATGTCTAGATTAGGTTTCTGTCATCCACTGTTCCATCCAAAGTTTAAAGCCTTTGTGCTATTTGTATAGAGCTAGGCAGTTTTTAACAAGAGGATTTGAAGGATTGCTTATCCCTATCCAAAAATTCTGAAGCAAAGAGGCCTAGCATAAAGAACAATTAGGTTGTTGGGTACCATTAATCAAACTTTACTTTTGTCACAAACCAACATAAAATACTAACAAGGACCATTTTAATAATACCACTAAACTTTTAAAAGATATCTAAAATCTATGATTGTTAATAGAATACTATAAAATTAAAATACGTCTGTTAAAATTATCAATATTAATACTAAGACCATAAATTAGTCTTAGTATTTTAATACTTATGGTCTTAGTATATTAATAATAAGACTATAAATTAAAAGGGGGAGGAGGCCTCTGAAAACAAAACAAAATGTAAAAGTCATTAAAGATTTTTAAAAATAATAATAAAAGATGTTCTCAGTAAACATACCCATGCCCACTGTCCTTAATTATCGCTCTATACTTTTAATTGTCTCCAGGCAAATCTAGTTATGTTGTTGTATAATAGGCAGGACAGTGGCTCTTAGAGAGATCTAAGATTACTTCTTTACAGTAAACATTACATGTTTCTAAAAAGTGTGATTATTCCATCCATCTTTACATCTTCTAATGTAACATCTTATATTCAATGCTTTTAACTAATAATAGTTACACTACTTTGTTTAAATTGAGTTGCATTATAGAACATTTGGCCTTAAAGCACACTTATTTAGGTTAAGTAAAAGGTAAGCATGAGATATACCAGAAAAGTTAATTCTCTAGTCCCTATTTATTTCTGGGATTTTTACTAAGAATGTTAAGTAGATGGATCTTAATGCAACTCAGAATAAGGTATCTATCTTAAGTAAAATGCATTCTTGTATTAATCTTTGCAGATTAATTGAGCTTTAATTGTCAGGAGATTCTGAATATCCCTCTTACTCAGTAAGCTAGAAGCACACAGTTAAGTCATTGAGGAAAGGTGAGGTGAGGAAAGGTGAGATGAGGCAAAAGTTAGGCATTAAACCACTTGTAAAATATATAGCTATTCTGCAATATAAATATATTAGAACTAGAATTTGAATGTTCTTTATTGGCCAAGTATGATTGGATACACAAGGAATATGTGTCTAGTGTATAAGTCATCAGTGTACATACAAACAGTGATAAATCTTAAGATGCAATCAAAAATCATAAGATACAAACAACAAAGTGATAAATCATAAAATACCAATAGGAGAGAAGGTAATAGGAAAAATGAGAAGGATAATACTACATGGACAAATATTCTTACACATAAAAAAATACTGTGGGTGCTCAACAGAGTGATGGAATGGGGGGAAAACTCTCTGTGTCTAGTTGTTTTGGCATGCAATGCTCTATAGCAGCATCCTGAGGGGAGGAGTTGAAACAGTTTATGTCCAGAATATTAGGGATCTGTAGATATTTTCTCGGCCCTCTTTCTAGCTAGTGCGGCATACAGGTCCTCAATGGAAGGCAGGCTAGTTGCAATTTTTTTTGTTGTTTTTTTTCTGCAGTCCTAACTATCCATTGAATTCCTGTTTAGTTGCTGTGCCAAATCAGATAGTTATGGCACAGCAACGAAACATATATATTCCAATAAAGCAAAGGGAAAAGACACATACACAGATATGTGATAATCTGTGTTTGATTTGCTCGCTAATTTAATAAACAACCTCTTTTGCTCTAAATAACAGTTAAAACAAATGTGTGCAAAATATGATTTGGACTCAAGGCAAAACACAGAAGGTTCATTTATCATGGAAAGTGCTCTATTATTGTACTGCATTCAGAGATTTAAAAATAGAAAGCAGACACTTCTGTCTATTCATTAGATACCAGAAAGTTGTACTGCAGAATCCAGAATTATTTACAAGAAACAAACTATTCCTGAATCAAGCATCCTTCTCAAGGTGATGAATCCTGCTTCTTTGCTCAGCAACTAAGGCTGGAATCATGAGATCATCCTATCTCACCAGCAATGCTAACTAACCACCATTGCAAAGTCGGGTTTGCTTCATATCTTGTCCTGCTCGCCTTTTTCCTTCACTGATCAGTCACAGCCATTCTAAATTGTGACAAAGGAAGAAGATAAGCAAGCAAAAGTCAAGGAAACAAAGTATACTGTTTGTTTTCATTTTTTTAAAAAAAACTTCTTCAGTTTTCTAATGGCAGACTTTATTAACTCTACTAAAGTGTTATTGTTCACCTAGGCATCACCCTTAGTGTCTCTCTCCTAGATCTATTGGAAAGACCAAAGAAGAATAGAAAAGAGACATGGTCAGGCAAATCAGTACATATAAAAAAATATCAGGTAAAGCAGATATGAACAAGAACTGGCAACAGCTAAGAGTAGGGCAATTGAAGAAAGAGACAAGAGAAATTAATTCTAGTTGTGCAAGACCAACCCTTAACAATAAATGCACTCAAAACCAGAGTTGAGAAGACAGCAAAAAATAGCATGTGTGGGTCTGCAAAGAAGTTGAAGAAACAAGGGACTACCTAGTTAGCTGCTTCAGGAAGACTATACAGATTTATTACAAACAATAGCAAGACAAAGTAGCAACAATGGTGCATTGGAAGAGCCGCAAGAAATACTATTTACATGCAAGCAAGAACTGGTGGTACCACAAAATAGAGAAAGTAATAGAAAGAGAAGACACTAGAAAGAGAAGACACTAGAGCTTGGGATTTAGAATTCAAACAGACAGGCACCGCCAGACTTCACAAATGTCAATAAGAAAGACAAAAAAAAACCCCACCCTCTTGATTAGTGGACATTGCAATACCTAGAGACAACAGAATAGAAGAGGAAGAACTGGAGAAAAATCATAAAATACAAAGACCTGCAAATGGAAGTAGATAGAAAACAAAGATAGTACCAATAGTAATAGTTGCAATACACTTGAACATCATCACCACTGAGAAAATCTCCATCAGTCAGTTGCAAAAGGCAACTTTGCTTGGAACAACTTACATCCTGAGACAATGTTTTTAATCTAATTAAACAACAATTGTCATCCCAGGTCTATGGGAAGAATTTAAGAGATGGACAAAAATGCCAAATCCAGTCCAAACATCTGATTGACTGTACAACTGATATAATACTGTATTTCCTCGAAAATAAGATCCAGTCTTATTATTATTATTTTGCCTCTAAAAGAAGCACTAGGTCTTTTTTTTTGGGGGGGGGTATTTTCCACTAACCTCGTGGCAGTGGGACCAACAGTCCTAGACAGCCCACTTCTGCGGCTGAAGGAGCTTTATTCTGCAGCTGAGAATGGAGCTTGGGCCTACATTTCACCATCAGAGACCTTTCCTGAAGGCCTGTGCAGCTAACTAAGCTACAGATTGAATACATAGCTCAGCCTTCCGGAAAGGCCTCTGACTATGAAATGCAGGCTTAAGCTCCATTCTCAGCTGCAGAATGAAGCTCCTTCAGCTGCAGAAGAAGTGGGCCGGCAAGGCAAGTGTCAACCCATGGGAGCCCGGGCTGCAATGGTAAGCTCCACCCTCTGCATGCCATCTTGATTTTTAGGGGTGTGCCTCTCCCCAAAACTAGGTCTTATTTTCAGGCTAGGTCTTACTTTTGGGAAAACATGGTATTACATAGAGACAATGCTAAACACTCATTGCTTTTTTCTTCATTTTGTTCTTGATACTACTGTTGACATAACCAAAAATAAAGTCAAATAAAAACAGTGATAAATAAAACTTCAGACAGCTAAAATTAAGTAACAAGTTGTCCAGCAGTAGCAAAACTGTAAGCCACTCAGTATCATTGATTAAGTTGGGCAGTTATAGAAATTGAATAAAATAGAAAAATAAAATAATAAAATAAAATAATTGTACCAAGGCAAATAAACATTTTGATTTAGAACCCCAAAGCCTCAAAACATTATTTTCTGACCAAAATATTTTTTAAAAAATGTATATGTGAAATAAAATGATTTCTGAAACTTTTGCAAAAAAACCCTTTGAAATAAAAATAGCTTTTCCTCTGAGTAATAAAGTTCATCAAGGTGTACAATAACATATTATATCTGAATTCAATAGAGTTGAACACTTTTTTTAAAAAAAAATGAATAGTTCTATTTTTAAAACCAAGTAATGAAGTTGAGGAAAGGCCTGTTCAAGTTTTAAACATTCCTTGAAATTGCTCTTTTAGTCTTTTTGTGGTGTGTCTAAAACTACCAATGAATCTGGAATGAAAAAGAAACAGATGATGCAGAGTAGCAAATGAACCAAGAGGCAGGAAGAATGAAAGGAATAAAAGAAAATACAAGCTTCACTCTAAGCAAGATTAAAACCAAAGTCAAAGTGATCATAAAATGGCTCCAGAAAAGCAATGGCCAAATTAAGGTCTCTTTTGGCTGCTTTAAAAAAGATCAGTTAAAACTCAGAAACACACATGTCAGTTTTCATGTCAAAATGCCCTGTCTTTCATGACTTAAGCTTTGAATTTAACTCTCTTTTCATGACTCAACTTTTCTATTAACACAGTCCTCTGTTCTGCTGACTGAATTCTAGGTAACCAAGAGCCCAATTATCAGAATACAAGGGGTGCCGCTTACATGCACTGGTGAACAATTAACCAGGCTCTTTTCCTACTGTTTTTATGGACTGTCCAGAAGAACAGAAGTATTGGCTTGTTCCTTCATATTCTTATCTAATTGGTTCTGGCAGTCAAATCCCCTTCATTTAGCTTCTGAACAATCTTTGTTTGTCATGCTTGTTTGACCTGAACTAAAAATCATGTCACTTTTGAAGCACAGTATGATTACATTCATCAAAATAGCCTAAAAGAATGTTAGAGACATTTTAATGGTTAGAAGGACAAAATGGGGAGTTTTAAAAGATTAAGTTGACATGATCTATCAACAGTTCTTCTTTTGTGATATAACATATGCTGTGTATGAAATGATTTTGCATCCAGTCTCATATACCTTTATAGGCATATAGATATATTACATTAAAAAGCCTTATCACCATTGCCTGTAAACTACAAACCAAGAACATTAATATTCATAGAAATCAACAGACTTAAATCAACTCTCTAACGTTGCGGCCCCATACTTATTATATGAAAGCAAGGCAGATGAATCCAGTGCCAAGGATATTACTGCCCCAGGAATCAAGAGCAATAGAAAATTTAGTCATAGTTGAAGCCCCTCTAATATTTGTTCTGACCCTGGCAAACAAAATCACAGGATGGCTAGCAATTGTATGCATGTCTGTTTTTTTATGATATAATTCAGTGATTCTCTTCCAGTTGTAAAACAAATACCAGTAGACTTCAAGGTACGATTGTAATGGAGCTTACCAATTATGGTTGCATGTTGTGATGACTGTTAAGTGAGACAATCTCAGTTAATGAGCCCTATCCCCTGCTCTTCCTGATGCAACCATTAAATGACCAAGTGAGTCATTAAACAGAGCACTGTCTTAAGGGTGGGAAGGTGCAGGTCCAGGCTCACCTGCTCTAGGCTTCCCAAGGCTTCTCCCACATCCTGAAGCACCCATGCTCCACTTCCTGCCCTTTCAGATCTCTACAGCCTTGCGCCTGCTTTTCCCAACACACTGGATACCTGCAGGCCTTCCCCCCCAATGACTCCCCACAGCTCTTTCCCCTCCCACTGGATTCCTTCAGGCCTTTCAGCCCCATTGGTTTGGACCTCCTTGCCACCCCCTGTGATGCATAGCGAAGAACTCCAGAACTCCAGACAATGTGAGGAAAGTAATGATATGTCAAAAACCACTTTAATAAAATTCATGGATTTTTGCAAACACAGTACCATGTGGATATTTCAATATTCTAAAATTGGACTAATAAGAGGTAAAAAAAGAAGGAAGATTAGGAAAAGAGTGGAGGAATTCTCCAGAAGTTTTGAAGTTAATGGATTGCATGCATACTATTTCTCCATGAAGTAGTGACCTCTACTACTTAAGACTGCCTATTCATCACATAAAAGGGTCAATATCTTTTGAATCATTGGAGATGTATGATGGATGTATCCTTTCATCATTCAAAGATGTCTAGAGAGAGAAAGAATTGTTGCAAGCTGACGATCATTGGCAACAAACTATAGGCGATACAGAAATAAAAACAACCCCCAGAACAGTGAGATTGGTTTTTCATCTTGCTAACAAGCACTGAAATCAATCCATGACAATTATGGAATCAGTTCAAGAATGCTGTGTCTGAAGATTTCCTCCAAATTGCGAGAACTATCAATAATCCTAATATCACGATCAATAAGTAGCATCATGAAGCTCTTTTATATTTGCAAGAAAAAACTTTAGAAATTTGAAAAAAACCACTTGAAAAATATAACTTTCAAAACCAAATGGTACAATTAATCAGAACGGTGGCAATCAGAATTTATTGCATGAATTGTAATGCAAGAGACAAACACTGGGCATTCATCTACTCAACATTTGATAATCCTGCAGAACTGTTCCCAAAGAACTCTATCTTGGCTTCCTTGAATGAAATGATGAACAAAATCAATTCTATATGCATTAGACACTTCCCTGATGATGAAATTATATTGTTCCTTCAGGGATGACAGTGAAGAATCGAATGCTACTCATTTGCCAACAGATTTCCTTGATTCAGTTAAACTCTCTCTATTGCCACCACATAAACTGGAAATGAAGATCTTCTAATCTTCCAAGGCTTTGCAGTGCAACATGAATGTTCATGAAAGAACTCCACAAGAATCTCATTGTAGCAAAGATAAACATTGGTGTGTTCAAAAATGACATTGTCATGATTCCAAGAATTATGGTCTGTTTATTAAAAAGTGAAGATGTCCCCCTTCAGTGGAGACAGTTCCCATACAGCCATGTGTTGTTCTTAATATACATAAAGTGAAAAGACAAACTGTAGGGTATGTGTTGCTTTATCCAGAGAAAGTGGTATTCCAGCATGCTCAGCTATATATTACTTAAAGCCAAGGAAAAAGAAGTGAAAATCTTAGAATATTCTTAAAGAATGGCAGATCAACCACAAATCTTGTCATTAAATGTGCCCTTTGTTAAATGAAAGGCATCAATATTTGTCTTGCTCTAATAAAATGATATTTTCTTCTTTATTTTTTTTTTAAAAAAATACCAATCTGCCTATGGTCATTCTGTTTCTCTGTTTAGAGAAAGAAATATCTCTGAAAGGATGACTAGTGGTTGTCTAGTTTTTTTTAATGTTTGATCCAGTTCTGATATTACATTTATTTGTAATACTTTGTAAAACTTTCTACAGTTAGACAAGGCAACAAATAGAAAGAGAAAGTGAAGAAAGAAAATGTGGAATTTATATGAATTTCATTTATAACTGATACTGTTTAGAATCCCATTCAAGGAAAACTGAAGCAGAATGTGGAAATGGAATGAATTAGATACCACTGTGAAGCTAAGGTACATTATTTTAAGGATATTCTCCCCTGGGATAATGAAATATTCATCACCTTGTGAAAGGCAACATTTGGCCATTTTTTAAAACCGATTCATCTCATACCTAAATGCATACTTTACACACCTGTCTATTATTGGCACGGCATAGCACTGTTGTCATTAATATTCATTTTATTATAGGCAAGAATATAAATGCTTAATTCTTCATGGATTTGCCAGTAAGGAACCAGCACCAATTTAACGTAGTGCAATTCTAAATTGTTGTATTATGTTTACACTGAGGTATCTCAATCTTTTCGGTTCTGTGAAGGTCTCATTATCATTTTATCTGAGACACTATCTGAGGCATAGATTTTCAGAGATTTTTTTAAAGATTCTTGTGATAACCTATATTACAGAACTCATTTATATTGAGGAAAGAAACTGAGCAATTCTTGCCACCAACACAGGAGAACGTCTCCCTTTCCAATCAATATAAGAACCATCATACTCTTAACTCTAACGTGCTTCAATTATTGTTATTGTTATTGCAGTTGCTTTATAGCTATTTCCTCTTTTTCTTTCAGAGTCTTCATTCCCATGATAGTTTCAGGCTGTTATCCTTCTAGGCTACTTTATGTTCCAATCTCTATATTCTTTGATTTTTCCTACCCCATAATCCCTGACATCCAGATGTTTCTGGCTGGTTTTTTTCCATTTAAATCTTCACATTTCCGTTAATGAAGTGGACATGTTGCAGTTTGAGGTGAAACAACAGATGGCTCACCCTTTCACTGCAGGCAAAATGTACTGTAGGATTTTGAGCCAGAAAACTCCACAAGTATTTTTTTCAACAGCCATGGCTGGGAAAAAAAAAATATCTGGCATTTCCCTGAGGGTTTGAAGCAGCAATCTGTTAGGTAGATAGCCTTCAAGAGAAGTGTGCACAGCCACAAACATGTTCAGGATGTGACACAAAGACTCCAAATTCCTTAAGCCCAGAACTGGACTTTCCATCTTTAGTGTCAGAAGGAGTATACTTCCATTTCAGGGACTTTGGAATAATTTGGGAGTTTTCTGGATACATGAAGGAGCAGCTGTGATCAGGAAGATTTTCCCACAGATCTGTCTTGTGAACCATCTCTGCCTCTTTCTGGAATGGACAGTCATTCACATTTTGCTCACCTCACATGTGTTTACCTAGGGCTTCCAACTTGTTAACTGCAGCTGCTTCAGAATACAATGGCACAGGCATTTATGGCACACTATGATATGCCCATATAACAATATACCTCCTTTGAATGAGCTGCACTGGCTTCCAGTAAGCTTCCAAGTGCAAATGAAGATACTAGCTATCATATATAAAGGCCTTCATGACATATGGCCAGGTATCTGAAGGAGATGCATCTCATATAACTTCTACGCATCCTATTTGATCTTATAGAATTGTCACTCTCTTAACCATTGATTAAATCTGACATGGTCCAGGAAGTGGGCTTTCTCTGTAACAATGTCTGTGCTCTAGAATAGTATCTCCCTAAATATTCGCATTGGCCTTATTCTGCTCTTGCTCAAATGGGCCCTTGAACCTGGCTGTTCCTCCAGGTTTGTTGGTGATGGGAATGTTGTATTTTAAAGCTTGGGACTTGTTGTATCTTTGAGATGGTTTTAGTGTTATTTCTTCCATATGATTGCATGCTGTTTTGCCACCCAGAATTAAAATGGAATTTGATTGATTGATTGATTGATAAATAAATAAATAAATAAATAAATAAATAAATAAATAAATAACCCATTGACAGCTATTCCTTCTCATTGATGTACATAGGAACAAGGGGCATGGTGACACTCAGCTACACTTCACTGTATGCTGTTCCTGCTTGCATCTTACACCCTGTGACTATATGTTGGACTGTTTCTGAGGTCTTTGTGCAGGTCTTCACCTCAGATCCTACCTAGTGTGGTAGACACCTATTTCTATGGATCTACTATTACTACCTGTTTTTGTGTTGCTATGACCAGAGTGCCATCTTTTAGTCTAGTTTTTTTCCCCCACACACTTCTAGGCTCTACTAATGTTTGCCAATCCAGCTATCTGTTTTTGGTACATCTCATCATGCATGTCGTCTGCTTAATCTTTCTTCCATGTCTGCTGATGTCTCAAGCATGCTCTCAGCAGTTATTCTTTGGGTGCTATCTTACTGATCCAATCCTGTATACTCTGGGCTTCATACAGAATTGTGACTTTGTCATTAACCATACTCTGGCTGGTATACAGTCTCTGGGTGTTGGACTTCTGTAAAGACCACTGTACATTGTGATGAGCTTCTGTGTCTTCACATCAACAACCTCCATGTTTTCCTTTGGCCAGCTTATTATACAGGCAAGGTATCTAATGACTAGAAGGGTATATATAGATAAATAGATCTTGTTGTTCTGATTGAGCTAAAGGAAATGTTTTTATACAAAACTAAAAAAAAGATATATAAATGTGTAAAGAAAAAATAAGAGATTCGAAAGAGAAAAGAAGAAAATTAAACAAGCCCAAATAAGAAAAAAGGGAAGAAGTAAGCATTACATTTATAAATAATCATTCAACTTATTTTTAAATACATTATTAAATCTTGACTTGGCACAGTATGATCAATCTTTGCAGTAGACCAACAGAGAGAAGGTAATTGGTAGAAAATGAACACATATCATCAATTGAATTTTGTAATCCTGGGATCTTTTTAATGTGAAAAAAAATAATATTTACCTGGTAAATCCATGGTAGTTCGCATAATGATAAATCCCAAATCACTATTATATACACCAAAAATAATCAAAATCATTAAATTGTAATGATTTTTTGAAACAGCATATTAACAAACTTAAGGATATTAAGCCAAATGAGACAACACTATGACAAGCTTTAAATAGGTCTGAAGAACTTTATTTCCTTTTAAAGCTGTTTCCACCTATGCTGCCTATTTCAATTAGCAAGTTGAATTGTTTTATTCCATGGGAACCAATCAATATTTTTTCAGTTCCTACTCTATTAGAGTATAATATCAATTATATGATTTAAGTCCAGAAACTTCAGGTTCAGAATTTTTTTTATGTACATAAATTCAGTCTTTCTAAAAAATATGCTGTAACAAAGAATTTTTACAGTGGTAACCATTTCACTTTTTCATTCAAACCTAAACTGATTTTCACTAAAATTGTGGATTGATCTAACAAACTGATCTCCTTCAGAGAAGGATAGGGAGAGATTCTTATATTGTTTCTCTTTTTTATTTCAGAGCAGTAATAAATGTACACAAAAACAGCTAAGAAGAAGTCAAAAGATAAAGAAATTCCTACTAAGCTTGGAAAAAATCTAAAGTAATACATTCAGCGTGCTGCCATAACAAAGTGGATGATTTTGCTCCAGTTCATACTATAACATTACCTAAGAATTAGGCACAAATGTAAAAAGGCCTGTGACAAATTAGATTAGCTGAGCTAATGCCTGCCAGAATCTAAATTTGTTGCTTTCCACACAAAACCTTTTAGCTTTTGGCTTATCTGGGCTGCATTGAGTGAAGAGGAATTGTCTTGGGCCATATATAAAAATATAGTATAGTGTATATGTGTATGTGTGTGTGTTTTGTGTAACAGAACAGAACAGAACAACAGAATAATAGAGTTGTAATGGACCTTGGAGATCTTCTAGTCCAACCCTCTACTCAGGTAGGAAACCTTATACCATTTCAGACAAATGGTTGTCCAATCTTCCAGTGGTGGAGCACCCGCTACTTCTGGAGGCAATTTGTTCCACTGATTAATTGTTTTAACTGTCAGGAAATTTCTCCTTAATCCTAGGTTGCTTCTCTTCTAGATTAGTTTCATCAATTGCTTCTCATTCTGCCTTTAAATGCTTTGGAGAATAGCTTGACCCCCTCTTTTCTTTATGTATTTTAGCCTCCAAGTCCCCTAATCATCTTTGTTGCTCTTCTCTGCACTCTTTCTAGAGACTCAACATCTTTTTTACATTGTCCCAACCAAAGCTAGATGCAATATTAGAAGTGTGGTCTTGCATATATTCATATTTGTATTCAACCAAAGCTGGATGCATGTATACAGTATGTACTATGTACACATACACATTCTTATATATGTGTGTTTGTGTGTGTGTAAAACTATTCTCCAAAGGACCTGGAGGCAAGACAAGAAGCAACAGATGGAAACTAATCAAAGAGAGAAGCAACCTAGAATTAAGGAGAAATTTCCTGACAGAACAATTAACAATTAACCAGTGGAACAACCTGCCTCCAGAAGCTGTGAATGCACTGGAAGTTTTTAAGAACAAACTGGACAGCCATTTGTCTGAAATGGTATCGGGTTTCCTGCCTGAGCAGGACTAATTGGACTAATGACCTCCAAAATCTCTTCCAATGTTATTGTTGTTGTTGTTGTTATTATTATTATTATTATTATTATTATTATTATTATTATTATTATTATTATTATTATTGTTGTTGTTGTTGTTGTTGTTATAACAGACCCATATACTTACATACATGCATACATACATAATGTTAAAGTTTATAATCTTATAAGGCTACATTACTAACTGTCCAGGGCCAAGCCGAACATGCATGATTTAGTGGTTCAGTGAGTACCTTTGGATAAATTGAAAGCACATTTATGTACATAACAAATTGCAGTAATATAATCCCATTATACAGTGCTGTATTTATTATACATTGTTAGTATTACCATTATCTCCTATTTACAGAGCATAAAGCCAAGGCCAGCCTTCATAATTACCATATTAACAGTTGACTCTGTAGGCCAAATCTGCTTTTACCAGCCTGTTCTACCTAACAGTTTGTTTGCTATATGTTGAAAACAATATCTGAATTTTTAACTATATAAGGGAAAAGTGAAGTTGCAATTCTTTGCTAGCTTAAAAGTCAGCTGCTCTGACTGCTCTTACTTTTCCGAGTGACTAGTTATTTGTTATTTTATTTATTTGAGAAGTAGTGAAGGGGGGGGAGAAAACAAGATAAATATATATACATTCATGACATAAATAGGCTAATTTAAATTTCTAAACACCTTTCAAATGTAGCCTTATATATAATAGATGGTGGTAAACAAGTCTGGTTACAGTGCCTCTCAGAGTGTGAGGTATCTGTGTGTAAAAACATGAACGGGTGGCAGGTGGGAGAAGAAATGAAGCAAATGGTTGAATGCTCTTACACATTAAAATAAAATGATTGTTTTCTTCCTGGTACACACAAACCAAAAATGATCATGCCATTAGAAAAAGCTTTAACATAGTCCTCTATGACCTGGATCCTTTTATGCCCAAAATTCATGCTCTTTGTCACTGAAAGCATGAGAACTTTTAATATTGACTTTTTCCTTCTCCATCTTTCTTCTGCATACAATTATCTCCTCTGTCCTTTTTGCCTTTGTGTGTGTATGTCTCTCTCAGTGTGTTAAAAGCACATCTGCCAAGGCTATACCTTCTTTTGAAAATAAAGACCAAGGGATAGCTTTGCCAGATACCACTGAAATAAAAAGAATACCATGCCCATAAGAAAGGATTCTTCCTGATACGAACATGCTCCCCAGCAGATTTTCACACCTAAATTCATATCTGGTTATGGGATGTTTTAAGAACATCCTACAATCAGACAATTTGCTAGCTCCAGCATGAAATCAATCACAGTTTGAAAGAAAGAAAGCCTGTTGTGAGAATATCAACAGCAGTTCGTCAGAGAGCTCAACAAAGAAACTGTCAGGTCCAAAAAAGAAAAAAAATCAGCAATTCCATCAGGATTTTGGAAACAGAGCATGGCTCAAAATGCTGCAGTGAGAAGAGAGGAAGGGGGTGGGGGTGGGGCTGGTCTATCTATTCAGGTTCAAAGAAACTTTGGCAGCTCCTGAGACTTAGATTCTGAATAAAGGACTGTCCATCATTGGACATGGTTAGGATAGCAGAGATACCTTTCTTCTTTCTGAAATATTTCAACCGCCAAGGCCAAAAGCATTAACATGAAAAGGCCTTGCATTCAGGGCGCATCTAAGGACTAACAATGAAAGGATTTGCTAAGCAAATTGGCAACAAATTCTGATAGTTATCGCCCACATAGCATATCTCTCCCAAAGTTGAAACACCTGGCCACACACTACATAATTTGAGAGGTTTTTGATAACTGAAGCATTTTTTATTCCTGAGTTTCTGTTTGTGTATTTGTGATAAATTGGTATCTTCTTCTCAGTGTGTGTGTGTGTGTGTGTGTGAAAGAGAGAGAGAGAGAGAGACAGAGACTTTTATCATCAGAAGAGCTGTCTCTTTGTAGATGTTTGATGCATATCTGAATGGGGAACAAACAACCCGTAGTTTCATTAATATGTATTTGTGGATTAACGTAAAAGAAATGGTTAGTGTAATATGTTTTTAGATTTTCAAGCAGTAAAAGACCAGTGCAGCAATCAGAGCATTGTCATACTAAACAGTATATGTGAATTTTCCCCCTTCAATGTGTTCATATTGGTGGGTATAGGGAAGAGCAGAGGGAGCAGTTGTACTCTCCTATCTTTGACATTTACGGTAGTTTGTCTATGTGGGATCTGTCAGTGCCTCACACATAAGTCACAGCCATGAGATGAACAAATGGAAACAATTCTAAAGTAGTTAAGTAGCAGAAAGATATGTTAGAAAATCTTGCTTGGTGATTGGTTAAAACTGGGCACAAATAACCTTTTGAAACTCTGCAGTTTGTGAAGGAATTGGGTAGACGATTCCTCTGAATTCCTCCAAAACGAAGCAGAAATTCTCAACCATTTTCTGAATTGCGTAGCTCCACAGTGGTGACAGCAACTTTGATATACTGTATGGTGCCACGTGAGGAATTTCCAGGGAATTATACCCTGTATATCAGATTTGCTTTGGACACCCTTGCTTCTTTAGGTTCCCTATTTCTTCTGATGTACTTAAAAAAAACCTTTTTGTTGTTATTGTTTGGGTTATTTCTCTGAAGCCTGCATGTTAGTCTTTCAGTCACAGAGACAGTCCCCTCCCCTCCTTCCATTCTGAAACATTGACATCTTTCCTATGTTTTGTTCTAGCAAGAAGTGCTTGTCTTTCAGTATTCTTTCACTTCCTTCTTTCCTTTCTCCCTCCCTCCCTCCCATTTTTTCAGAGTCCCATGATTTTTCATAAAATTGGTTAAGGACTGATAGAAGGACCTGAGTACTAACTAAACAAACAGAAACTGAAATCCATACAAGAAAAAAAGAAAGAAAAGAAAAAGGAAAAAAAAAGAGGTGGCACAACCTTCCAATACATTTTTAGAAGTGAGCCAACATTGCTTAAGCTTACTTTTGTTTTCCTGAGATATTTCTGGACTTCTATCCACTATCCACCCTCCACTTAGGCTACACATCTTAGAAAAAGAAAAGTATTTTGCAAAAATTTTTTACAAACAGTAATTAATTTAATTTAATTTAATTTTAATTTAATTTATTGAGATTTTTATACCGCCCTTCTCCCAAAGGGACTCAGGTCGGTTCACAGGGCATAAATATAAATAACAATACAAACATTAAAAGACAATTAAATCAATGCCCAAGTTAAAACTAGAATAATAAAACAAGCCTATAAAAAACCCATGTACCCCCATCAGGCCAGACCCGCTAGTTCAAATAAATGGGTCTTCAACCCGCGACGGAAGGATCGGAGGTCTGATGCCATCCGGAGCTCAACCGGCAGTTGGTTCCATAACGCCGGAGCACCCACAGAGAAGGCCCTCCCCCTGGGGGCCACCAGTCGACATTCCTTGACAGGAGGCACCCTGAGGAGGCCCTCTCTGTGGGCGCGCACAGGGCGGAGGGGAGTCGACGCTGGCAGCAGGTGGTCCTCGAGGTATCGCGGACCCATGCCATGTAGGGACTTAAAGGATGTGCATGGTAAATTCCAGGGAAGAGAACATCCTACAGAATGTATATGGGGTGATGGATGAAGGCAGACATGTTTTCTGGTTTTTGTTTGCTGGCTTGCTGGCTTGCTCTCAAAACTACAATTTGCATAAAAAATCTACTGCCCTATATGATGCTAAGTAAATCTTAGTTACTTCTGACTATCTATCTCTCCACCATGACTTAGAAATTATTATTCTGAAGAAGAGAATAGTAAGCAGAATTTTTTTTTGGGTGGGGTGGGGAAGCAATAAGAGAACAGGATGCACAAATTGGGCATAGACACTGCACCAACATCAGGAAATGCTGTTATTCCAATTGACAACTGTCCACAGAAAATATGTAACTTCTTGTGGCAACATATTTTTTATTTTTATTTTTTATTTTAATTCCATTTATATCCCGCCCTTCTCCGAAGACTCAGGGCGGCTTACAAGCTTAGCAGTAGCCCTCATTCTATGTATATGCCTGCTTATTAGGGCTTTCACACACACCCCAAGCGGCATTATTACAAAGTCAGCTTAATTGCCCCCAACAATCTGGGTCCTCATTTTACCTACCTCGGAAGGATGGAAGGCTGAGTCAACCTTGAGCCTGGTGGGATGCGAACCTGCACTAATTGCAGGCAGCTGGTGTTACTTAAGGAGGCATTAGCCCACTGCTCCACCAAGGCTATAATATCAGGTTTCATGAAAATTAAAAACTATAGAGTTGCCAAAGACAGGACCAGAACTAAGTTTATCTTTATTAAATTTAAATGATGATGATAACTTTATTCTCACTTTGAATGTACACCAATCGGCATACATCAAAATGAAATTTCGTTGCATACAGCTCTCAAAGGGTCACCACCTCCAATATATACTCCTTGTTCGGGGCCCGCTCAAATTTCACATTGTCCATTTTAGTCTCTAGGGAGTGAACGATGGCAAACAGGATAGATGGAAATGGGGCTCCATGTGGATTAGCCCTCAAATCCGCTTGTATTCTGACAACCTCACCCTCTTTCCTTTTTCTGATCCTGACTCTTCCACCCTTTCCTTAAAGAGGCCTTGCTTCTTTTCGCCCCTGGAGCACGCTGCTGCCGCCGCCACCAACTCCTCCAAAAGCCTCTCTCTCTTCCTCTGGGCCTGCCGGCAGCCTCATCCAGTTCCTTCGCTCCATAAGCTCCAGGTCCTCTCCTCCTCTTCCTCCTCTGGAAACAGCCCTGATTTGCAGTAGAATCCATCACTGGGCCAGCAGTCAGATCTTGCTGCTGGTAGAACAAATTCAAACAGCGCCAACGACTTTTAATGGTCTCACCAACAATTCCAAAACAACTAGAAACTCGCCAGGCCAGCAAAGATTGTTGGTCGTATGTTACCTTAGTTCCACCATGTTCCTCAAACACATTAAAATCTTCCTGATCATGTGGCCTATAGCCCTTACTATCCCTCCCAAAACTATTCACCTTCAAGAGCCAATGCAGCTGCAGCCATTCCAGGCGCCACCATCTTAGAACTTTAATGTTATTGTCATTAAATTAATTAAATGCATTTTAAGATTGTTGCTTCCCCTTCCATCACATTACACAATTTAATTTGGTCACAATTTTTGGAAGTCCTGTGACTTAGGAAATTCTTATTCAAAACAGCAATGCCTTTGAATGTTTCCTTCGCTAAATTACCTTTGGATAAAATGATTGAGATGACAGCATGTTTCCAAAAGCTCACACCTCATTGGATTATCAGTTTGGGAAGTAGGCAATTTGGTTTGATTTAATTGACTCTTTTGTCTGCAATTTCAACTTTAGAGAACCAGTTTCTGGTTTGGAACTTGGCAATACTAATAACACTTTTCCCTCTCATTATGTACAGAGCCAGCAGTATGCAGAAGTGACAGAAGTGGGGAGAAGCTCATTCTATTTTCTGCTTTCACACTAGACAAGTGTTAAAATATTAATTACTTTTTTACTTCATTAAATACTCATTTCACTCTAATCTGGATTCTTTATGTAGATGCCTGTAACAGGTGAATGAATGGCTGAGACATTTTATTTCCCCGTTCCAGCTGAGTTTGTGTTGAAACTTTGTGGGCTCATGGATACTTATAGATGTGGATAGGGGGGCCCCAGAGCAGCAGAACTTCTGAGTTTCCCACTTGTGTGGGGAATACTTCATGCAGAACAGAACATTCAAAAACGCATTTTGGACCAGATCCAATGTGCTCGGCAAGCTGTTTGGGGTGAAGAGGGATTTTTTTAGTTTGCAGGGATATTGTCATTAATCTACAGGCTGAACAAATCTCCATGAAACTGTTTGGAGCTGCCAAATTAGAAAGATTACGAAGTCCAAAAGCATACCAGCAACTTTGAAAAGCAGCACAGGACTGTCATCTGGCTGGTTTCAAACCAAAGTGTCCGATGGCAAGAAGGGACTTTATGCCTCCTGATTGATTTTCCTGCCAGGGTCAGCGACTCCTCTGTGGGTCTAATTAGAAGTTATTAGAGCCATGAAAACTGCTAATATTATTTTATTACCCTCTCCACTTGGTAACAGCTGGCTACATTCACTGCCCAACATGAGAATAGCAGTCTTTGCATTGCCCAACTTTGTCTCATAAAGCACCTTTTGGTTGAAGCAGTGTGCAAAGCAATCTGTAGAGCAGTGACATAACACATTTTTCCCCCATTATATATTTTGAGGAGAAAATGGGGGGAATTTAAAGGGATGAAAGCTGCCTCTCTACATTTCTTATAGCTAAATTTCAGAGAACATGCCAAACTTCATCAGCATGAATGGACACACCTAGCTATAAAGCATGGACACGCCTAGCTATAAAGGATAAAAAGGTACAGAGTAAGTGGTTTTGGTGTAAATTAGATTTAATTCCAATTTTTCCCTCTCCTGCCTTTCAAATCTTCTGCCTATTACTTCTCATCTTTATGCTGAACTTTACATACAGCTGCTTACTATGAAAGGAAATAGGTGGCAAGTAACTTCTAGATGGCAACTAAGTTCAATGTACTTGATTAAATGCCCCAAAAGAGTATAATTCATTATTGTTTCTAATGGGAGTAATCAATTTTGTAGGGTAGATAAAGGAACACCAATAACAGATTTATCTTCACATTCACTCCAGAAGCTCTCTCTCTCTAGTTTTAGAATAGCTTAGTTTCATGGCTACTGACTAATGTAAGAAATCTAAGCTCCCAAAACAAGAAATTCACCACAGATTAAAATACTGTATACAATTCTGATCACCACAAATATAAAAAAGATGTTGAGACTCTGGAAAAAGTATAGAGAAAAATAACAAAGATGATTAGAGGGCTGGAGGCTAAAACATAGGAAGAACAATTGCAAGAATTTGGTTTGTCTAGTCTGGTGAAAAGAAGGACTAGGGGTGACATGGCAGAAGTGTTCCAATATTTGAGGGGTGCCTACAAAGACCAGGGAGGTCAAACTATTTTCCAAAGGACCAACTATTTTCCAAAGGGAAGACAAGAAGCACTGGATGGAGACTTCCGGTTCCTGTTTTCCAGCAATCAGTTTGAAGATTTGGAATGCTGAACTCTTCAGCTGGAATTTCTTTTTGTTGGGGACCCTAAGAGGCCAGAACCCACCCTGAAGGGGTGGAATGAAGGAAGGAAATCCCAGGGACTTAGGAGAGATGGCGGTCTCTCCGAATAGTCCAGGAGAAGCCTCCCAGAAACCAACAGAAGAAAGGGCTGACTAACTACATGTTCAGCCATAGTTGGAAACAACAGAAGTCCCAAGCTTTAAAATTCAGCGGATTTAAAACAGCATGCTTGAATCTGGGTAAGAATATTGATTTTCTCTATCCTACTTATTTTCCTGAAGAAGAAAGTCCCCAAAATAAAAGATCTCCGAAGAAGGAAAGGGAGAGGGGGATTCTGCTTGCTCCCTTTTGGTTATTGGAAGTGGTGAAACTTACCCTTCAGAGAGAGAAAAAAGACTAGAAAGACCTGAAAAATGAGAAAATGCTGACACCTGCTGGTGGGTGAGGATTTTTTTTCTCTGACCCTTTTTTAGAAAATGCAGCTGTGTAAACAAAGTGAGAGTAACAAAACTGAAGCAATGAATACTTCACAAAAGGAAACATATGATAAGTGGCAACAATTTCAAAGGGCAATGACTTTAAACTACAAAGAAATGCAGAATAATCTTGAGAGCATGAATCAACTTATTTCCAACTTAATTTCACCCCAAGAAATTTCCCAGGAAAATACAGTAGAGGTGACTGAACAAAATTCTCAGGATAGAGACTTAAAGATGGAACTGTATCAAATGAACACTTCACAAAAGGAAACATATGATAAGCGGCAACAATTTCAAAGGACAATAACTTTAAACTACAAGGAAATGCAGAATAACCTTGAGAGCATGAATCAACTTATTTTCAACTTAATTTCACTCCAAGAAATTTCCCAGGAAAATATAGTAGAGATGACTGAACATAATTCTGAAGATAGAGATTTGAAGATGGAACCATATAAAATAAATTATCATGATTTAATCCAAATGGGAAATATTTCAGCATGTCCAAGCAACTTTGAAGACAAGGAAAAGAATGAGAAAAAATTCTTTACAGGGAAACAAATGAAGCAGCAAAACATACTGATTAAGAAAGGCAATGGCTAGAGAAAAAAGACTAAAATGGAAATCCAGAAAATAGATGATGGAACTTATCAGAGAGAATACTTAAAAAAGAAACATTTGTTTGAATATGGCTAAAGAAATGGAAAAACTTTGAAATTTATTACTCTTAGAGGGATGATTTTTTTTTCTTTTTTTTTTCTTAACTATTATAATGCTTTTTTTCTTTCTGTTAAAAGAAAAAAGGGAAAAAAGTTGAAAAGCAAATGTTTTAGTTATTTAAATGTGACGATAAGAAAAGCATAAAATGTGTTTTGAATGAGAGTTAAAGGATTAGATGATTAGAACTATTGAATGGAATGCTTAAAGTTTAAATAGATTAAATACATACTTAGCTATGGTCAAAAAGAATAAGAAATTGAGGGAATAAATATATATTAAATTAGGAGGGATACATATTTTAAGTTGTATGTTATTTTTTGTAGCTCAGTGCTCTTATCTCTTTTTCTTGTTTCCCTTTTCTTTCTTCTTTTTTTCTTTTTTCTTTTTTTCTTCTTTTTTGTTTCTCTCCTCTTTTCTTTTCTCTTTCTACTTTTTTACTTATTGATTAAGAAATATAAAAGCATGAGAGGGCTTATATGGGAAAAACAGAATTAAATCCACCAATGTAAATATAGTTAACTGTTGAAAAAATTGTCACTAGTAAGAATATTTAAAATTTCAGGGGAGA
Organism: Vipera ursinii; assembly: GCF_947247035.1. NCBI lineage: Eukaryota > Metazoa > Chordata > Lepidosauria > Squamata > Viperidae > Vipera > Vipera ursinii. Next base: position 136,724,295 of record NC_139516.1, on the reverse strand, counting down.
AATAAGCTGAAATAAACACGGTAACAGGATTTACGATAAGGCAACTAAAATGACAGATAAGATTATTGAAACTATATACTTAATTGTTAATTAAAATAATGAGAATTGTCTTAATCTAATGTTTTGCAAAGAAATATACCTTGGGGAAAGGGAAAATCAAATGAAATTAACATATGGAATATACTGTAGATCATAGAAATTAATTGTTAAGGATTGTCTTATAAATGTTACCCAGACAACATACTGTTTACAAATTACTGAATGATTTATGTTATGTTAAAAAATTCTAATAATATATATATATATATATATATATATATATATATATATATATATATATATATATATATATATATATATATATATATATATACACAAAAAAAAGAAGAAGCACTGGATGGAAACTAACCAAGGAAGCAATCTATAATTAAGGAGAAATTTCCTAATAGTGAGAGCAATCAAATGATGGAATAGCTTACCTTCAGAAGTTGTGGGTGCTCCATCAGTGGAGGCTTTCAAAAAGAGACTGGACAACTATTTATCTGAAATTGTATAGGGTTTCCTGTTCGAGCAAGGGTTGGACTAGAAGACCTCCAAGGCCCCTTCCTACTGAAATTATTCTATGTTCTAGATTTTTTTTTCATAAGTGCAATTCTTTGTTTTTTTTTTACACAGAAGACGACATCTAGTAATGTGATACACAAGAGAAGTTTCTCCTGAAAGGGAAAACAGCAAAAAAAATGCTGACAGATGGTGGCTACTGCTTGAAGAACTTATCTGATAAAGACTTGTCAGCATCAGGAAAAAAATCAATCTTTAATGTTAAACAAATGAATAAACAGCTGTTCATATCCCATTCTGCATATATTACTTATGGGAACACAGATATTAAAGGCCATTAAAGTTGCTCACTGTTACTTTAGCACACCATGATTCCTTTCAGAACAGTAATAGACCTTGATGAGAAAAGCATGTTCAGCTCCATCCATATTTTGCATCATCCCTCCTACTTTTTAAATCCTTTATTTATTTACTTATATGTTACTCTTTTATCCATTTTTTTGTTTAAATATTTTAAAAAAACATGTTTAATATAAATAAACAAATACCTCCTACTGAAAAGCCACAAACTGAAATTCCAACACTCTAAACTCAGCACTGTTGCAGCAAATCAGCGTTGATATTTTATATGCGTAAGCATGTTGTTCCATTTACTCTAAAGCTTTGGGCAAAATTATGCCTTGATTCCCAGAGAAAATTGAGGAGGAACAAGATAATGGTTACAACAACATGAACAACAACAACAGCAATAATGTTGGAAGGGACCTTGTAGATAATCTAGTCCAGGGGTCAGCAACCTGAAACAGTGAAAGAGCCACTTGGAACTGGTTCCCTCACAAAAGGAAAAACTGGGAGCAGCAAAAAATGTGTGCACATGCGCGTACATGCGTGCATGCACAGAACAGGGTTTGACTGAAGAGTGGAGCCAAGGCAAGATATGCACTTACCCTGCATATTTGAATTGATTGGTTGAAGTTTTTTAGTCCCACTTTTTTTTTTTGAACTGCACATGGCAGAGGACTGGGAGCCGCAAGAGACGGCTGAAAGAGCTGCATGCGGCTCCGGAGCCGCGGGTTGCAGACCAGTGATCTAGTCCAACCCCTTCCTCAAGCAGGAAACCCTATACCATTTTAGACAAATGGCTGTCCAGTCTCTTCTTAAAAACTTCCAGTGTTGGAAGTTTTTGTTTTGCCTTGTCACAAGGAGCTGCATGCTAAGGGAATATACCTGTCATGTTGACGGCCAATCTGAATATGTGTAATGTTCTGTGAAAAGGAATCAGTCTGCTGACATGGGGGAAAATGTCAAACAGCTTAAGATTGACTCAGCCTTCCAGCCTTCCAAAGTTGGCAAAATAGGACCCAGAATATTGGGGGCAATATGCTGACACTGAAAACCACTTAGAGAATGCTGTAAAGCACTATTAAGCAGTAAATAGGTCTAAAAGCTATTGCTAAAGAGAAGCACCATTTCTAACTGGAGATACTGAAATTTGCAACCTGTTTTGTATAAGCTTTGGTCACTTTGATGTCCAGATCTTTCAATTTGTATGTGAACAAAGAAATAGGTGTAAAAGGAACATGTGAGGGAAGGAGACTTATGCAAAAGTGGTGAATATCTGTAGCTCAGGTGTAGGATGAGAGTGAAGTTTCATTCTCTGAGCGTATGGGTTGGTTTCTGAATGTTTCATTACCAGGCTAGGTAACATCTTCAGCAGTATTTATTTATTTATTTATTTATTTATTTATTTATTTATTTATTTATTTATTTATTTATTTTATATACCGCCCTTCTCCTGGAGGACTCAGGGCGGTGTACAGAGCAAAGTAAGTATACAATAAACCAACAATAAAACAAATAAAACCCCAGATCTACAAATAAAACCCCAAATCTATCAGGCCAGGCCGGCTTGCTGGAATAGATAGGTTTTTAAATCTCACCGAAAGGTGCGAAGGTCGGGGGCCATCCGGATTTCGGCTGGTAAGCGGTTCCAGAGGATTGGCGCACCCACCGAGAATGCTCTCCCCCTGGGGGTCACCAGCCGGCATTCTCTGACCGGTGGCACCCTGAGGAGGCCCTCTCTGTGGGAGCGCACAGGACGGAGGGGTGTTGACGCTGGCAGTAGGTGCTCCCGTAGGTATTCCGGACCCATGCCATGTAGGGCTTTGTATGTCATCACTAGCACCTTGAATTTCACCCGGAAGGCAACTGGAAGCCAGTGCAGCTCACGAAGCAAAGGTGTAATATGGGAGTATTGGGGAGCCCCCAAAAGCGTCTGTGCAGCTGCACTCTGTACCAGCTGAAGCTTCCGAGTGATTCTCAAGGGCAGCCCCATGTAAAGAGCGTTGCAGTAGTCAAGACGAGAGGTCACAAGTGCATGGGTGACTGTACGTAAGGCATCCAGGTCCAGATAGGGTCGTAGCTGGCGCACCAGACGAACCTGAGTGAAAGCCCCCCTAGTCACAGCTCCTATATGATCTTCTAAGGAGAGCTGTGAATCTAGGAGGACACCCAGGTTGCGAGCCCTATCTACGGGGGGCAGTAACTCACCCCCAATATTAAGGGATGGAATACTCTGAATATCCTGACATGCCTGTATGTACAGCCATTCAGTCTTGTCCGGGTTGAGTTGAAGCCTGTTCCTCCCCATCCATTCCCGGACCGCTTCCAGGCAACGGGACATCACGTCAAGGGCATCACTGATGTGGTTTGGGGTCGAGATGAAAAGCTGGGTGTCATCAGCATACTGATGATAACCCACTCCAAAACCACGGATGATCTCACCTAGCGGCTTCATATAGATGTTAAACAGGAGAGGTGAGAGGACTGACCCCTGAGGAACTCCATAAATGACAGGCCTCGGGGTCGATCTCTGGTCACCCGCCAACACCCACTGTGAACGTTCCAGAAGGTAGGAGGAGAACCACTGAAGAACAGTGCCTCCCACTCCCAATCTCCTGAGACGCCGAAGTAAGATACCATGGTCGATGGTATCAAAAGCCGCAGAGAGGTCTAATAGGACCAGGACAGAGGAATGACCCCTGTCCCGAGCCCGCCAGAGATCATTCATCAGAGCGACCAATGCCGTCTCCGTGCTGTGTCCGGGCCTGAAACCCGATTGGTACGGGTCTAGATAATCAGTATCTTCTAGGAACAGAGGAAGCTGATGCGCCACTACGCTCTCAACAACCTTCGCAAGAAAGCGAAGGTTGGAGACCGGGCGAAAGTTGTTTAAAACAGCTGGGTCCAGGGAAGGCTTTTTGAGGAGGGGTCTCACCACCGCTTCTTTCAAGGCTGCGGGGAAACTGCCCTCTTTCAATGAAGCAGTTACCACTGCATGGATCCAGCCCATGGAACCTATCCCACAGAACAATCTCTCTCACACACTAAATGTGTAGATGACCTGGAGACTAGTTCCCTCTTCCAATATTTACAATAATCACATGGGGCTGCTCATTGCTTCCCTAGCCAAAAATGGAAACAGAATCAAAACCAAGAAAAGGGATCCTGCTTCAGTGGTAAAGAATTTACCTGTCAGGGCAATGTATTATAAAATGTCCTCCTCCACATGAGAATTTAGGCAAGGGGAGCATTCCTAGCATCTTCTATGATGGTCCTTTCCCAGACTTTGTCCTCTAGCCATCCATTAGCCAAGGTCAACATCCTGGGTAAGTAAAATTTACTGTTGGTACTTTTTAAAGAGACAATTCTCATTTGAATGTGGAATCTACTAACTCTCCATGTTTGCAGCTTAATTTCACTCACTTTCATTGGAATCAACAGTTCTAAGGGACTGTGTTTTCTGGTTGCTGTGATTTATATTTCTGGGGCAACAGAAAAATAATAGTCTCCTTACAATGTAACTGAAGTGGTGTGTTACCTTGATCTGATTTATAAAGAGAAATAAGTACTTAAAAAATAAAGTGTGATTCATCCAATGATGAATGCAGCATCCTTCCTGCACTCTGTTCTGTTTTACTAAAATAGTCTTCCTTCCTGGTCTTATATTCATTTGGCAGAATACTGGATATGAAATTATTTGCATTTGTTACGACAGCTGCTCCACTTTGCCAATATGTGTGTGCATCAAAAACAAGTTTCTAATCTTCTGTACTTGCAAAGAGAAGAAAAGCATTCTGCTACATACTCTGATAGTACAGAATTATACAAAGAACTTGTCTCGTATTTATTTTATTATTTATTTACAACATTTATATACCTGCTCATCTCATATCAAACTCTTGGCAGCTCCCAAACAACAATTAAAACCACAGATCATGAAGCAACCTGGCACCATAATAAACCTAACAAGCACCCAAGCACTGGGATCTCACTCTTTCCCAGTGCTTGGGTGAAAAAAACCAGGTGTTAACTATTATTTAGAAGGCTAGGAAGATCAAGGCCTGCCAAAATTCAGAGGGACTGGTGTTCTATAGCCAGGAGCTGTCACAGAAAAGGTATGCTTCCTAGATCCCATATGATGGCAATGCTTACGGAAGGAATTAGGAGCATGGCCATCCTATCTCATCTTTTAGAATGTGGAGTTCTTAAGGCAGTGTTGCAGATAACTTAACCCTAATCCATATAACCAGCACCTTTAATTGCCACTGGGAAGGAAACAAGCAGGCAATGTAGCTCACAGAATAGAGGTATAACATTGGCCAATCTATGGGTACCTATCACTGTGTACTCCATCACATTCTGAGCTAGTTGTAGATTCTAGGTGAACTTCAAGGACCTTCTTGTGTAAAGTACATCACAGTAATCCAAATGTGAAATGACCAAGGCATGAGCAAGGTCTCCTAAAAGTGGCACAATCTGTGCAAACAGTTTTCTTATGTTATTCTAATAACAAATATTTTGGGATCAACACACACTAGTAGGAACGATGATAAAATGTTGACAGTCTTATGTTTTTGTCTTCCACTTCTTTCCTGCTCATCCTTTTTCTTACAAGAGTCAACTTTCATTCACAGTGGTTTGTAATCTCCTTTCCCAGCCTAAATAAGCACTCCGACTTAGTACTTTATGCATTATGAATTATGTGGCAGTTCTCTTCTTAAAATGATACTACATAGCTGTAGGTCATGTCTAGTAACTTATTTAATAATTACTCTGCAGAGCTAACAAAAACTCAAAACAAGTTCCTTATTTCTTTAATAAATACTGTTATGTTAATAAATAAGAATTTATTTGTATTTATGCAACAATCTCTACTGCTAATCTAAGCATGCTGCTTGTGAAATAGGTATTCAGTTTCTATTTTAAAAAAACACACCAGATAAATATACCCACAATTATTATAATCTAATTACAGGCATTTTCACATAATAAATAACTACACTTCTCATTCACAACTCATTGCCAATGCTATTGATTCTTAGGTAAGTGGATTCAATGAAATAAAGACTGTCTCCCATTATTAAGGATGTTTACAAATTTGTCTTGATATTTTTTCTTCTTCTTTTCAGATTTTGCAACTGAAAATTGGTTGGGGAGACAGATGCATTCAGAATTCTCAGCTCTTTTGTTTCCAAATGATCCAGCTGTCCCAAACACTATATGTGAACAGCTGAACAATTCTATCTCTCTGTTCCCTACACAGTACATATATTCTACTTCAAAAATGTGCCTTAATTGAAAAAAAAAAACAAGGGGGGAAAAGATGATTGCCTGGTTAGCAGGTGGCTAGCTGTGCTAGTATACCATGAGCTGTCCTTGTTTGAAGATATGCCAGAGGAAAATCCTCTGTCAAAAGGGACATTCTTTTGTCTTAAGGGTGATTTGCCTAATCCCAATTTGTTTTTAAAATAAAAATGTACAGTATAAGAAGTAAAGGGATAGGGGAAAAACTTTGTATCAATCCAAACACTGCAAATGCTGCTTTTGCATAATCACTTGTTGTGGTTTGCTTCTATCTATTGCTACTGTAAATTGTTATTTGTTTAACCATGTTATATCAAATCAATCGGCAGGTAAGCAAGGTTTACAAATTACAGTAGCTGAGGCTACACAATAGCTTAAGTACTGTGACTTAGCACAAGGTAGTGATCTCAGCCCTTCTATGTGTGCATGAGAGTAATACGTAAAATACAGTTATTTTTGAGCATGAAACATTTTAAGCTGTTTTAATTCCTGTTTTAATAGAACATTCTATATTTGTTCAAGCACAGCATAGACCCACTGCATGAATGCCACACTTACCAAAAAGATGCCTTTCCTAAATCTGATTATATATTTGTACACAAAGAGTTGAAAATAGAGAATGTCCAACAATAACATAAAAGATAAAAGCTCAATAAAATGCATATTCTGCTACAAAAGTACTGCCTGCAGAGATAGTGATCAAACATTTGAGTTGTTAAAATACATGATGGTAATGTTACTTGTGAAAATAAAAGAATGCCATATGTGAAGACCTAGACTGTGTCTGCTCTTAAATCACAAATAATTTATTCTAGACAATCTATTTCATTTGACAGCAGTTTCAGGGCAGTCAAAAGAAAATACTTTATTTAAATAAAATATGTCATTGAGTTATGATAACAGTGCTTTGTATTTGTTTGGCTATGAACCATGACAATACTAAAATATTGACACAAAATAAAATGCACAAATAGTACTTGGTTTGGTACCTGTTTTGTGTTTCCAACTGCAAGTCATGAGAAAAACCATCAATAAATCTTAACTAGAGCATAGTTTATCAACATCTATGAAGTGTATAATTAAAATTAGGCTACCCAAATCTGGATAGAAGTATTTGGTCTACCAGAAGATGGCAGCAAAGTGATAGACAAAACTAACTCTTTGTTTCCATCCACTGGCTCTGTAGAGTTTTGCAGCTCAAATTTTTATTATCCAGTCTAGTTTCAGATTATTCAAGAAAGAAAAATATCTTCTGCTTACAGATTTATTGTTGTGGGATGTAATCCTTATATAATACATGCTTGGGAAACAAAAGGGTACAATTATTTGCATCTTCAAATAAGACTAAAAAAACATCCTGCTGAAGTGCCCCTGCTACTACTGTGTGTTGGCTATGCTGGACTAGATAGAGAAATGATTCAAAGGAGCATAAGGCAGCTTTCTAACTTGCAAGGAAGCTTTTAAAAACAACAAAAGACCAATGCAAGATGTAAATTAGCAATGTTTTAGCAATGATAGCTAAATGGATCTTCCATTTCCAGGAGTATGACTCTGAATACTAGATGGCAGAAAAAAATGAGGGTGGGTTGTCTTAATTGATTCCTGGAGGTATCTTGCTAACCATTTTTATTTTTTAAAAAATATGTTTGAGTAGCTTGAGAAAGGCTTCTGCATATCTTTTTTGTTATTATAACCCTACTGTAGTTTTCATCCTTTGCATAAACCTGGTTGCCCTATGGCTTTAAAGAAACGAGTCTTGTAGTTTAAGAGAGTTCAGAAGGGAACTTCAGGCTTTGCTACAGCACTGAACTTTTTTTTTTGTGGAAAAAAGAAATGCCATTTTATGTTTTAAAAGCCTCATTATTTTCAAATAGGCAGTGAGACAAACATGCCTTGAGAAGAAATGAGTTTATGACTGTCACAAAATGTTGGAAGTCAGCATGGTAATGAGTCAATTTCAGTGAAAATGATCTCATTAATGCTCTCTTTTTGCTGACTCCCAACTGATTCATCGATGCTTTGAATAAATAAAAAGAAGAAAGGGTGGGAGGAAACCAAGGAAGTGGCAAAAAGGATGAAATCAAAAGGGAGAAGGATTTGGCATTGCTCCCTCACCCAATTAAAGTTTCCATTCCTGTTCTCAGCAAAAAATAAAAAATAAAAATAAAAATCCAAATCTACTAATAATATTGAACTCAGCAAATGATGTGAAAGATGACTTTTGCTAAGATGTTTGGTATGGTTTGGCTTGGTTTGGTTTGGTTTATGTGTACTGCAAATTATGGAAACTGAGACTTTATGGAACAAATGGTAGTTTTAATCCACATTATTTATTTTGTCAACTTTTGATAGGAGAACAGTCAACAAAACTCAGAAGTACAGATAGTCTTTGGCTTATGACCACAATTGAGCCCAATATTTCTGTTGTTAAGTGAGAGATTTGTTAAGAGAGCTTTTCACCATTTTAGGACCTTTCTTGCCACAGTTGTTAAGTGAAGTACTGCAGTTGATAAGTTAGTAACCCGGCTGTTAAGTGAATCAGGCTTACCCATTGACTTTGTTTGCCAAAAGGGGATCAGATGACCTTGGGACACAGCAATGATCATAAGTATGAACCAGTTGCCAAGCATCTGAATTTTGATCACATGATCATGGGGATACTACAAAGGCTGTAACGATGAAAAATGATCATAAGTCACTTTTTTGAGTGCTGTTGTAACTTGTAACTTTGACCTAAATGAAATGTTGTAAGTCAGCGACTACCTGTACCATGTAGACTTTGCATATCACATTTTCTAGGTTGTAATTGGACTTATTAAAAATCCATCATTGAAATGGTAGATAACCACTAGTAGTTATAGATAGTGCTGAGCTAGAGGGATCACTCATCTCATTTTGTATAAGATAGTTGAGTATGGTACCCTAGTTAATCTATTTTAATCTATGTTGAACTTCAATCTATTCTAAAACATGAGTCATGTTCATACATTCATTTAAATTGGCTCATTAGGAGGCACCCAGACTATTCCAAACAATGTGGCAAAATGTGCAGACAACTTGGTTTCTTTTTTCAAGAGGGATTGGCTATATGTCCACATAGTTTACTGCATTATATGCTATGTTGTCGGCATGGTCAGAGAATGTGAGCATTCTGCATCTGCTGCTATATATTTATTGCAGGGTGACAGATGGGAAGGAACTGTCCTTTAAAATTTTTAAGTGACTGATTCTATCCCAAGAATAAAATGGCAATCAGTAGTTTAGGCAGCCTTTCATACCTGTCCTGACATCTCTTTGTAACCCTGCTAAACAATAAATTATAGGCAGAAAACATCAGAATGGAAATAACTCCATTCTGCAATATTTGTATGGGAGACACATTGCAAAGTTGAATTTAATGGTTTCTGTTTTAACAGTTTAAACATTTTTAGATAAAGCAGAAGTTACTGTAAAGATCAAGAATTCACTTTGTAGAGGAAAATTCATAGATGACGACCAAAAAACCTCACATTCTTAGTTAAATCTTAAAATCATATATTCCCTGGTCTTATTGAAACTTTTTGATAATTTGATATTCCCACGTATTTACTTTGGACATTTGCTACAAGATTTTTTTTACTTTACTTTACTTTACTTAACTTTATTATTTTTTACTCTTTTTTTGGACAGAAACTCTAGTTCTTTCTACCAGTTTGGAGATGAGTTTGACTGTTGATGTCCAACAATGAAGATGAGCAACATGAACATAACTGATAATCATCTGTGGCTTTTTTCTTCATTTGCCAAGAATTTTTGAGAACGTGGAAATATTCTGTAGCTATTATTCAGGGAGGGAGGAACTATGACAGTTAGAGGGAAGTATTAAAAAGGACACACTTGTCTAGCATTCACAGAATGAAGGAATGGGTTCACTAATGCCTCAACATTTCCAATCTTCTTTCCAAATCTGAAATGTCATTATCATCTATCCTAATTTTAGTCATTTGATACTATTAATATTCTCAGTAAATTAGGTTCTGCATGAAGATAGTTAATTAAAAATACACTGACATAATTCTACATTCTCTGCATACAATTAATTCAGAATAGATGCATTTCCTCAGCAGCCTCTTTCTATAACATGGAAAATTAGAGTTACATGGAACATCTATTCATAATTCTTAAAGTATATTTGGAGTGTCTGCAGGCGACTTCTTATTTCTAACTTGATGTGTAATCTATTTCTTTATTTTAATTTTGATGATTTCATATGGTAGAATCAAGGTAAATAAGATTGTCTGAAGGAATTTTTTCCCTATATTTTTCACAAATAATTAAAAATGAAAATAATGTGAAGGAAGTACACTTGATGAAATATGAAGGATTCACTTAGTTTGTTAATTTTAATAAGCCTGGGATTCCCATTTTTAATCTTATCAAGGGACATGGTGGCTCAGTGGATTAGGACGCTGAGCTTGTTGATCAGAAGATCGGCAGTTTGGCGGGTCGAATCCCAAGTGCCACGTAGCAGAGTGAGTGCCTGTTACTCGTCCCACCTTCTGCCAACCTAGCAGTTCGAAAGCATGTAAAAATGCAAGTAGAAAAATAGGGACCACTACGGTAGGAAGGTAACAGCGTTCTGTGTGCCTTTGGCGTCTAGTCATGCCGGCCACATGACCACAGAGATGTCCTCAGACAAATGCTGGCTCTTCAGCTTTGAAACGGAGATGAGCACTGGCCCCTAGAGTTGGAAACAAATTTACCTATAGATCTTTGGTCATTCGGGTTTTTTCCCGTGTAGAATTGAAGGTGTAGGAGCAACGTTTTGACGGAATCCCATCTGTCATCCTCAGGCTGGTGGCTTCAGCTTCCTTCTTCTGGGAAAAGCATGTGGTAGTGGCTGTTTGTTCCTCTTTTTTAAACTGCCAGAGGGGGTGTGTTCTGTGGGTGGAGGTGTGCTCTGATTGGGTGGGGGATTAGGTGTGTTCTGATTGGGTGAGAGTGTGTTTTGAATGGTGGGTGTGTTCTGATTGGGTGGGGGTGTGTTTTGAGTGGATGGGCTGGTCTCAGCTGCCAGCCTTAGACCTGAGCTGGTGAGTTGTGCTGCTTTTGTTCGACTTCGTGTTTGTGGTGGTGCCATGTTTTTATAGTGGGTGTCAGTTTGCTTATTGTGTGGTTTGGAGGGGTTTAAAGTGGCTGATGTTGCAGCTGTAGTTAGGTTTCTGTTTTGTGGTTGTGCGTCATTATCATTGGGGGTTCGGATTTGCTTTTTGAATGGTTGTGTGGTGGTGATGTCACGTGATGTTATCATGAGTTTGGGTCTGGTATCATTCTTGGTGGTTGGGACTCATCTGTCAATCAAGGCGGGTTTCCAAATGGCACCAATATATATATATATATATATATATATATATATATATATATATATATATATATATATATATATATATATATATATATATGTGTGTGTGTGTGTGTGTGTGTGTGTGTGTGTGTGTGTGTGTGTGTGTGTTTTAAATGTTTGTTAAGCATTCAGAATACACTTGCTTAGTCCCAGACACGGGACAAATCTTATTTCCTGTTTCAGCCTAGCCCAAGGCCATCTACAGGCAATAGCCACAGCAGTGGCAGCTCATATTTGTGTACATTTTTTGGCTTGCTAACAAAGAATAAAGGGAGACTGATATGATCATTTCAAACTTATTTGTTCTCATCAGTCAGCCATACCCTTCTGAGATTCAAACCTGGGCCGACTGCGTCTTAAGCAGTTGTTTTAACCCCTAGGCCACAGGCTCTCTCTCTCTCTCTGTTAGCTGAGAAGCAAGGAAGATATGTGTTAAATGTTTAAATGTAATGTAATTCTTTGCATGGATAGACCTTGGCAACAACAATGGAGTCAGGAGTGTGAAGAAGGAGGGGGGTCAAAGAAGAAAAAAAGTTAACATGATTGTATCATGATCAAAAACTTGCCTCTTGTACTTATATTGACATCATGAGCATGTATGAAGAAATGGGCTTTCAATCATCAGTTGTGACCACTGACTTCCCTTTCTTTGACTCCCCTGAATTCTGCTAAATGGAACCTAATACAAATGTATGGTAGCTGATTTATCTGAAAGTTTAGACACCTTCTTTTCCCCTGTTTGTTTCCAAGCCAGGAATCTAATAAAACACACCCAATCAGTGGAGATCAAAGAAAAATATGTTTATTTAATCCAAAGTTACCAAATAATTTTGGGTGGCAGCTGCAAATGGACAACACCTCCATCTGCCTTTTTTATAGTTTTCTTTTAAGTTTAGAGATTTAGCCAGTGATTATCAATGGAATAAAATGCCCTTATTACAAACAAATGTTTCATTATCTGGAATTAAACCAGCTGCTTTCTTATTTATAGTTAAAACAAATGTTTCCTTATCGTCAGTTAGAACAGATGTCTTTTTAAATGGGCATTTTATCTTTCCTATACATGTGATTTTCTTGTATAAGATATATGTCTTTGTTCACATGTGTTTTGCTATGTGATCTGTTCCTTTTGTTTATAATGACAAAATGTTTGTATGGAACCAGCCTTTATAAAATGACATGATGACTGCCTATATAATCTTTCATTATTTCTTAATTTAAGCTTATTTTAAACGTATAAGGAAAATATTCCAGCACCACACATTCAAGTACATGATCTTTTCTGTAAACAGTATGGTTCAATAAGAGAGGAGTGTACTTTACTATAAAATGGAGAGAATAAAAGGCACCAGCATGTTCTTCACATAATATATCTGTATATGTATGTGGGAGGATGGGGGCAGGAGAGAATTATGTTTGCTTGTGTGTGGGTGTATACCCACATATAAATCCTCTCTATCATATATTTTGTTCAAAGTACAGAAGAATTCTTGCAATCCATTATGCCATTTCTGCATTGTTATTAAGTGACAGCAGTGTATTAAACACTAACTGTTTGACATTTTACAGTGATACAATGATAGACTGGATTTTACATGCTGTTTAATTATCTGACATTAAAGAATGATTTCTTTTTCTGTTTTTTTAAAGTGATTTCAGGTCTGCCTCTATTGTGTCCTTTGTTTGTTAAATTATACAGTATTACTAATAATAATTCATTTTCTTATTATAGGAGGATGTATACCTTTCGCTTTGAGTCAAAGTATATTTTGGGGCTGCTTATTTATCTAATTCCCAATAGGCTTGAGAAGAATAATCTGTGAGCTTCAGCTATAACATAGGGGAATTCTTTCTGTATTTCCCAATACTAAATTTGCTATCATCGTTTATTATATGTGCCAGAAAGCATGATCTCAGCAGCAGACAAAAGGGATTGGAATGAAAAGTTAGCATTTGTACTTTGATTCAAAGACCTGGATATCTGATGGAAGTAAATTTAATACAAAATACTATTGAAAAAAACTATTTGTGGTTGTGTGAGGAAGGAAGGAAGGAAGGAAGGAAGGAAGGAAGGAAGGAAGGAAGGAAGGAAGGAAGGAAGGAAGGAAGGAAGGAAGGAAGGAAGGAAGACTGGGCAAAATTCTGTAAGAGGAAAGTTTAATTCATTTTTGTTTTCTTTATGGCTTAACACATTTTCCTCCTTTGTCTTTTGGCCCTGCTGGGACAAGATGAGGTTTGTTTTCTTAACTCAAGCAGGACACCAAAGTACTTAAATCTTCAAATTTATTAGGGATTTTCAAAGCCAATTCAAGCACATCTAGACATGTTCACTAATACTTCAAGGGCAAGATCTTGAGACAGAGGAGAGAGTACCTTAATAATTCATCAACAAAAAACTACAGGAATATAGAGTAATTGGTTACAAATTGATTATAAAAAAGGAAAAAAAATAGATTGTTGTGCTATGTCTCACTTGTTAAATGACATAACACAGCCTTCTGCTTGTTCTAATTGTCAGACCAGTTTCCTCTGGAAATCAAACTGATAATACATAGGTAAAATTATACTAAAAGCTTGCTAATTAATAAATATACTTTAAATTCTTGCTATGTTCAGAAATGCTATGTTCTCTACTGAATTAATTTTCAAGTTGTTTAAATTCTTCCACACTACTAAAATTCCAAAAGCAAAACTCCTTTCAAGAGATATGTTTTGGGATCACTTGGTATTGAAAGTAACTCCAAGGAATCCAATTTCCCCTTTTAACTGTAGATTAAGAAGACCAGTTGAGAAAGATTTAATGCTACCTATTCTATTTTCATTGTTACAAAATCTTGGAGAAATTTTATATAATTGGAAGCTACCAAATGCAAGGTGCATCCTCTGAGTTCTGACTGAAAAATCACAGTTACTCTATTTGCATGACCCACACAAATACAGCAGTCCTCAATGATTTTAGCTTTCCAAATGCAAAAAATATATAAAAGGAGGAGAAGGAGAAGGAGAAGATTGACATCCCTCATTGTTTTTCTGCTTTCTATTTATTTATTTTCTGTTTCAGAAGGGAGATTTTTTTTTAATTTCAGTAGCACAATCAGAGTAAGTCCCACCATGGACATAGCAAAATATCACATATCCAGTTGTATCCTTTTTTAAAAAAACAAAACCCTGACACCATGGTGTCAGAAGGTGGCAATCACCAAAATATACAAGCTAAATTGCCTAGAGAAGCCTCATTTTGTCTCCATAGTGGAGGTCAGAATGGACAATTAAATATCCTGTAAGTAAATCACATGACCTGAGGGGAATCACTTGCATAGGACTATTTGAGATTAGGTCTAATGCACTGTGGATAAATGAACTTGGCTTATTTGTTCATATTGGAGTTTGCTTAATCTTTATGATGTGAAGTCTCTACATACTCTACATACTCAGAGATATTTTTTCATTACCATGTGAAGAAGTTCCTATTAATGTTCTACCATTTATATCAACATGCATTCAAATACATCTCACTTGATTCCTATCTATTACTTAGCAGAGAGTGAGTTGCAGGAGAAGCACAAAGCAGGACAAACCTGTTAGTTGATGGACACACTTATAGAGTCATAACTTGCTTGATAGGATTTCCACAATGCCAAAATATTCAACCTTATTCAGCTGAAGCCTGATACAATGGGTTGAGCCACCAAACTGTAATTAAATATGCTTCAGTGAAAACTTATTAATGTTACGATTCTCTATTTAACTAACTACCCTTCTTTAGTCACATTACATGTTAGAATTTACTGACAATATTTGAATTATCCAGCACTTCCCAGTTTGAAAACATGCATGCAGAAGTTAGAACCAGGTGTAAGAACTTCTCTGAGCACAGATGCCCCACACCCAAGTTCCACAATGTGTACACAATATTTTATGACTCTAAACATCATTGGTTTGTAGCAACTGCAGGACTGGACCATCCTTTGGGTAAGATGTTACCAACAACAAGAGTTTGCTGCCATCTGAAAAGTTAATGCCTTCAGGAGAAAGGGAAGGATCCTCATACAAAGCACAGGACCATTTTAATTACTTCTCAGTAGATTTCAGATCCAGGAATATGATTGAAAGAGCAAAGCTACTCAGCTGAAATATACTGTTCCTTTCAGGAGTGTTATATAACTTGATCACTTCAGTATATCTTCTCTTGACAATACTTGCTATGAGTATGAATGCTTTATAAAAATGCCCCTTAAAAAATAAACAGCAAAAGCTTTGACTCTATTTTGGGACCTGTTGATCTAATCCATCAATTCTATTTTATACAGCAGTGATTTGTGACCACATAGGTCACTACTCTGGGAAAAAAATGTGTCTGATTGTATGTTTTCATACATGAAATGCCAGTGACAATTTTCAATAAAATGAAAACTATTTCATTTTCTTTTGTGGGAGGACAGCAGACCCTCCCCCCCCCCCGAAAAAGAAATATTTTGGGAAATATTACAAAGGCAGTATATTATATTTCCCCTTAGGATCTTAAAGGCAGAAAAAGCAGGCCCAGTTTTTCTTAATAGCCCCAGGCAGAAAGCAGGTCTGTAGAAATGCAAATCTGATAATCCTATTCAGAAAGGTTGGAGCCAAGAAGGTAGAAGCTGATGAGATTAGAAAGACAAAATCTACATACCCACCATCAGAATACTAAAAGGAGACACTGAACCTCAGGTCAAAGTTCATGCCAGAGGACAGGAAACAACCTCAAAAGCCCAAGAAGGTATAAAAACCCACCATTCCCAGCAATGTGTGGTCAGCTGCTCCAGAGACTCATGTCTTGTGGTTCTGCTCTTCAATAAACTATAACCTTTCTAAAGCAGTATCCATTTTGTTTATTCCTGGCTTGGACTGCACTCTGATGAAGATTTGTTTTTTCAACATTTTCATCTAGATATCAGGAAAATCTTTCATGAACTTAAACAGGTTTGATGATTGTATTTCCTTTCTAGCAAAGATTACCTTTGCATATTTTGGTAGCTTACACTGGATTCTAGTAATGACTTTTGTTGTTGTTGTTTTGAATTTGTAGCTGCCTTTTAAAAATATTTGGGATTAATTCTGTTAACAAAAAAATATTGCACATTTGTTCCATTTGTGTCTGTTTTATGTGCCTGGAACATCTCCTTTTCATACTCTTTCAACTGGAGGCAAAACCATTTACTTGATGGCATAGATTCCCCCTTTTAAAAAATGGGCAAAATGGATACATTAAACTCAACCATTTTGATCCTCAAACCTACAGCTCCTCCCAATCTAAACTGAATAATTTGATCCTGTTTACTTCACTGTTAGTATTTCAGCATAATCCATGCTCTTTGCAACTACTGGAAGACTAAAATGTGACTTACACACACACATACACACTCAAAGGATAGGTTTATGATACCTTAAATGTCTTGTCCAAAATTCATCCTCTTAGGTAATAATAATAATAATAATAATAATAATAATAATAATAATAATAATAATAATAATAATAATAATAATAATAATAATAATAATAATAATTTTATTTATATACCGCCCTTCTCCCAAAGGACTCAGGGCGGTGAACAGGACAAATATATCAAAAATACAAAAAATACAAAAGTTAAAAGAAAATTAAACATATGCCCGACTAAAAACAGTAAATACAAATATTAAAAATGGATTGCTGGAGATAATTTGATGGTTTTGAGCATCCCAGCTCTAGCAATGTTGGGATTGAATTGTCTATGAAAGTCATCTAACCAATTCTGGTGGCTTTAAAAAAAACTGTTTCATTGAAAAGAAAATCTGGTATCTCTGTATCATATTTTGATTGAAGAATTTTCAGAAAATTCAGAAAGGAACTCATATAGATAGCCAAAATTCTTGGGATCAAGCGTCTTTGTATTCAGACAATGAGTGATACTTTATTTTGAAGCATTTCAGTTGATGCCAAAACCTAGGAGTATTAAAACTAGCTCAGTCTTCCCAAAAATGAACCCATCACTTGTTTTAATTACAATTTTACAGCTAACTATTGGTTGGTTATGAACTGGGATCTCTTAAAGCACCAATTCTATTAAATTATTAAACAAGCTTTGGTTTTTTTCTGGATGACTAAAAATAAAACTATGATTAATATCTAGTCAATACAATTTAGTAAATAATATTTTAAAATAATGGTTGACAATTTATGGGAATGTAGCACAAATCATACAAAGCAATCTAATAAGAAGCAGGAAGTAATATATGCAATCTCTCTCTTTTTTAAGAGATTAATGAAGGAAAGAAGTTCAGAGACTAGCACAATTCAATGAGGGAAACTTGAAGTAGGACTTCAGAGAAATGGGGCAGTTTCCAGAAGTGTTCAGCTATAGACAGGAAAGAAAGAAAGAAAGAAAGAAAGAAAGAAAGAAAGAAAGAAAGAAAGAAAGAAAGAAAGAAAGAAAGAAAGAAAGAAAGAAAGAAAGAAAGAAAGAAAAAGAAAGAAAGAAAAAGAAAGAAAGAAAGAAAGAAAGAAAGAAAGAAAGAAAGAAAGAAAGAAAGAAAGAAAGAAAGGAAGAAAGAAAGAAAGATGCTATATATTAGCATAGTCAGATGCTAATTGGCATCCTGAAGCCACTACTCCAGTAGCAAGGGCTCAAACTGGTTCAAAAGGTTTATATTGGAATATTGATACTTAAAACATTTTTATTTTGTGCATCTTAGACACTGAAAACCTTTCACTAAGGAAGTACTAAAATACCATCTCATAGTAACTGAAATGCTTTTATCCAAAATTAATGGCAATACTAGAGATGTATGATCAGAAATTAAAACTGAACCAATGTTGCAAATCCCAATTAGATTAATCTAGTCTTGAAATGTGCCATGTGGGGCAGATTTTTTTTTTTAAAAGTATAATGTTTCTTGTTAGAATTAAATAATCTCCATATGTCCACTTAAATTAAATTCCTGGATATATGTATAGAAAACATTGCAACTTGTGGGGCTCATTTTCTGCTTTGAAATCTTGTTCAGTTTCAATGATAGATTCAAAAAGTCAGATTGATATAGTGGCTAAAGACATTGGACTACGAACCATGAGACCATGAACTCTAGTCCTGCCTTAAACAACAAAGCTGGGGAGAAGACAAAAGGCAAAATACTCATCTCCATGCAGTCAACAGAAGTCAAGATAGAGTCAGATACATGCACACATAAAAGTAAATTAAAGGATCTGGAGACTATTTTATGTTCTACTTGTAACCAAAAGAGATTAGCTAAAGAGGCAAAGAGTTACATAAATTGCTAGATTTGTCTCATGTTGAGCTTCAAAAATTTATTTATACCAGCCAATAATATATTTCTTTGAGTACTAAAATTATATAATGACCTAAAATATCCTAAAACCTCTTGTTCAATATATAATTCTAAAATGTTTTCACTAGAATGTTGTCACTCTGACAGATTTTAAACTCCCTCATAAATAAATGTAATCACAATGGGATCAAAGCACTGTCCAAATGCACACACAAAAGAGATAGGATTTTGATCTCATAGTTATGACCACCATCTTGATTTTTGTTTTTTACCCTTCTAGAGATATTCCTGTTTTTACTTATTGCTATGTCTATGTCTATATCTAAAGCTGCAATTTCTATTAATTTCTATTTTCCTTCTTGTTCTGTTAACCACTCTCTATATCTCATCTTGATCTTATCCTCCTTATTAGCAAATTTTGAGTATTGCCAGTGAATTTAACATGACAAGAATCTCAAAATTACAATGTTTATTACCTATCACGTGAAAGTTTTGGTCTAAGTGTAGCTCTCTGCATATTCCACATCTGAACTGGAATATTAGGCAGTGTTCCCACCTGGTAATGGGCAATAAATTATTTCTTACTTCTGGTTTTTTTCACTCCATAACTTTATTATTTCCTCACTGAGGCAGTGGGGGAGGTGGGCACTGCATGAGAGACATCTGTATTGCAGTAGAACAGAAAGAAATGTAATTAAATATTCGGTTTTTCAGTTCTTTTCAAACACAGCTCTCAAACTTCATTTTTTTGGATGGCAGGGAAAAAGAAATGATGCATTTTAGCACATTTCTAATTTCCCAGAAATCATGGGAAGCAATTTCTGCATCCTTTTCACCACCCTTAAAGTTTATCATTTCCATTCTTATTTAGGTAGCAGCTTGCAGGTCAAGCTGGTGTCTGGTACTCTGCTGATACCAGATTCATAGACTGTTGAAACTGTAATTGTCCCTTATGAATAACAGTCCTTATGAGATATATCTGCTCAAAGTCTAATTACTTCGCTGCCCTCATCGCGTCCACAGATAATCGCCCGGCCGCCCTGTTTGGGGTGACTCGCTCCCTCCTGAATCAGGAGGTGAGGGAGGAGCTCCTGCAGGGTCGTGCCGAGGAATTTAGTCAATATCTGGCGGATAAAATTGCTCAGATTCGGGCTGGCTTGGACTCCGACTGGGCAGAGTCTGACGATGGGGAATCGAGCGGTCTTGGGAACATTACTTGGGAAGAATTCGATCCTGTGACTCCGGAAGAAGTGGACAGGATCATGGGGAAGCTGAGTTCCACCACTTGTTTATTGGACCCATGCTCCTCCTGGCTGGTTTATGCAGCTCAGGAGGGGACACAAGGCTGGCTCCAGGCAGTAATAATTGCTTCTTTGAGGGTAGCTTCCCTGCCGCCTTGAAGGAGGCGGTGGTGAGGCCCCTCCTCAAGAAGCCTTCCCTGGACCCGGCCATTTTGAACAACTATCGTCCGGTCTCCAACCTTCGCTTTTTAGCGAAGGTTGTTGAGAGTGTGGTGGCTCATCAGCTTCCTCTGTTCCTGGAGGAAGCGGATTATCTGGACCCCTACCAATCTGGCTTTAGGCCCGGGTACAGCACGGAGACAGCATTGGTCGCACTGGTGAATGATCTCTGGCGGGCTCGGGAAAGGGGTTGCTCCTCTGTCCTAGTCCTATTAGACCTCTCAGCGGCTTTTAATACCATCGACCATGGTATCTTACTGTGGCGCCTCAGGGGGTTGGGAGAGGGTGGCACTGTTTTACAGTGGTTCTCCTCCTACCTCCTGGGTCGTTCGCAGTTGGTGTTGGCAGGGGGACAAAGGTTGGCCTTGAGGCCTCTCATTTGTGGAGTCCCTCAGGGGTCGGTCCTCTCACCCCTCCTGTTCAACATCTATATGAAGCCGCTGGGTGAGATCATTCGTGGTTTTGGGGTGGGGTATCATCAGTACGCTGATGATACCCAGCTTTTTATTTCCACCCCAGATCAACCCAGTGATGCCCTCTCTGTGATGTCCTGTTGCCTGGAGGCGGTGAGGGTCTGGATGGGGAGGAACAGGCTTCGTCTAAATCCCGACAAGACTGAGTGGCTGTGCATACCGGCATCTCGGGTTGTCCATTCTATTCCATCTTTATCTGTAGGGGGTGAGGTGTTACCCCCCGTAGATAGGGCTCGCAACTTGGGTGTCCTCCTTGACTCACAGCTCAGTTTTGAAGATCATATAGGAGCTGTGACCAGGGGGGCTTTTGCCCAGGTTCGCCTGGTGCGCCAGTTGCAGCCCTACTTGGACCAAGATGCCCTACGTACAGTCACTCATGCGCTCATGACCTCTCGGATAGACTACTGCAACGCTCTCTACATGGGGCTGCCCTTGAATACCACTGGGAGGCTCCAGTTGGTGCAGAATGCGGCCACGTGAGTTGTGATGGGGGTTTCCCGATACTCCCATGTAACACCTCTGCTCCGCGAGCTGCTTTGGCTTCCAGTTGTCTTCTGGGTGAGATTCAAGGTGCTGGTGATGACCTATAAAGCCCTAAATGGCATGGGTCCGGGTTATTTATGGGAGTACCTTTTGCCAGCGTTAACTTCCCATCATCCTGTGCGCTCCCACAGAGAGGGCCTCCTCAGGGTGCCGTCGGTCAGGGAATGTTGACTGGCGGCCCCCAGGGGGAGAGCATTTTCTGTGGGCATGCCTGCCCTCTGGAATCAGCTCCCTGTTGAGCTCCGGATGGCTCCCAACCTTCGCTCCTTCTGCCGCAACCTGAAGACTTGGCTATTTGAACTTGCCGGCCTGGACTGAGGGACTGGGATTTTAGATCTTAAATTTTAAAAATTTTAAATTTTAGAATGTGTTTTATTGTTTAGAGCTATTGGTTTAATTTCATTTTAATTTTTGTATATTATGTGTTGTTTATAGTGTTTAATTGCCCTGTACACCGCCCTGAGTCCCTTGGGAGAGGGGCGGTATATAAATCCAAATAATTAATAAATAATAAAGAAAGAAAACCAGGATCCATTGCCAGGTAAACCGAAAAAACAATCTCTCACACTGTTTGTCTAAAGCAAACTGTTATATTACCTAAATTGTGTTTTTTTTTTTCTTGCAGGGGAGGTACAGGATATTGGCTATTGTGCCATTGTGATACTTCTGTCATTCCCAATTGAAGTACAATCTGGCCATCAGCAATATGGTAAAAAGATTGACATGACCTACAGCAGCATTTCAATGTTGAAAGTATTGGAGAGAATGAAGGCAAAAAGGAGAAAATTTCAAGATAAGTAAGGAAATAGAAAGGTATAGGGTGGTTAAAAGGACAGGGAAACTGGAGGAAAGATCTGAAGGAGGCAGAAGAAATTAAGGCCCAAGGTTGTTTTTTTTTTTAAATGTTTAAACACAGAGAGAATGTGAAGCATAATTGTTGATCTATTGGGCGGGTGACATAAGGGTGTATTATTCAATTAGTCTCATCAGAAGTGCATTGGTCGCCCAGTAATTTCAGCTCATATGGCCATGGAAAACAGTGATCAGAATGGAGACATGATTCTTGCATAACACACGTTAACAAATAGGAGTGAAGAGATTAGTGCATAAAGAAACAAAACCAGTGGTGGGATTCAAATACCTTAACATCTGATTCTCTGTGTGGATGCAGGCCTGGGCCTCTGAGGCCTAGAACAGACTTCTGGAAGGGACATCAGTGCACTTCTGGTGGGCCGTTCTAGGCCTGGAAGACCTCCTCCAGGCCTCTGAGGTCTAGAATGGAGTTCCAGAAGCAGCATGGGTTCAGCCGGTTCTCCAAACTTAACAAAATTTAGCTACCAGTTCTACTGAACTGGTGCGAACTGGCTGAATCCCACCACTGAGTAAAACATACTGGCTAAATCTACAGCAGAACCAGTAGGAGCTGGGAAACACTAGTTTTGATGTATACTAAGGAAACATGGATAAATTTAGCATCCCCACTAGGCTGAGCATGATGGGTTGCCATTCTAACCTTCCTGCAGTGGTTAGTAGCCTGTATTTACAGTGGAAAAAAATGGAAACATAGATGTTATTAGCATTATTTGGATACAGCCAAAATAATACCTTTGGCAAAAACTTATGATGTGCACCAGACATGTCAAACTCGCGACATCACGTGATGTCGCACAACATATCGGGATAGTTTTGCCATTGCTGGCAATGGGGTGGGCGCGGCTTCTGCATGATGCATCCGGCCCGCAGGCCGGCAGTTTGACACCCCTGATGTACACTGTAATTCCTTCAAAACCCTAAGATTTCTAGGTCTCCAAGTACTCAGTAGCTTTCGTTGATCCACTGTAAACAGAATAACAGATTAAAGGCCAAAGTGGCTGTCAACTAGCAATTTTTCTCCCTCAGTGCATCTTTTTCTCAACACAAAAGAGAACAGAGAGAAAAAAATAAAAGTGTTCTCTGAAAAAAATGGTCAAGCTGACATATTTTAGATTTAACAGCAACTCTCTAAGTAAATATATTTCCGAAGGATATCATAATTTTGGCTACTGATTTCTTTTCTTTCCCCTCAATTTTTAATTCTCCAAATAACAATCATAACACTGTTAACTAACAGTTATATTTCTAGAACACTTTTTTAAAAAAAAAATAAAAGAACTTTTTTTCAAAAAGGAACAAAGAAAGCTCAGTGGTTTTCTCAGCCCGTTAAAAATGTATCCAGTAATTTCCAAATTGAGGAAAAGAAGTTTTGAAACAAACATAGCACCAATGAATATGAAATTCCTTCGGTCTAAATGAACATCAGTATTTTAATAATAAATCTAATAAAATAATAATAAATAATTAATCTAATAAATCCTTTTCTCCCCATTGCATACATCGCATTCAAAAAATAACTACTAATACTGAGAAATATTTCTCTGTTATCTATTTACAATGCCATCTTTTTATGAAGTTCAAAATATTTCTTCAGGTTTTTTTTATTATGCCACTTTTGAATGGCTCAAAAAAATGGACACCAGTGAGGGAGGTCAGGAAAAAACTCCAGGATAGTGATCATTAGCAGAGACAACACATAGTTGTCTCTACTGACTGTAGGACAGGTGAAAAACACTTGAAATAAGGCAAAGAGTAATGGCCCAGATTAAAACCCTCATTCAATTACTTTATACAGTCCTTTTTTTGTAAAAGAAAAAGGTGCCGGAACTCACACATGTCATACAACCCGCCTTGCCTACCCTACAAGGTTCCATCCAAAAAAGGTGCCAGAACTCCATTCTGAGCGTTCTATGACAAAAAAGCCCTGACTTTATATATTCTGCTGAGTTAATTTGAATCAGCAACATCTCCTCAATTTATGCTAGATTTACCCAAACTTTTTTTCAGCACCCATAATACGTAGGTTGGCATCAAAAATTCATTCTAGCTAGGAAGTATGGGGGAATCTCAACTGGAAGAAGACTGTTATGGATTATTTTTTGGAGCCAAAGTGAAGATAAAAATGCAGAAGGTTATGTGGGGTTTGTAAGGTAAAACAATAAGATGTTTTTCTGGAGATTGTTGTCTGCTCACTTATATTCAGAGCTGGTTGCTCTGAATGACACTTTCCACTTATAAGGTGGAACGAAGGTTATCTATAACAGAATAATTTCATCCTTGAAAAATAATTGGACCTCTCATGGAGGTGAGGTTGCAGATTATTTCTACAGTCTGTTTCTGCCCATTTTTGAGAACAGGTAGAGTGAATGTGTTTTCAGGCCTACTGTATGTCAAAAAGGTAATCTGTCAGAACATAGGAAAGGTTATTTCTTTATCCAAGTGCTTGCTCACTGGAACAGCATCTACTTCCCATTCTACAATGATCCATATGGCTCCTGCCCTGGAGACAATTACAAAGTTACTGAATACTTGGATGTTTCCTAGGCCTTGAGACATTTTATCCCATGTAAAATATTTTGTTGTTATATAGTTTGCCTTCTAGATGTTTACCATCTGTTCCTTTTTAAAACAGCTCTTACTTTATTTAAGCTGCCCGGACTCAGTTGGAATAAGGCAGCCTCTAAATGGTATTAAATAAATTGCCAGCTGAAATCCAAAAGGTACCAGGAGTATCTCGATTCCTCCAGATTAGACTCTTGCTGTAGTATGGTATGTGTATAATATTTAAGAAGTGGAAGGTGATATCCTCTTGATAATTATTGGTTGTCCATTTTACTAAACACAGCAAGCTGTAAATGGGATATTATATTGAAATCTATACAGACTGGATGGGGACAGAAAATATTCTTGCACCCAAACAGGTGACGGAAGAATCACAACAGAGCAGTATTTGTGTAAAGTCATCAATGGAGAAATATATGACAAAACCAAGATCTATGTTTTATACTGCATTCATTTACTTTGCTAGCATTTCTAAAAATAAATGGTGATAAAAAGGTACATCAAGTGACTGATGACTATTACTCCATTACTGAAATCTATAAAAGGACTGTGAATGAAGTGTACTTTTTAACCACCACACTAAATTTAATCACTCTCTTATTTTCTTAACAAAGCCACAGGTCTTCTCCTTCTTGTACACATGCTGAGTGTTTTCAGTTACATAATTATTTCATATTTCCCCCTTAACTAGGCCACCACTTCCCTCTAGACACTTAACAATGTAGCTAATCCTTGCTGATATATAACCTTTGCTTGCTGAAACATAATTGGTTTTGTTTCAATTTCTGCATAAAGGCCTTGGTCAATTATTTAACAAAAGTAGAATCTGAAAAGTGATATGACTGAAGAAGCCTCCCTAGCCTTCATCTTTCTTCTGCAAGGCACACCAGCTACAGTTAAACTGCTTTAAAACAAAGGCTATGTTTTCAAAAGATCTAAAAACAATGGGAATTGGATTATTAATCGGCAGATGTTTGAACAGGTGGCCTGTTTTATCTATTTTGGAGGTGATTTTTCATTTAAGTGACAATTGGAAAGCTCTATTTTTTTTAATGCTACTCACAAGGTGCAAATAAGTATTGTAGCTATTCTGTCTCCTATACAGGAGGAGCACAATATGTTCCAGTTGCCATCAAGCTATTTGTGTCTAAATTTCTTTATGGAATAGAATGAAGATTCAGTCAGTTTTACTTGAAGCTATTCAGTCTATGTTTTTAAGGAAAGTATTTTATGAAGTATTATGCCTTCAAAAATTTCACACTTGTCTGCAGCTATCTTCTTTGCTTACATAAGGTTTGTCCCTTCACTACTTTCAAGCTGTATGGAATCTGACAGGAGGCCACAAATGGCTGCACCGTGGATATTTTCTCTGGTTCTTTTGGAGAATAGAAGATGACTGAGCAAGAGATGTGCTAAAACAGGATTAACAGACATGGGCATCAGGAAAATCAATAGCAAGACAGACCAGCTATTGCAAGAATAGCTGGAAATTGTTGTTTAACTTCAATGTTCAAACAATTTATTATTTTTGGTCCTAATTAGGAGGCAATGGGAATTACTATCTATCTTTCCTATGGCACCTTTTATTTATCTGGATGATGATAAGTTTCCTCTTAGACTTCTTCTCTATATATTGAACATCCCAAGATCCTTTAGCCTGTCCTTATATGACACATCCTCAAGTTGTTGTGTCAGCTTTGTAACAGACCATTGAATTTCTTTCAGGCTGCCATTATTTATCTGGAAATGTGGTACTTTCTGGAAATGCAATAAAATGATTGCTTAATGAATAACTGGGTAATTACATTTCTAGTTTTAGGAATTCTCTTTTCTTAAATGGTTCTTAAGCACTTACAAAATTTGTTGTACAAGCTGAGCAAAGAAACATTCTACTCTTTGAGATTCTGTTGTTATCTAATTGTGATAGAACTCCAAAAACATCCCTTTACTAACTCCGGACTGCAGAAGACTTTTAGCATGTAAGTGTAGAAGCAAAATGGCAGCTATTTCTTGACAATTATATTTATTCCTGCCAGCAAGCAACAAAAAGAACTAGTTAGTTCACCAAACATCCTGAGAACCACAAACTTTTTAGTGATTCAATTTTCAATTGTCCTCCAGGTGGGTTTTAAAATGTATAGTTTTAGTTCCCTTCTGACTCTTTTTTCACCTGAGATGCTTTGTTTAAAACAAAAGTCAAAATCTGATGCCTCGAGGTCACATGTACACCATACCTTAAAAAAGAGCCATTCTAGTGCTGCTGGCAAAATAATCTTAATCTTAATTTTCTCTACTTGCTAGAGAAACAGGAAAAAATATCCAATATATCGGGAATAATTTATTTATTTATTTATTTATTTATTTTTTATTTATTTATTTATTTATTTATTTATTTATTTATTTATTTATTTATTTATTTATTTATTTATTTATTTATTATTGGGATTTATATGCCGCCCTATCTCCCGAAGGACTCAGGGCGGCTAACAACAATAACATACAATAATACAGAAGTTAAAAGAAAAATTAAATTAATGGCCCTGTAAAATAAATTAAAATTAAAATAAGTTAAAAATTAAAGTTAAAAATTAAAAACATAATTAAAATCCCTGTCAGTCCAGGTCAGCCTGGTGGAAAAGGAGTGTTTTGAGGCCACGGCAAAAGGACTGGAGATCTGGGGCCATCCGAAGCTCAGGGGGGAGTTGGTTCCATAGGGCTGGCGCTCCCACAGAGAAGGTCCTCCCCCTGTGGGTCGCCAGCCGACATTGTCTAGCCGATGGTACCCTGAGGAGGCCTTCTCTGTGTGAGCGCACTGGGCGATGGGAAGTTGCTCCCGGCAGCAGATGGTCCTGCAAGTATCCCGGGCCTAAGCCATGTAGGGCTTTAAAGGTAAGTACCAGCACCTTAAATCTCACCCGGAAGACAACCGGTAACCAATGCAGCTCACGCAGGAGGGGTGTAATATGGGAGTATCAGGGTGCTCCCATCACTACCCGCGCAGCCGCACTCTGCACCAGTTGAAGCCTCTGGGTGGTCTTCAAGGGCAGCCCCATGTAGAGAGCATTGCAGTAATCTATATGGGAGGTAACGGGTGCGTGGGTGACTGTACGTAGGGCATCTCAGTCCAGAAAGGGGTGCAACTGGCGTACCAGGTGAACCTGGGCAAATGCTCCCCTAGCCACAACTCCAATGTGATCTTCAAAACTGAGTTGTGAATCCAGGAGGACGCCTAGATTGTGTGCTCTATCAATGGGAGGTAACACCTCTCCTCCCATAACCAAAGATGGAACCTCTTGGACTAAACGAGATGCTGGTATGTAAAGCCACTCAGTCTTGGCCGGGTTGAGCCAGAGCCTGTTCTTCCCCATCCAAATCTGTACCACTTCCAGGCAACGGGACATCACATCGAGGGCATCACTGGGTTGGTTCGGGGTGGAGATGAAAAGCTGGGTATCATCAGCATATTGATGATACCTCACCCCGAAGCCATGGATGATCTCACCCAGCGGCCCCATATAGATGTTGAACAGGAGAGGCAAGAGTACCGACCCCTGCGGCACCCCACAACTAAGGGCCTAGGGGTTGACCTCTGCCCCCCTGACAACACCATCTGCGAACGGCCCAAGAGGTAGGAGGAGAACCACTGTAAAACAGTGCCTCCCATTCCTAACCCCTCAAGACGTCGCAGCAAGATACTGTGGTCAATGGTATCAAAAGCTGCTGAGAGATCTAATAGGACCAGGACAGAGGAATAACCCCTATCTTGGGCTCACCAGAGATCATTCACCAGCGCGGCCAATGCCGTCTCCGTGCTATACCCGGGCCTGAAACCCGATTGGTATGGATCCAGATATTCAGTTTCCTCCAGGACCAAAGGGAGCTGCCATGCCACCACGGTCTCAACAACCTTCGCAAGAAAGTGAAGGTTGGAGACAGGACGAAAGTTATTTAAAATAGCTGGATCCAATGCAGGTTTCTTGAGGAGGGGCCTTACCACTGCCTCTTTCAAGGCGGCAGGGAAGTACCCTTCACTCAGTGAGGCATTAATAACTGCTAGGAGCCAGCCTCGTGTAACCTCCCGAGACACATAGACCAGCCAGGAGGGACATGGGTCCAACAGACATGTGGCAGCACTTAATTTCCCCATGATCCTGTTCACTTCATCCGGAGTCACAGGATCAAACTCTTCCCAGATGTTCTCTTCCAAACCCATCGTTTTTCTCTCATCAGATACTGCCCAGTCAGAGTCCAGACCAGCCCGAATCTGAGCAATTTTATCCACCAGATATTTACTAAATTCCTCGGCCTGTCCTCGTAAGGGGTCCTCTCCTGTCCCTTGATTTAAAAGGGAGCGGGTCACCCTAAACAAGGCAGCCGGGCGGTTATCTGTGGACATAATGAGGGTGGTGAAGTAAGCACGCTTTGCCACCTCCATTGCCACAAGATAAGATATAGAAAAGAATCTTAACTGAGTTCGGTCAGACTCGGACCGACTGGTTCTCCAAATGCTCTCTAGGCCCCTTCTCCGGCGTTTCATCTCCTGCAGGTCCTTGGAAAACCAAGGAGCAAGCCAGGACCTTAATCATCTTAACCATATTGCATTGAAATAAACATTTGTATTCATTCCATAGGTATATGCCCATTTTCAAGATTGCTTGACAGTGAATTCCTCCTCTGTCAGACTTTGGATTGGCAATGAAATTCAGAAACATAATATATGGTGATTTAAGCATAGCTACCCCGTTTCCCCATGGTGATTTCCTTATAGATGTCTCTAGAAATTATGCCCCATAAGTTGAAAAGTACAGGGGAAAATGGCCTGATGCATACAGAAAAAAAGAAACCTCTAGTGAAACTTAGATTCAATCCAATGGAAGCAAAACAATTGTCCCACAGCAAACAAAAATGTAGGTATAGGTTACATGACATCTAAAACCTATAGCTGCATGCTGCTGATGCTATGTGATGTTACTAGCTGTGAGCTAAAGACTTTAAGATCAGAAAAGGACTTTAAGTTTAAATAAATAAATATATTTATTTATTATTAAATGTATTTTGCCTATCTTGTGTCAAATGACTGCTGGTGCAGTGGTTAATTGGCAGTATTGTAGGTTAACTCTGTCCATAGCCTGGAGTTCAAACCTAATGGGGCTCAAGGTTGACGCAGCCTTCCATCCTTTTGAAGTCAGTAAAATGAGGACCCAGATTTCTGGAGGCAATATCAAAATAATGCTTCTACATTATAATTAACCAGAGAGCATCATGGGTATATATAAGCCTAAATGCTATTGCTGTTGCTAAATATATTCACTTACACAATTATAAGATATAAATTAAATTACATCAACTGTAATTAGTGTGATTTTTTTCTCTTATTCTACCTTCTTTGTCCTCATAGTATTTTTTAAAAATATATTTGTATGACAAAGTTTGTAGAAAATTACAGCAAAATTACAGTTCAGTCCTTTGTCTTTTAAAAGTTGCATGCTCCTCACCTATACAGAAGTCAGCTTTTGACTTGAAGCTTTATAGGCCACCAGAAGAAGACTTCAGAGGGTGAAGGAATACAACTTGTATTCATAAATATTCCTCTCTTCAGTAGTAGGAGGTTTGGTAAGCAATTTGGATCATAACATGTGGGCAGAAGTTCTAATCTCAATTCCCCTAGTCCAACATTGATGCAAATTGCTTTGTGAATTTAACTGCTCAGCAGAGTAATGAAACTACACATTTATCTGCTGCCTACATAAAACAGAATAAAGGCAACTATGTATTTGTTCTGGGGATACAGACTGAGTGGGTTGGGTGGGTTTAAATATAATTGGTAGCCCAGACTTCGGTTGCCTAAAATATATGTATTTTTGCCAAAGTATATTTTTGAATATCAGCTGGATTATGTATTGTTGTATTTCAGAAGCCACATCCAGGACTGATATTTTTATTACAATTTCTACTTAGAATTTGCTTTCGGGAAGAAAAACAAAAACCTTGCAGTTGATTTATTCATAATGAAATGAGTCTATTAAAGTGCCAAAGACTGAGAAATGACTGCTCCTTGTAAACTCATCAGACTATTTTACTTACACCGCATTGTTTTTCATTTTAAAG
Source organism: Vipera ursinii (assembly GCF_947247035.1). Taxonomy (NCBI): domain Eukaryota; kingdom Metazoa; phylum Chordata; class Lepidosauria; order Squamata; family Viperidae; genus Vipera; species Vipera ursinii. Next base: position 136,693,381 of record NC_139516.1, on the reverse strand, counting down.
GGAGATTAATTGGATGGAATTATTTATAGTCAGTGTCTTCAGATGGCCTAATTGTGATTTAACTTGCTTATTTAAAGTGCTTTTTGAGATGGGTAGGTGGAAAGCTGATTAATTAAAACTATGTCTGTCTTTTGCTAACATGTGTAGTTAATTTATAAATAACTTAGTATCTGTTTTTGATGTATTCACTTTTGGTAGGATTAAGAGGAAAAAAGGATATTTATGACAAAAATCAAAGCTGGGATTTTAAAAAAAATCCAACATTTTTATTTTGGTCATATCAAGAAAGGCTGGTTATTATTTTGATAATATTGACACTATTAAGCTTATTGAAAGTTTTGGATATAGTACCTAAGTTAAATTAAACTTTTCAAAAATCAGGTTTTTGACTATGGGCCATTCTTAATATCTAAAATTTAATGTCCTGAAATCATAGGCTGAATTGTTCATTGAATTGTTCCCTAAATTGTTCCAGAGACATGGAACAATGCTTTTGTGTACAGTAAACTGCAAACATTCATAGAAATTTAAATTTTGTTTTTGTTTCTTATGGTAATCAATTGTAGATAAATCAAGCAATGTACAGGCATACTTAAGTAAATTAGTAACGAATTTTTCAAATCTCAAGCTGGGATTCAAGAAACTGAATTTTAAACATTTACATTATGAGACATAGTGCTACAGTGTTATTAAGAAGATAATTCCTCTATCTCTGTCGTCATCTTTCCTCTCAAGATGCAATTTCCCTGATTTTGAGAGGCCTGAAGGTAGAAAAGGCATAAATCTTTAAAGCTGGCTTGAGAATCTTCATTTTCCAAAATTGTATGTTCATTCGTGTTTATATAATCATTAAAAACAGTTCTAAATTTACTCTGTTGGGAATAAAGCAATCACTACATTGTAGGGGAGCTGAGATTCACTGCTTCAGGATATGAACTGTTACTAGTTGAGTAAAATATCTCTTGTAAATAAGGAGTTTATAAAAAAATACAGAAAAGTGAAAGCTCAGTTAATGAGTAAAGTGTTCTGCAGTTCTGACCTTTCTTTTGTTAGAGCTTGTCAAATAAAACAATAAGCAACTTCTTCTTTACAGCCACTTGAAATAAAGGATTGGTCTTTTGTTGTAATTAGGAACTGGTGAATCTGTCAAATCCAAATCTTTCTCTTTTTTTCCTTTGTTTTTCTGCTTCAAGCATCTCATAAGTTAAATGGAGTTCATAGAAGTTCTCAAAGGATTGAAAACTGATTGCATCATTAAATAAAATATTGAATGTTTCTAAATTCAGCTTCTTTCTTGGAAGGTGACATAAGAGTAGAGAGAAAATGAGTGGTAGTCAGGAAATGGCATGATTGGCAGCTTGATATTGTCTCATGTAATCTGGAAGAAAATGTTGATTAAAGCTGAAATGTCAAATAAGCACAGCAAACCAGATTTAAGATTTCATGGTGGCAGCAATGAAGGTGCTGGCCATGGTGCTGGAATCTACTCAGGGCTGCAATATATTTCCAAAACTATCTAGTTCCATAGAAGAACTACAGTAGAATGGTTCATAGTTAATGCTTCTTTTAATTTCTGGGTACCCGAAGTGCTCATGTACAGATATAGGAATGAAGATAACTTGTACAAAATGTATTGGTTGATGCAAAAAATCAGTTGTTAGTCATAATTTGAGGCTAAGCATATTACGTGAAGAAATATCCATTTATCACAAATAAATGGAAGGCGTGGAGACTCAGTGGCTTAATGAACTGGAGTTGGTCTCAGCTCCAGTGGTTCAAGCCCTAGCACTGCATGACAGGATGAGTTTCTGTCATTTGCCTCAGCTTTTGTCCACCTAACAGTTTGAAAGCATGTTCTATGCAAGTAGATAGATAGGTACCACTACGGTGGAGGGGATGAGCTGGTGTTCTTTGCAGGCAGTCAGATTTCTGATGATTCTGAACCTTTCCAGTTGCAGCACCTGCTAGCAAGGCAACTCTGGGAAGGGATTGGAGCTTTGGGTGATGCTGCAGGAAGAGCCACTCGTTTTTCTCTCTGGTGTGAAGCCAGCTCATCCTCCTGTACATACTTTGGGAAGTGAGCAAGCATGTCCTGTAAGAGGGCTGGTACCTTGAGAAGCCAAACTACTAATTTGCAATAGCATTGTGATCTCCTGGCTACTGTTACAAGGCCATACACTAATAATAATAATAATCACAAATGTATGATTATATTTCTGTGATCCAGTCTGCTAAATGATTTTTTTTAAAAAACTAACATTTCCTCTGGTATGTGTTCAGTTGGTTGTTTTAAATGACCATGCTATAGCCATGGATAAGTCAGGAACTGACTACATATTATACTTGCTACATAGTGGCCAGCTGCGCTTCTGATGTTCTTTAGCTGCTATAGGAACACTTTGTAGAAGATCACAGTGCCTAGATAATCACAGTACCTAGTTCCTCCCTAACTTCCCATTGTAACTTCTCAAAAAATAGCTGCCTTACAAAGCTATATATGGCAAGGAAACAAATTCTTTTTTAAAAAAAACAAGTTTTATTGGTTTTTCAGTTAAAATCTACATATTTAGAAAGCATCATGATGACTGGGTAATCAGAGATTCAGTAACAGAGTTTTCAGTACATAATTCAGGTTACATTATCAAAACATCCTTCTCAATTTCCCTTAACATTTCATATGACCAGTTTAAACTAGTAAATTTCTAGAAATACCATGGTCAGTATATTTCATTTCATTGAAATATATCTATGTCCTGTTATTAAAGTTTACCTAATTTTAATTTTAATTATATTATTCAAATTTAGCCTTTAACATCCCAAATAATGTTCACAACCCAAATTTCCCTTATTTCATTACAGCAAAAAGTATAGCACCTACATGTACGCAGTGGCTGAGTAGCTACGTTCTACCTAATAAACACCGTCTGTTTAACATCCTAATACATTACATATTACTGACAGGACCACAGCCTATGTTTATCAGTTTACAACTATTTATATAGAACCAGATTCTGTTTTAAATTTTAGCTGATTCTTAATTCTTAAATAGAATAATCAAATGTGTTTTAATATCAAATGGGATCTATAAACCAAATTTCCATTATGTCAGTGCACAAATTATAATGTCTAAAATAAGGCTAATAGATACATAAACACATTCTAGTACTATCTCATAAACATTTTCTATTTTAGATCCTAATAGATTACTGATTACTAAAAGGATAACCTTTAATGGTTCTCTAAGAACTCACCATAAAAATGGCTGAGCGCCAAAGAATTGAGGCCTTTGAACTATGGTGCTGGAGAAGATTCCTGCGAGTCCCTTGGACTGCAAGGCGATCAAACCGGTCAGTCCTAGAGGAGATCAACCCTGACTGCTCTTTAGAAGGCCAGATCCTGAAGCTAAAACTCAATTACTTTGGCCACCTAATGAGAAGGAAAGACTCACTGGAGAAGAGCTTAATGCTGGGAAAGGTCGAGGGCAATAGAAGAAGGGGACGACAGAGAATGAGGTGGCTGGATGGAGTCACTGAAGCAGTAGGTGTGAGCTTAAATGGACTCCAGAAGATGGTAGAGGACAGGAAGGCCTGGAGGAACGTTGTCCATAGGGTCGCGATGAGTCAGACACGACTTCGCAGCTAACAACAACAACAAAAGAATTCACATTTTAAATCTAACTTTGGGTTTCTTTTTTGCCACTCAGGTTTCCAATCCAAGGCCTTTGAATTGCCAGATAGGTCTCCCTTCACTCCAATACATATTATTTGAAATGAAGGAGGCCATCTAGCCATCAGTGATACACAAAAACCAAACCATTTGTAATCATTATGTTGTTGCCCTGTTAGTTTTAGTCTCTGTATTTGCTCTAAAAACTTTATCTTCAGTTCGGTCTGGATTCCTCTTCCATCTGTGTTCATCTGCTTTATGTAAAGAGTCTTATCCAATTTTGTAATTAATACTTGGCTATCCAGGCTTTCAGAAAACTGTCTTTGTTGATCTTCCACATCCTCTATGTTAGCATCACTATCTTGTACATAGTATACTTCTAAAGTTATAGGCTCTTTTGATGGAATCAAAAGTTGAGTATTAAGTTTTCCCATAGTTTGTTGTTGGTCCTTAAGGTTATTTGCCGTAGTGATAGTTCCTTGTACTTTTAGTGTTGTCAGTTCTTTGGATAGTTGTTGCTTATATTCCTCTGTCTCAATAGTAATATCTTCCAATTTTGTTATATTCTGAAGTATAAATTCTTTAGTTGCAATGTGGGTTTCAATTTGTGACTTAAGGTTGGCATGTAAATTATTAAATCTGGAGATAGACATCTCAGTGATTCTGTAGATTGTTTCAAGTATGAGGTTATAATCAAGCAAGGTTTGTGGCTGATCCTTTTCCATTTTGTAATAATTATAAATAGTCCTTGGTGGAGGCTATGTTTCAAACAAAAGTCAGTAAGAGTCCACCTCCACAAGTCTAAGCCAAATTCATCTCCAGCTGTTTCAGGTTTTTATCTTAATGCCAAGGTCAGTCCAAAATGTAAGCAAGCTTGTTTGCCAATAGTATTCACTAGATGTCTCCAGACTACTTCAACCTTTTCAGACAGTATCTTTTTATTTATTTCTCTTTTTTATCCCCCTTTTCAGACTAATAGGTAGAATAGTCCATTTCTGTAAATATAGGAACTTTGGGCCAAAAATTAGAAGGGCAGTAGTTTCAATAAATCAGTATAATTTAGACAAAGGCCGCTCTTAAGAAGGGTGGGGGAAAAACCCAAAACCCTTCCCTCTCTCCTCACAGGGGGAGGCAAATTCAGGAAGCTTTTGACAGGGAAAGTAGACAATTAGGAAAACAAGAAGGCAATTCTCACCCAGTTTTCAACTGCTTTCAAGTGCTTTGTTGTGCTTTTGGCTTTGGCAGGAAATGGCTAAATGATGGGCCATGGGAGTGGCCGATCCTTTCTTCTTTTGTTCGGAGAGTAGCTCCTAGCCAATGGGAGGGCTGCCACCCTTCTACCGCCACCTGGAGAGACCTTTCCCCCACTCATTGCCCCTCCAGGGCGACTTTCAACCCCTTTACAGGCCCCCCCATGAAGAAATCCAGGCGACATGAGGAGCAATTCCCTCATGCGCCTGGAAGCACCGAAAGTCTGGAACCTCAAGGAAACAAATTTTTATTAGTGTCAATGACTCTCCACTTCCTCCACAATTCCTTATAGTTATGGGGAAGGGGATTTTCCAAGAGTCTTTTTCTGAAAGTCAGGGAAAAGGAAATCAGAAGATAACCATGTCAAGCCACTTCTATAGAGCTGCCAAGAAGACTACGGGGTGGCTGAGTCTTCAACAGGAGACAAGCTCAGCCTGAGAGTCCTTTTTTTCTGTCATAGAACCACTCTTGTAGAATTTCTCATAATGATACCCCTCATCCTATACCTCATTATTCAGAAAATATTCAGAATGTTAAAAGCACATGATCCCACAAGCATAAAATATAGTTTGGCATTCAAAATATCCCTTTTACAACATAAACAACTTTCTATTTGCCTTGAAACTGAAAGAAAAGGGAGAAAGATAGATAGATAGATGAATATTTATTTAATTCCAGTTAACCTTTTATTTCAGACAATAACTGAAAAGAAGGATCGTTTTAATGTAACTTCACAGTCATATTTTAATCCATTCCTTTGTCAGGCCATTTTTTCCTCCTGTAACATTCTTTTTTTCCCCTTCTCTCCCAAAACTAATACTGTCAAATATCAAAATGTAATTGTGCAATTCAAATGTCACCCTGTCAAACTATATAATGTGATGGCACCTGTTATACTTAGATTGCCGTGCTTCTCTGGGCCTTTTGGCATTCTCACAGTCCCTAATGGCTACTCTCATGAAAAGAGACTCCAGTTCCTCTCTTCACCAATGACATGTAACCAGTTGGTAGGTCTCACTGATTTTCCATAACTCTGAAAAGACGACAGGTGTAGCAGTCTCTCAGAAACCATCCTTCCCTTTTTCACAAAACCCATTAACTAGCACAGCAGGGTTTTTCTCCTTTTCAACGTATTAGAATTCCAAACTTCTGCAGATAACTTCAGGAAGGAAGGAAGAAGAAGAAGGAGAGAGGCAACTTGGAGAAACCACTAAGAGAGGATAATTATATTTTTTACCCTAGAAAACTTTGCAAAGATAAGAATAGCCTGTCTTTCACTACTGGCAACATTAAAGAATGAGTCCAGATGGTGGCAGCAAATTATACATGCACTACTGCAGCTCTTTTATTCTCTGAACATACTGTTGTTGAAACTAATGTATAAATTCTATGGGTTTATGCAGCAGCTGAGCAAAGGTTTCAAGCTTTCAGCAGCAGGGGTAGTGATACTATACTAGTACTGCATTTTTACAACACCTTGCATTATTAGAAATGCAGACATATTGGGAATAGCTTTCAATATGCCTCTTTGACTGGTCCCTTCATGTTTTGTTAAGGACTCAATTATAAAGTCTGGAGTTATTCTCCAGCAGACCTTTGTAACTTTTCCCTGTTTGTTTATTTATTTATTAAATTTATATGCCACCCTATCGGAGGCAATACAGGCCATATGTTTGTGTGTGTATATATATATTCTCCTAAAGTAAATATTATTGGAAGGAAGGGGAAAGGGAGTGGAAATGATGACAGAATTAAAAATATATAAATAAGTCTGGGAGATTAATTTAATTGTGTTTGAAATATATACAAATTTTAAATAAATATGTTTTGTAAAATAGATACATTCAGTGTGTTGGTAAGATGTTCAGTGGATATAATCCAAACAGATGTTTCTTTACTTTTAGGAATTTGTTATCTTTGTTATTCAAACTGAAATTGCATTCAAGCAAATTGGCGTTCTGGTGCTGTCAACAAATTGTTGGTGCAATTAACAGATGGCAACTAGTTAGAATTTCTCCATCTGCACACTCATATTAGTTTTACTTATATGCTTTAGAGTAAATAAAAATGGAGCTCATTGAACAGAGAACCCATGATTTGCCTACAGAGAATTATGTCATTCTTTATGTTGATATAACTATTCATCACATTTACTAGGATGGGGTCAAAATATTTAATGAAGACTAAAGACTATGGGAAAGAAACTCTATATACTATTCATGGTACTAATTTCAAATATGAGTGATGGGGATAGAGAGAGGGAGAAGGAGAAAGGACATGGGAGGAGATGGGGAGGAGAGAGGAGAGAGAGAGAGGGAATGAGGGAGACAGAAGGAAAAAGGAAAAAAGGAAGGACATTTATGTATATATAGAAATGCAAATCTGTTCATGCATTACTGAAGCAGAAGTAGTAGATATATACATATTAAGTATTATTAGACCTCCTGGTATCTTTTTTCTATTTATCAAAAGTAATGATAGCTATCATTATTTCACATGGTTATGTAATTGGTCTTAACTCTTACTCTGTTTTGTGCCTACTTAGAGTTCCAGAAACCCCTCTAATGTTGTTGTGCTGACTAAACACAAAAAAGATTTAAACCCAAAGAACTTAAAAATTTCAGAATAAACTTTTCTAACTCTATCATATTTATAACACTTCCATGTAGTCCTAGGTAATAAAATAACAGTTCACATTCACAGGCGTGTTCTGTCAACTAATGACAATATAAATCCAATACATTAAACAGTATCTTTCTGCACTTGTTCCTCCCATCCCAACTACTGTGTATTTATACAATGTATTCTGTATTTGGATGTGTATTTTGTCATCAACCACATATTCTGGCCTTACAATAATTTTTGATAACCCCCATTTTCAAGCTGTTCTAAGAAATTCCTGGACTAGGAGGTTTGCTCACAATCACTCAACATATCATTTCCCAGGTAGACTACTTTGCTGGATGCTGGCCAGCATATAAATGTGATGAATTATTATTATTATTATTATTATTATTATTATTATTATTATTATTATTGTTGTTGTTGTTGTTGTTGTTGTTGTTGTTGTTGTTTTGTTGTTGTTGTTGTTATTGTTATTGTTGTTGTTGTTTTTGTTGTTGTTTTTGTTGTTGCTACTGCTGATGCTGCTGTTGCTGTTGCTGTTGCTGTTGCTGTTGTTTATTGCACAAAGCCAGATGCTTTGGTTGGATTCAGCATTATTATTCATATATCATGTTGTGAAATGCTCTGTGTGGGACTGAATTTGCTGCTTGAGGTGAAAGTTTTGAACAGAAACAAAGTAAAATAAAGAACAGATTATTGATGCCTAACATCAACCACAATGGACACTCAAGCACTTATTAACCTCAAAGGTACTTGATAATAATTTGTAGGTACTTACTGATCTCAAAGGTTCTAGAGAAAAGCTACTTGCTATGTGTAGTTGGTGGGTTTAATGATGTCTAATGGTTCACAATGGCTGTAGAATGATCTGACTGTTGCTTTACCTCACATACTCACAAAGACCAAAATAGTCATCATTAGGAGGACAACATAAGTATAATAGGAAAAGAAATGTCATGTGTTGACTTGATGGGGGAAAAAAATCCTCCCTTGTTACTGAAACAGAAGCACTTGGTTAGACTGAAAAAATGTGAAATTCAGAGATAATAAACGTAAACAATTCTTCACATTATGGCATTAATTTAAACTAGGGAAAGTATTGCCTCAAGATACAATCTCAGGCCAATCATATCTTCAGTGACATTAAAAGGAGATTTGAAAGATTTTTGAATAGCTGCTACTCATAATAACTTTAGCAGACACCACTTAGTTGATGAGTGATCCTGGAAGTTAAATACAGGCAAACATTGTTAGTGCCATATTGTTGCTAAAAAATTGACGTGGATTTGAGCACATCAGTGATTCTATATTTTTCAGAGATACATGTCCTCTGAATACCACTCATGGAAAATAACAGAAAAGGCTATTATCCTCATAATTGGTTTATGGTTTCCCAGAATATGTGGCTATTTAAGTCTTTTTGTCTGTTCAGGGATCTTACCTCTTTGCTATCTGCTGAATAGATTCCAGCAAAATACGTATTAATCATATCCTTTCAGTGGACAAAAAGAGTTCTTCTTTAATTTACCATTTATTATAGGGCAAGTGTATTGTTTGGAGACCATCAAAGCTAGTGGTCTCACTGTCCTTAGAGTTTGAAGTAGATTATTTCAGAAATAATAATAAAAGAGCATTTGAGCATGCTGGAGAAATAAGCTCCAGAAAATCAGCTATAAAATATACACTATATTATATATACTATATTAGCTTAACACTACTCTACAGTAGAAAATAATAGAGCTAGTTTGAATTCTTTACTTTCTGTAAGGAAGAGAAAGTAAAAAAAAAAAGCTTATTGAGAGCAGAAAACAAATCACATTAACACCAAAAATGAGCACAGATTGTTGATAGGGCTATTGTAACTTTTCCACTGATTAGACAGAAAACCCTGGAGGCAAGAATAGGCTTTTAAGCTGCTTCCTTTACTGAAGCTTCTAGAAGCACTAAGCTCAGAATGTATGCAAGAAATACAATATAAACAGACAGCTCAAGATAATTGAGCAACAATAGAAAAAATAAAAATCAGACATTCTTAATCAATAACAAAAATAATACAATACAGGAAAACTATCATCTGTGCTTCTTATTTTATTTTATTTTTAGTGTCTGTTGCCATATTGTTGAAGGAGTTTAAACCACACAGCTCTTTTTTTAATATCAAAAGCACATAAAAAATAATCATTAAAAAATATCCACTGGTGAGATTACAAAAGAGAGAGAAAAAAAGTTTGGCTGAGATGGTTGATTTTATTCTTTTTATAACATTTGTTAAAAAAAAACAAAAAAAAAACCCTGTACAAGCATTAAGACTCTCCAGGTGCTATGTGTTTTAAGACAGCAGTACACATCCAAAAGTGTTGTCAAGAGATAAAAAAATAGATTTATTTTTTCACAAACAAATCTTAATGGGGAAAAACTGCAAAACTTTAATTTAAAGTTTTCCTTTGAAAAACAAGCATCTCTTGTAATATAATTGTTTGTACATGTGGGATCTGAATCCGGCTATCAAAATGAAACACAAAGAATGTATACTCACATTCTTTCTGTGAGTGTCTCTCTCTCTCTCTCTCTCTCTCTCTCTCTCTCTCTCTCTCTCTCTCTCTCTCTCTCTCTCTCTCTCTCTCTCTCTCTCTGTGTGTGTGTGTGTGTGAGAGAGAGAGAGAGAGAGAGAGAGATTGTGTATGTGTTAAAATATTAATTTGTCAATAATTTGCTTTTTAAATTCTAAATTTCCTAGTCTATTTTATCAGCTGATATTCATAGAATGGGAAAACTCAAAACACAGAGATGACTGTGAGAAAACTCACAGTTTGAAAGAAATGCCAAGTTGCATCAGGAAGCAATTGATTTTCAATAGAGGGCTTTCAACAGAAACATAGTGTGGCCTGAGCTTTATTCATCTGCTGGCAGCTTAGCTGATGCATTTTGAACCAGGTGATTTCACCTAATTACATGTAAAGCACATTATTTTAATCTAACTACATCATAAACAAGGCACTGCCAAATCCAGCAGTTTCAACTACATGCCTTTTTGAACCTGAGACCACCTAAAATGGATATCAGCAGTAAGATATTTGATGATCTTTGCTTCAGGTTGATACAGAGGTAATAATGGTGAGTTGGAAAGAGAACAGTTATTTTAGAATTGGGACAGTCAAATATAAGTCACAAATGGAAGCAACTTATTCCACCCTAGGGTGATTTGAGAATTTTGCCCTATTTTGAAGCAACTCAATCTGTTTCACATCTCCCAAATAATTAAGACCAGGATTTCAGTATATCCTGATATTGTACTCTTCAAAATGCTTCAAAATTATAGGTTTCCCACTGGGAAGAACTAAATGCCTTCCCTTGTCCTCTCAAATAAAAGTGATAACCTATCTCCACTTGTTCAGGATGTGATTTGCATTATTTATATAAACAAAATATATGAAACCTCCCCCAACCACAAGGGAGAAATATGGGATAGTACATACTCAAAAGAAAGATGCAGCCTAGAGGTTGGGTGTGAGATAGGTTTATGTATGTTTTTGTAGTTAATTTGGTGCTTGCTGTTTAATTTTTCAGTATTTTTCTATTTTGGAGTCAGCCAAACAACTCAAACTGAAATAAAACAAACAAATAAGAGAAGGCAATAAAATGATGTTGTTGCAATCTTAAATACTGCCACTCTATCTTATTGAACTTTTCTGCAAATTCCATTTATACTTATTGGATATGCGTAGGCTTGTTATTGGTATTCTCACATAAGAATTGACATTTCTAATTTCTATTATTTCATTAAGGACAGCCAGATTAATGAGTGTGATATGAAAGCCTTCATCTTGGTTATTAATAAATTAAACATAATATGATCTAATCATTTTGACAATAATAAGCCACTCCAACTTCCTTGCAGCATTCTAGTTCACTGTCCATAAATTCCCCTTCATTCATAACCCTTACCAGCATTCATTCCAAATGATAGTTTTCACATCTAACTAATTTAAAATAATATTGGATGCCTGATTTTTACGCTGTATCAACTACTTTAGCAAATTAATTGCAAACATTTATTATGTATAATTATTTTTAATTTTAATTTTAATTCTAAGAATGAACTCTCAAAGTTACTGTATGCTGCTTCAGCAAACAAAAAAATCCTGTTTACTTTTAAATTATTTACTTTAAAAAAAACCAAGTGAGCAAGGAAGCAAAAGGAGAAGAAAAAATGTAGGTTAACGTGACGAAAGGATTTTATGCTGGAAGCTTACATCGCAACATTTAACATATCATCAAAATACTTTTTTCCCCCATGCATACTAAAACAAGTACAACAATCCTTGTGATGTGCACTGCTTACTTTTCACTGAATCTCACACTGAAACTGATCTAGCTCAGGAGCTGAAGGATTGGGAGGAGACTTCCATAGGGCAGATCTCACCTACTTGGTTTTAACCTTTTTTTTTTGTTTACAATGTTACCTCAGTTCTTGGGATTAATTAATTCTAGGAAGTATGATAAGTACTAAAAAGGATGAGTCCCAAACAAATCATATGACTTATCAGGTAACCCTTTGTTTTGGCTGGAAAGAACTTTCTGTCTGTCCCCTTTCTTATCTCAACAACCTTGCCAGCATGGCCAACTTCCTATCTGCCCTGGGTGGCCAACCCCCTCTTTTTCAGTGATCTTCCTAGCATGGCAGACTTCCTGCCCATTCTCTGCAACCATCTCCCTCTTCCTGTACTAAACAAACATGGAATACTGGGACATATTTGTGTCAAAATGCATTTAGTATCAATTTTGACAAGTTTTGAAGCAATCGAGTACCAAGGTACCACTGTATTTGTGTTTAAATACACAATTTTCTTATAAAAGCTTATAAAAAAATCAGCTGGATACAACAGCATTAGAGGATTAATGCAGCCACACAGTTAGCAAACTTACAGTGCAAAGAAAATACAAAAGAAAAAGAAACATCTAGAAATAACTTCATAACTTCGGCCATATTTGGTTGAAAGTTGTCTTTCCCTCTCCACTGAAAATAGCACATTTGACAATCTATTTTCTCTTTCCAGTTTATTAATTCTTTGAGACCACTTCTATTCCCCCAAATCCAGAATTCTTGATTTCTTGATAGATTCAGGACAGTGGGGAATCTAGCCAAGAAGAATATATGCAATCTTAACAAACAGGGTCATATTAACAATGCTGTTGATGACAGCCCAAGGCCAATAATAGTAGCAAAGAACCAAGCCATATGGGTTAATACTCTAGCTCCTGAGAAGCATCTTGTAATCAACCCTCATTAAATGCATTCTTAGGCACCCGTAGATATGCATTCTTTTCTTTTCTTCCTTTGTTGAAGCTGCTTGCAGTATTAATCTTATTTTAAGATAACACGAACCTAATTTAATTCCTCCATTGCTTTACTAGGATAGCCACCCAGGCTCATAATTCCAAAACTACATAAATAATTGCTATCATTGTGAAGCTTCAGAAGCAACAAGGGCCTGCAACAAATAACCTACCTAGCAGGTACTTAAGTTAAATATGCTACAAAATTTGTGAGGTAAATCAATTAGTAAGGTAGGTCATATTTTAATATCACAAAAGTTTTAAGAACATTTGTTACAGCTAAGTAAATTCAAAGTTGTTGTTATGATTATTCAATCATTTATCTATCATCTATCTATCTATCTATCTATCTATCTATCTATCTATCTATCTATCTATCTATCTATCTATCCATACACACGCATATGTATACATGCAAACACAAATGGATATAGCACACTTACCTAATATGTATCTGCCTCCTATTTTTCCCCACAGTCACAAACCTGTGAGGTGAGTTGGAATATGAGAGAATGCCTGGCCAAAATTCATGCACTCCATACCAAAGGGAGGCCTAGAACTTATAATTTCTTCATTTCTAATGTTGTTGTTGTTGTTGTTGTTGTTGTTAGCTGCGAAGTCGTGTCCGACTCATCGCGACCCTATGGACAACATTCCTCCAGGCCTTCCTGTCTTCTACCATCTTCTGGAGTTCATTTAAGCTCACGCCTACTGCTTCAGTGACTCCATCCAGCCACCTCATTCTCTGTCGTCCCCTTCTTCTTTCTAATGGGGTATTTCAACTAAATTGTCTATTTATAATGATCTGAAAGTTTAATGTTTCCTTCCATCTATCTCTAAGATTTAGATAGTAGTTTAAAATTAGGATTGCAACATAATTATGCAATTGATAAACAGACAGGTTTTAAGTTTATTGATTGTTATTTATTTAATTTAAGTGATTATGGTATTGTCCTAGAAATGAGGCCTTTTGTCCTGAGTTTTAGTCCTGCCTTAGGCATGAAAAACAGGGAATGTGACTTTGGACCAGGCTCTGTCTCTCATTCCAACTCAACTCACAGGGTTATTGTTCTGGGGAAAATAAGAAGAGGAGAGGGTATTTTGTATGTATGCCACCTTGAGTTACTTAAAAAGTAATAAAGATGGGATTATTTTTTTTTTAAAAAATGTGTAATCCAATAGTTTTCATATATGTCCCATAATGATAAATGTAAGCCCTGAAAGCCCCATGGCAAGATAGGTAGCAAATTAACTTAACAAATAAAAAAGAACAGAGATATGAGTACCATAGAGAATTTGGAGTACAGGGAAAGTAGATAAATCCCAAGTTAAGCCCAACCAAGAACAGCATTTTTAAATTACTTGTACCAAACAGTGGCCAAATTAGTATGAATGAATCCACTTTTCTTAATGAATAGTTGTCATTTATGCTATAAAAATCTTGTGAGACCTCCTTGCTAAACAAATGCATTCATGTGTTTAAAATAATTTTATAGTTTAAGTACCTAAAAGTATCAATCAACCAACTTTGGAGCTATATTCATCTTCTTTGCATTCATTTTATCCAATATATTTACGGTAAATGTATTCTAGGCCATCTGTAGAAATCTTTTTTCTTCTGTATTAAACAGGATAAGTTCAGATTCAATAATTAATAAGTTTTCTTGGAAATTCCAAGATAAGCAATAATATAACTTAAAACTCAAATCTTAATTTTTATCCAGTAGCATCTAATCTGACTTATTCCCATTTATTGAATAAGCAGACCAGTTCTAATGTTTATGTACTGGTGAGATAAAATTAAACAATTTTAAATTCCCTGCATCAGTGATATTCTCTGCCTCTTTTGTTCTACTAACACTGTTATTTTCAGAATTTCTACTATTACAGGCTAGATGATCCAAAATCAAATTCTCTCTCTCTGAGATCTACCTCAGGACCATGGGCTCTTTCTGTTATGTGAATGCCATAAGGCTCTCCTCATCTATAATTTGACCAGTGGTCTTCTTTCAAGTGACCCAAACCCTTTCTGGGGAATGATGGACAAGAAGAACTACTGTGGCCTCTGAAGAATTTGCAGTGCACCTAGACTAGGGAGTAAAAATCATTCAGATTTAGACACTATCTAGGCTGATCTTCTTGAGGTGAAGAAAGCTACATCTTGTAAAGTTATGTAGGATGAATTTCTTCTTAGACCTAAGAAGGCAGGCAAACCCATCCAGATCAGTAAGTCCATCATGTATAGGTTATATTCTTAATTATCTGAGTGATGAAAGCCTCCTGAGTGCTGAGAGAAGGCTGGATTAGAGTAATGCCTTGGTGGAGCAGTGGGCTAATGCCTCCTTAAGTAACACCAGCTGCCTGCAATTAGTGCAGGTTTGAGTCCCACCAGGCTCAAGGTTGACTTAGCCTTCCATCGTTCCGAGGTAGGTAAAATGAGGACCCAGATTGTTGGGGGCAATAAGCTGACTTTGTAAAAATGCCGCTGGGGGGGGGCGAAAGCCTTAATAAGCAGGCATATACATAGAATGAAGGCTATTGCTAAGCACATTGATTTGTGCTTTAGATTGTAAGCTGCCCTGAGTCTTCGGAGAAGGGCGGGATATAAATAGGATTAAAAAATATTCAAAAGGCATCTTTGAGAGAGGAAGTGCCTCTGGCTTTGAAAGAAGTGGTGGTATGCTTCCTATTCACAAAGTCAACACCTAGCTAGCCTGCAAAATTATTAACTCATTTCTAACTTCCCCTTTCTAGCAAAGTTTGTTAAGAAGTTAGTGTGGCTATAGAGATTCTCAGTCATTTAATGCAGTCCATATGCATTTAAAAGACAAGGACCACTCTTTTGAAGACAGCAAAGTCCACATTTTGGACAGAGGGGACCACTGGTTTGAAAGAGGGGTCAAAAAGGCTTGAGCTGGAAAAAAAATGAAACTTTGATTCTGGGTTTCACTAATTAGATTGACTTGTTGTTACAGAAATGGCTAGTTTTACTATTGTGAAAAAATATAAAAAAATAGGTTCAACATTGATGCTTTATTCTACTGCAACAGGAGAAGTCAGAAGTCAAACGTCAATCTTAGGGAGCACCTGCTGCCGGCATCAACTTCCCTCCGCCCTGTGCGCTCCCACAGAGAGGGCCTCCTCAGGGTGCCACCGATCAGAGAATGTCGATTGGTGGCCCCCAGGGGGAGGTCCTTCTCTGTGGGTGCCCCGGAGCTATGGAATCTGTTGCCGGTTGAGCTCCAGATGGCGCCCGACCTTCGTTCCTTCTGTCGCGATCTGAAGACATTCTTATTTGAACAAGCCGGCCTGGCCTGAAGGGGGATGGGTTGGGTTTTTATCTCATTTTTAATATTTGTATTTATTGTTTTTAGCTGGGCATATGTTTAATTTTCTTTTAACTTTTGTATTTTTGTATTTTTTATATATCTGCCCTGTTCACCGCCCTGAGTCCTTCAGGAGAAGGGCGGTATATAAATAAAATTATTATTATTATTATTAATCTCTTTTTTCTTTTTCCTCCCTTTCCCTCACTTACTTCTCCCTTTTTCCTCCCCATTGTGTCCTACTATTTGCTTTGTAGTTTCTATTTTACTTCAGAACTTAAAATGTTATTAACACACACACACACACACACACACACACACACACACACACACACACAAGAGGCCATCTATGTCAAAATTAAACAGTCCTCTCTCAACAGAGGGGGAGAGATATGACATCATCTATCTCCAGTCTACAACACAGTCCTTTCAACAGTTCCAAGAAGGCTTCATACCCATTTGCACTACTCAGGTCACCGTTACTACACAGATAAGCTTCCAGATGGCTTCAACAACTCTCTATAAGAATGCAAATGACCAACTGTCTGCAAAGAATATAAATCTTCCCATTCCCCACCATCCAGTCAGAGCTGAAGAAGCTTCTTGGATGAAAAGTAAAACGTCTTCAAAGAAAAAAAAGAAGAAAGTCCAGTTGCTTTGTGAAAAGGCACCTTTGTGATAGTGGGGCTGTGGTTGCTTGACTTCTCAGCTATCCTCAGTACCATGGATCAGTGTTTCTCAATCTTGCCATCTTTAAGATGTGTGGATTTCATGCTGGCTGGGTAATTCTGGGAGTCGAAGTCCATATACTGTATCTTCAATATATCAAAGTTGAAAAATTCTGCCATAGTTCATGGCATTGTTTAATACTATTTCAGAGATTGGAAATGAGAGACACTGTTTTAAAATAGTTCTCCTTCTTTATCCATGGGCAGTTACAGTGATGTGGTGGACTTAGAAATCAAGTTTTGAGGTCCTCTGTTGTGGAGTGCTGCAATCTTCTTTCCTGTTTAACATTTACATGAAGCCACTGGCAAAGGTTAACGGGTAAGGCCATTAGTGCCCAGATAAGGATCAGCATACTTCAGGTAAATCTGAAAGGGCTATGCTGTAACTGGGGCCACATTCAGAAATGGTTTGTAATAATCTGGAGGTTCATTCCAGAGAACAGGAACTTCTACAGAGTAGGTGAACTTCTTAGGTCCTCAGAATGATGCTCCTTCATTGAGATGTTTCAGAACATGTCAATATTCCAGACAAGTGGTCCCTCAGATAGTCAGATGTTAGTGACATAAAGAGCAATAAGGAACAAAGAGTTCAAAATAGTATGCACAATTTCAGATCAAAACTGTACCTCCTTGTAGATGCTGATGAATCGACAGAAGAGTATGGATTCAATTACACAGTCACATATTCCATCATGGATCTTTAACCCACATTGGAGATGCTTTTGATAAAAAAAACAAAACAAAACTCTTGTCTGCTGACAAAACAATAGCATTATTTAATTTAGAATGTATATGTATACAATATTTCTTTCCATTTATATTTCAAACAAATGGTATATTACTTATTTAAATCTCAGAACCAATTATTCACTAGATGTTTTCTCCGGCTTATATCAGCTTGTGCAGTGCATTAGCATTCTGTTTAGAACTGCAAAACGTGTTACATTTTGTATTTATCAATGACAAACAATCCATATGGATTTGAATATGGATGAGAGACATAGTCATAATAATTCCATAACTTTCTCTCTAAAAATTTAACTCAGTGGTTACTTCTTTTTGTATGAAACCTTTGCAATCATAAGATCTCAGATAAATGCTTCAGTGTTGTCTGATACATAAGGCATTAATATAACTGTTAATAAAAATCTTGACCATTTTTCTGTTCTGTTTTATACTATTTTGCCAGAGGGACAAGGACAATTATTCAGTAATTGCAACAATTCTTAGAGTCACCTTTTTAAATAATAATAATAATAATAATAATAATAATAATAATAATAATAATAATAATAATAATAATAATGGAACGAACACTGATCTTTGTGCAGCTTTTAACAATGATTGCATTAGAAACAGGGATTCTTGCTGGCACATCATTTGCCCTTGACAATTCGGTGGCTCAGTGGGCTAGGACACTGAGCTTGTCGATCAGAAGGTTGGCAGTTTGGCGGGTCAAATCCCGAGTGCCGCGTAACAGAGTGAGCGCCTGTTACTCGTCCCAGCTTCTGCCAACCTAGCAGTTCGAAAGCACGTAAAAATGCAAGTAGAAAAATAGGGACCACTGCGGTGGGAAGGTAACAGTGTTCCGTGCGCCTTTGGCGTCTAGTCATGCCGGCCACATGACCACGGAGACATCCTCGGACAAGCGCTGGCTCTTTGGCCTTGAAATGTAGATGAGCACCGGCCCCTAGAGTCAGAAATGACTAGCACGCATGTGCGGGGGAACATTTACCTTTACCTTTTTATTCACTGCAGGTCCTTGTTCTTCTCTAGTAGCTTGTTGGGTACCTTCTGGCCTGAGGGTCCTACTAATGGGCACCATATCTGATTCATCTGAGAGCTTTTCTATAACATTTTGTTGGTGAGACTTTACAAGGTAGATTGCCAGGTCTTAGCTCAATCGTTCCCATTTATCTGGACTTGGGACTGACATGCAACTGTATGTCTGGGATAACCATTTGGCAATACTCTGCATTCTCAGAAATGCACATGCAAAAGAATTTTTATACATAATAATGACATACATTATAGAAGAAACAAAGGTCTCATACATACAGAATCCCTTTTTATCAGGCATGAGATGTTGTTATTACAAACTCTACCAAGCCAGTAAGTACTTTCCTTTATCACTACCTGCATATGTATTGCTAAGCAATACATATTGCTAAGCACATTGATTTGTGCTTAGATTGTAAGCTGCCCTGAGTCTTCGGAGAAGGGTGGGATATAAATGGGATTAAAATTTAAAAAAAAATGTCCTCTGAGTTCTAGGTTGCTTGAATGAGCTGTTGTCCTAGGTCAGGGGTAGGGAATCTTGGCTCTTTTATGACTTATGGACTTCAACTCCCAGAATTCCTGAGTCAGCATGGCTGGTTCAGGAATTCTGGATATTGAAGTCCACAAGTCATTTTTTTTTAAAAGGACTATGCAATATCAGAGCATCTTGTGCTCTTTCTAGGATACTTGATTGCAGATTTCAAGGTGGCTTTTTTAGAACAACAATTACACCAACATTAAAGAGTCTGCTGAACTTGCATCAAAAGGTTTTAGGCTAAGGTCTTATCAAAGATGAATACCCTATAATGACTAATTGATGAAGCGCTTGTAATCCTTTTCATATGTCACCTGTACCTATATAACCATCCTTTCTTTCTTGCCTTGCCCCTTTTTAAAATTCTACATCAATCCAACCATTCCAGAAGCCTATACCTTTAATAAAATATAGAAAGAATCAACCAGACTCCTTCTGTACAAACATCCTCCCAGAGTTTATGTATCTACCATTATTTTTCATGGAACTGATTTATTGAATTTTCTTTCTAGTGTTAAATCATAAATATTTATAGTGCAACTAAAGGAAGAATAATCCACATAATATTAATGAAGAATTGTGCTGCCAGATGTGTTACACTTTAAACAATGAACATATCAAACAGAGAGGCTTGCTATAGCACCATAACATAAATTCAGATAATTTGGCTATAAAACAGAAGAGGGAAATACATGGTTCACTTTGTTGAGATTATCCATGCACTAATGAGAAATAAATAAATAAATAAATAAATAAATAAATAAATAAATAAATAAATAAATAAATGCAATCTTACCTGTATTGCATTAAATCATTAACATTTTTGTACACATAATTAATTACAGGTGCAAATTTTAGAGCTGAGCTAATTACCTGAATCATTGCGTACATCAGATAATTGGATAATTAGAAACCTCTTTCCCATCATTTACAGTCATAATTGTTATTAATTGTTATTTTTCATTTATTAGACATCAGAGCAACATTATATTTGTCTCTCAAGGAGGGAATCCTGAGCATGTTTTGTACAACAAATTGGTTTTGATGCACAGAATTATTATTAAAACACCTTCCAAAGGATGGTAGTGGCAGATTTACACCAAGAGAAACAATCTTCTCATGTATTGTCATATGAGATTCTCATATATCTCAATTCTCCCTACTCACTACACTCTCTGCATTGCCTACTGAAGTTGTCCCTGAGAGTTACCATCCGGAATAGGCTGGAATACTTAAGTCTGCCATAGGGAAAAAAGAGAATTGTGAAAATGTTCCATTTTGCTTAAAGAATACTCCTGCAAAACCCAGCTGGATATAGACATGTGATCTCTTTTATCAAAACAAAAACTTCCTATATTTTATTATTTGTGATATACAGGAATTCAAAACTGTAAGTAAAATGCTTTAAGAATAATAAGAAAGAAGATGTTTCGCAATATATCACTGTTAGCTCCTTGACTGAAAGTTAAGAAACGAAAAAGTTCAGCATTGTGCTTTTGTGTTGGGGTGTTTCAAGACTTGCTGCTGCAGCAGATGTAATACTGAACTGATTTTTTTTTTTTTAAAAGTAAGTACAGACAGTCCTCGACTTACGACCACAATTGAGCCCAAAATTTCTGTTGCTAAGTGAAACAGTTGTTAAGTCAGTTTTGCCCCATTTTACGACCTTTCTTGCCACAATTGTTAAGTAGATCACTGTAGCTGTTAAGTTAATATTTAATAATTTAATTTAATAATTTGATTTCTATACCGCCCTTCTCCCGAAGGACTCAGGGCGGTGAACAGGGCAATACACAATAAAAATCGAATACAAAAATTAAAAAGCCATTAAACATCATGCCCATAAAATCAATACATATTAAAGTCAAAACTAGTTTTAAAAACCCAACCCCATCCCGTCAGACCAGGCCAGCTTGTTCAAAAAAGAATGTTTTGAGATCGTGCCGGAAGGAGCGAAGGTTGGGGGCCATCCGGAGCTCAACTGGTAAGCGGTTCCAAAAGTCTGGTGCACCCACAGAGAACGCTCTCCCCCTGGGGGTCACCAATCGGCATTCTTTGATCGGCGGCACCCTGAGGAGGCCCTCTCTGTGGGAGCGCACTGGACGGAGGGAAGTTGACGCTGGCCGCAGGTGTTGCCGTAGGTAATCCGGACCCATGCCATGAAGGGCTTTGTAAGTCATAACATAATAACATGGTTGTTAAGTGAATCTGATGACCCCATTGACTTTGCTTGTCAGAAGGTTGTGCAAAGTGATCCACATAACCCCAGCACACTGCAACTGTCATAAATATGAGTCAGTTGCCAAGCATCTGAATTTTGACCACATGACCATGGAGACAAAGCGCCGGTCCTAAGTCTGAAAAATGGTCCTAAGTCACTTTTTCCGGTGCAGTTGCAGCAATAGCAATAGCACTTAGACGTCTAACTTTAAACCATCACTAAATGAACTGTTTTAAGAGGAGCACTGCCTCTAAATTTTGCTCTGCTATGTGCTACCACCTCTACATTCATTATGTGCTTTTCCTGCCATTGCCCGGTAAGACTGAGATAAGCAGAATTAGATGGTTACTATTTTTGAAAGCTATTTTAAAGTTCTGGTGTGCTTTGAAATGTTTATATTTAGATAGAGTTTGTCCAAAGATATACACTTCCTAATAATAAAAAAATATATAAGCTTGAGAGCCATTTTCAACATTCAGCACAAACATGTGAATTGATGAAAAAAGGTAGGCTAAGGGATCTAAAGTTCTAAAAGACAGACATTACTCTCTGAAGAGCTAACCATTGGTAATACAAGAAGCATCCCAAACACCAAAGAGTCATACTTGTAAACATTTTAATGTTGTTGTTCTTTAATGACTTTAACAAACCCACTAAATGGATAATCAAATGGGGCCAGCCGAAAAATTCCTTTCTAATAATTTTGAATTAATGTTTCATTAATAGCTACATTACATGGGCTTTTATGCAATTTTACGATAAATTATTTAATTCTGAAGTTAGGCCTTAGACAGATGTTAAATCAAAGACGTGAGTGATTAAATGCATTTTAATAGGCTTTCCACTATGACTTTATTCATTATGTACAAATGAATTCCAGTGTTCGTGTAAGTATGGAATTGATGGCTGCATGTCTTTAAAACAGGGGACCTTGTTCTAGCTTCAGTCTTTGATTTCTTTGCAAGCTATCATGCTGTGGTTAATGTGCCTGAAACAAAAGCTTATTTGCAAAGAGAACGGATTTAATTATGCAGATTAACTTTATAAGATAAACCATTGAAAATGTGAAAGCTACATGTTATACTGTCTTTTGTAAATGATCCTGGCATTCTTGCTGCTTACTTTATGGGAGATGTTGTCCTCATCTCAACCACAGGAAGAATTATCAGCTTGTTTTATTACTGGGGAATATTTTCTGCAGACTTCACATAGGCAACGCTGTACATGGAGATAGAGTTCTGTACTCCGTAACTATCAAGAGTTCTAGATGGCAAAAAAAACCACAAGAAAATTATTCCAAAATAAAGAGGGCAGTGGACAAAAAATCAGTACATCCCCAAGAGTTAGATAAATCGGACTAACCAGGGCTCTGTCTGTTCAATACCTCTCAACTCCAGCTGCATCCCTTCAGAATGACCAATTTATTTCTTTTTCTAAACCCTTCACCATTTATTCTATTTAGCCTATAAATTATATAAATGTGATATTTGGGGGAAAGAGGGGGCAGGCAGCCTTTGGAATTTGTATTTACATACTTGTCCCTATAATTTACTTTTCATCTAACACTGTCACTCCCAAACACTAGCTTGCAAAGCATCCAATCACAATCACTATAATTCCCATCAGTGGACAAAGACCACAGCAGGTAGAAAGAGCTTAGCCTTTGGGTTAACATAGTCTTCTTAGTATACCTTATATTAGCCTTGTTTTTTTTCCCCAGAAGCCCCATCAGAATGTTACTCTAGAGCTACACAAGCATGATGAATATGAAATGCTCACTGCAGGGGTGTTCTTCTAATGCTAGCTTTCCTGCAGATCCAATAAATGCTCTGATAATGTTGGATTACCTGTAGGCTGTTGTGCATTCAGTGTGAATGTTTGCAGGAAAGAAACTGTTATAAGGCAAGATCCTGGCTCATATTGCTAAGCACATTGGTTTGTGCTTAAATTGTAAGCCGCCCTGAGTCTTCGGAGAAGGGCGGGATATAAATGGGATTAAAATAAAAAATAAAAAATGAGAATGGAAATATGTAGGTGGTATATTTATGCAGGTTTTCTCTGTCCTGAAACTTTGGCACTTTAAATAACAACAGTAATGTGTGGGGGAAAAGGGCTTGGAATTCCAAGGTCATGCTTACATGGAGGAAAAAAGTGTCATTAAGCGTTTTTGGCCTATCATAGGGAGCTTCAGTGTTGTCAATCATTGATATAAGCAATGACAAATATAGGGTTTTGTTAATACAACAACAATGAAAACATATGCACTGTTTCTGTCAAGGATTATTTCAAATTATGATTTCAAGGAGGTTCAGTGGGATGTTAAATAAAAGCATGAAATCCTTCCTATTTTTTACCATCTGGGAATGTTATGGCAGAAAGTGGGTAAGAAGACTTTTTGATTAAATCCTTAGATTTACAGATTAATTATTCTGTAATTAATTTATGAAGGATCGGTACCTCACTATCAAGAGGTTGTTTTAGCAGGCACTTCTTTCTAGAATTACCATTATCAAAGACAATTCAGTTGAATAAACTGCTTTCAAATTTTGCTTTGTGTCTCTATGTATGACAAAGAATTCTATTAATATTTGAAGGCCTACTGTATATTCCTTCTACAGCACATCCACTATTTATTAACACAAAAATTGTAAATGAGTATACTGCCAAATCTCATAATTCAGTCTTCAAAGTAACAAATATTATACATGACAGTTTTAATAAATTTAACAATTGTTCTGAATAAAGACCTTTTATAAATATTCTCACCTCATCACTTGGTTTAGAATTACAGAGATTTATTACAATTGAACATGAATTCACATTACAAAGGGTATGCTAATATATCTATATGCTGAGACAAAATAACTTTTTCCCCTTAATCTTGTCTAACTAAATTATATATGATATATTGTCACATAGTATAAAGTAAAAGTTTCTGTGGTACTTGGATTTAGGAAAAAAACCAGGGTTTTTCCAATATGTTTACCACTGGAAGATAATGAAAGATTTATGAAGGAAGTTACTTCTCAGATTCTGTCATGGATTTAAAGGAAATTTGAGGTGGCTCATCTGCAGTATGAGGAAAGAAGAAGAGGAAGCTTAGAAGTTCCAGAGTTAAATCCTAACATGGAAAAAAGAAGTACAGATTTATGACTGGGTCAGTTTAACTCACATAGGAATTTGAAATAGAAATGAAGATAAATTTTCATGAATTGGTGTGTGACATTTCAAAGAATGAAAAGGATAAAGAATTTCTTTGAAATGAGCAATGTTACAAACATTGGAAACTGCCATGTTTTTAACTACTTTGCTTCACTCTTGGAATTGAATGGGATATGCCATTCTTGTGTTGACCTTTCATCAGAATAAAGCTTGAACATTTATTCCACATTCTCCTTATTAAATCACTGTAGTGTCCTAAAACAATTATCAGTCCTCTTCATAAAAAGCTGACATTAAACTATTCATTTCTGAAATGAAACTATTCATTGCTATAATCTGATTTTCTTTCCTTAAAAATTAGAATATGCCAAAAATTAAGTGAAAGAGAAATCCCTCTAGATCAAGAAAATGCCAACATTAAGTACTCAGTGATAAGTTGTTGGCCAACTCACCACAGGACAACTCACTGTGGATAATTCAGTGCTGTATTAATTGTTTCATTCAGTTACTATTATTATTGGTGACCATGTTTTCATTGAAATTATTGTAACTCTTGCATTTCTGATTGACTTTTTATTTTATTATTATTGGCCATAGTTCTATTGAAATTAATATAACTTGTACGTATTTGTTGAATTATCCCATGGTGAGTTGGCCATGATGAGTTCTCCCTGGCAAGTTGGCCATAGCAAGTTGGCTGTGGGAAGTTGGCCATGGCAAGTGGGCCATGGTCAGTTGGTCATGGTGAGTTTGTTATGGCAAAATGTCCCATTCTGCTTTCCTGAAATGGTGTCATGGGGAAAAGTGGGATGTATTTTTGGTGACAGGGTTATTATATGGTTTTATCTTTCATAACCAAATTAAGATTCCTAAGTGGCTCAGTGTTGACACATTAGTGTAACATAGAAGCCTGTGTAATTAATTAATAAATAGGCAAGCAATAACATGAATGATATGAATGAGTTCATTCCATTTACTGTTTGTTAAACCAAAGAAAATGTTGCACTTCCTGCTTTTTTGAGATCCTGTGGTATTGTGAGCTATATTCCCAGAGCCACAATATCAGTTATGTCAATAACTAACAACAGCCAACTCAAGGTCATGAAGTATAGGGCAAAGCATCAGATGAAATACAGAGAAGGAGAAAAAGCAATGGTTTAAACAGCAGTGGCTGTAAGAGTGAACTGTTGTCTTCTGCTGACACAGGGCAATTAGCTGCTTGACAGACCTTCCTGTCTGTAGTAAAAATTCTTATCTGACCAAATCTTATCAACTGTCTGAGAGAGTTCAACCACATCTAAGCCTTGCTACATGACTGGCATGAATTAAACGATGTAATTCCAGAATCCCTTTAAATTTTCTTCTCATTAGAAATTCCTCTTTGTCATCTTTTAGTTTTCCCCATAGTCAAAACTGATTTAAGGCAGTTTGTTCTTCTAAAAAATAGCCTCATAAAGGTAAACCTATGCTCTGATTACTAAATTGTTTAAATGTTTTCCTCTCCTATTGTGTAATAAGCCATTATTTCTTCACAAGTGTTTTGCTTCATAGGTATTGTATTATGAATAAGACTATGCCAAAATCCTGATCTGAAGGGCTAAACATGAATCATAAGACATATGGGTGCTCAAATAGCACTTGATGTGAACTTCTTAAACCCAACATATCCTTTTCCATGATCATATATATACCCATGAAAGGAAGCTCTATGAGCCCAGAAAAAGACACAGCTAAAGGTGTTCCCAACCAATGGTGTTTCTGTGCTAATATATATATTCCAAATCATATA
Source organism: Vipera ursinii (assembly GCF_947247035.1). NCBI lineage: Eukaryota > Metazoa > Chordata > Lepidosauria > Squamata > Viperidae > Vipera > Vipera ursinii. Next base: position 136,666,962 of record NC_139516.1, on the reverse strand, counting down.
TTGGCCTTGAACTACAGTTTTTTGCAAAGCCCTATTATGTAGTTGTAAGGTAATTTGATGTAGTGAAAAAATATCAAATATAATTTTTCCCCCTTCCACATGTCTGATGAAAAGATTTCATTGCAATCTCTACATAGATGATTTTTACCAAATGGTAATTTGGAGATAACAAAAAAATAGTGTTGGGTTGAAATTCTATATAAGCTTTGTACCTTGCTGTAATTAACATTTTTGAAGGGCAGAAGGCCACAAATATAAGAATTTGATTGAGGAAGGGTTTGCAGGAGATTCTTTGCTTTTATCTGTGATCTACCTTTGTCAGGGCTTATGAAATAATTCTAATCTTACTACTAGTGTCAGTTTTCAGCAATCATAGCTAAGTGAGATTATGAAGGCCACAAAAAAGAGCTGCATACAGACTTTGGTCTGTTGGTTGTCTATTCTTGCTGTCAGAAATAGAAATATGATCAAAGCTGTAGCACTATAAATACCTGAAAAAAATCTGAACTAAGAAAACTCAAAGATATTCCAAATCTATTTAAACATTCATTGCAAAAGGTTGAAAAAAACAATACCTAAAAAATTCTGTTACCCAAATTATTCCAGTTTCATTTTACCTTGTGAAACTCCATTGATAAGTTACTTACCAAATAACAGCATCCTCCTGATAAATTACTATCAGGTGATGGGTATGGGTTTCCAGATTTTGCCAATCCATTATGAAAGAGCTCATCTATACTTTTCTATACTGTATTGTTTCTCTTTCTTTTCCATACAACCTAGTTAGTGATTGCATTTTTTTATAAAAGGGCACAAGAGTGTGTCATACATGTTTTGTAAAGAAAAAAAATGTACCAACAAGAATTTTTAGAAAGAGGGGGGGAAAACTTGGAGTGGCTACAGGAAGAAGTATGATTTTTATTACCATTGTTCTTCTACATACTGGCACATAGATTGAACTGAAATTGATGATAATGATTTCATTTTTAAAAACTGTGCTTATCTGCTTTGAATAGAGTAGGAAGACACTTACTAGTGGAAGGCAGGATGTGGAGATAGAGAAACTCCCTTAATGTGCTTGGACTTAAAGATTGCAGTTTTTCATGGGATGAAGAACATATTGGTGGCTATCACCCGATGTAGCATTAAAATTAAGTTTAAATAATTTTTCAAACCATCTATCACTAAAATAACAATCGGACTTGTTTGCTTTCCAACTTTGATGTCATCTTATAGAAATATGAGTGTTAACTAAGGGAACTTGTATATGGCTTTGGATTTGCTGAATCTTTTGAACTTTTATCTTCTGAAGCTTTTGAAGTCTTGCCAGTATTCAGTTCTTTCCTAAAGGTATTGTTCTACAAAGATGCATTGTTAAAGAGCAACAGTGGTTTTGATCACAATAAATAGCCTGATGCCTCATAGGGTGCATTCCATGAAAGGGCTTTTAGTAGGCCTTTGTCTAAGGTACTTACATTACATCTTACCAAAAATACATCATTTTTAAAAATGAACTGAAACCAGGCAGGCAGATAGGAGGCAATTTAATGACCATTCAACACGACAGAGTTCTTTTCAGCTTGATGTTGATTTTGTGTGTCCTGCAGACTACAGGAAAATGCTTGTGATTAATAAATAGGTTTTGCAAAGATTTGAGGACAATATTACAAAGCTAAGAGTTTGGTGCTAGGCAAAGTCTTAAACTTAATGTGGGGAGGGTTGAGGGATGTGAAGAATCTTTGATTGTTCACTCAAAGAGATTGACTTTAAACCTTACACTTACGCCAGGTCAACATTGCAAATGGCTTCAGCAGCAATAATACCCTCTGAACCACCTCCAACAGTCCTAATATAAAAACCTTGAGTTACTTCAAAGGTACTTCAAGCTGAATTCAGAATCCTTTACCTTTCCAGGGAGTCTGAGAGAGCCCAGGAGTTATGCAAACCCTCAAAAAGGAAGCCAGTAGCAATCTTATCTCAGCAGTTCCTTTGTCAAAGAAAGAACTGCTCTGCAGTGAGTGAAATAAATTTGTTTTCTTCGTATTTATCACATTTTTTTAACATTTATACAATCCTTGAAGAAACTCTGAACGCATTATTTTTTATTTATATATTTACGTATTTATGTATTTACATATTTACATATTTGTTTGTTTGTTTGTTTGTTTGGCTGCCTGGCTACCAGGCCTAATTTGTTATTTTTTGCACTACATAAATTTTTTAAATGTGTTGAGACTAAATCACACTAAATTAACCTCTGTGATAAGCTCAGATGTTGAGCTCCATCTATGTGCCTGAGCAACATTTTGCTGATTCAGCACAGAATCTTCTCCGCTTGATTCTCCCCTTCTTGGGAAAGTATTTATTTATTTATTTATTTATTTATTTATTTATTTATTTATTTATTTATTTATTTATTTATTTATTTATTTATTTATTTATTTATTTATTTATTTAGATTTATATACCGCCCTTTCCCGAAGGACTCAGGGCGGTTTACAGGGCATTTAAAAGAGAGTCAATACAAATGTTAAAACAAATTAAAAAAGATTAAATAAAACCCTGAGAACAGTAAAAAAAACCAATTAAAATTAAAATTAAAAAATTCTCAGCCAGGGCCAGAGAGCTCGAAGAGCCAGGTCTTCAGGTCCCGGCAGAATGAACGGAGGTAGGGGGCAGTCCTAAGCTCCGCAGGCAGCTGGTTCCACAGGGCAGGCGCACCCACTGAGAAGGCCCTACCCCTGGGTGTTACCCGCCGGCAATCTTTAACCGGCGGCTCCCTGAGAGACCTTATTTAGACCTTATTTACACAATAGTTTGCCTGGGTATTTGTGAGTAACTAATGCCATTGGACCAACATTTTTTTTTCTTTTATATACTCCCCATTGTTGCTATGTTCATACATACTCTTTTTTTGTTTTGTTTTGTTTTTATTGAATGTTTTGTGGTTCAGTGTTATCATTGGAAACCCGTATTTTAATCTCTTTTAAATTAAAACTGTATACTTCAGTGACTGAAAACTGCACTTATAGAAAACGTGGAACATAAATGTAATTATATTTGGCAACTTTGTATACAAAGAGGAAATATCAGGAGAAATTCATAACAGAGTATGTTACAATATATATGGAAGTGTCGATAATCTGGGAAATAACTTTGGTTGCAGTCAGATATAAAAATAACAAATGAAAACCCACAATGCATCCTGAAATATGATTAATCCAATGCTGAAAGGATCAGAGTTGTCTATATATATATTTATAATTTTTTGCCTGGGTTTTGAGAAATCTTAAACCCTATTAATGAGCATTTCCAGCATGAGATGTCAATGGAGATCTAGAGATGAGTTTATAAAATAAATATAAAGAAAGACGTGAATCCCTTGCACTTTCAAAATCCTATTGTGATCTCGTCCTTTTTGGACTTTACCTAATTCCTATAATCTGGAACATGGGACACATTCATGCTGAAATAATGTCAACTGATGGAAAGAGATTCTACCCCCCCCATGGTATTTAAATTCCTGGAAGACATGTCCATTATTGGCTCACATTTATGACAACTAAGTAGAACAAGTACCTAAATTAATGGCTTGGGTCCAGGATATCTGAGGGAACACCTGCTGCCAGCATCAAGTTCCCTTCGTCCTGTGCACTCCCACAGGGAGGGCCTTCTCAGGGTGCCGCCAGTAAAAGAATGCCGGCGGATAACACCCAGGGGGAGGGCCTTCTCTGTGGGGGCACCTGCCCTTTGGAACCAGCTGCCCGTGGAGCTTAGGACTGCCCCCGACCTTTGATCATTCCGCCAAGACCTGAAGACCTGGCTCTTCGAGCTTTCCGGCCCAGGCTGAGAGTTTTTAATTGGGGTTTTAACTGGGGTTTTATATTTTTTTCAGGGATTTAGTTTAATCTTTTTTAATTGTTCTTAATTTTTGTATCGATGTTTTATATACCCTGTAAACCGCCCTGAGTCCTACGGGAAAGGGCGGTATATAAATTCAATGAAATTCAAATTCAAAATAATGCTAGAGATAAATAACAGATCCATGAGCATTTGGCTTGTTTCTGAGTTTCTAAAGACAACTGGATGTCTGGCAACAGAATACTGATCACCATAATATCAAAAGCAGCTCTGATCTCAGCAAGGCATTTTTCTTTTGGTTCAGTAGCTTGTTTTGCATGAACTGTTAGAGTTCCATTTAACTCTGTGGTTTTCAAAATCTGTTTTTTTCTCCTTTCTGTCACTCTGTTTGATCTGCTTTGCAGATGACACGACTAGACTGATAGCATTGAGAAGAGCAATGATGTTTTTCAGGCTCTCTTCTTCCTTGACAGTGCTTTTACTGATCAATTTGAATATTCATCCTAGATTCCAGGGCTGTCATCTAGCCTAACCAATTATACAAACCAAGGAAAATTTCACTGTTATTACTGAACTGTAAATGAGAGCTATTCTGAGTCTTCTGCATTTAATATTTTTTTTGGTTGATTTCAGCATTATCTTATTGCATCTGACTCATTAAAGATGGGGTCTTTAATGCCCTGCAGAAGGCTATCTTGTTTGGGACCATCCAAATATCCAAGAGATGCCCACCCAGGCTAGTTAATGTCTTAGTTTCTGCAACAATACTTTGTTGCAGAAGAGAAAACAATATTCAGTTACTTTCTTTTTCCTTTTCCTTCTCTGCTTACTTATGATTGCGCTTTCTTCTCTCATTCAAAGGGGGGGGGGAATCTTCATTCTGGTCTTTTATTTCAACTTTATCTTCACGATGTTTCTTTCAAGCTACCTTTCTTTTTTTTCCCCCTTGCTATAGCTTCCTCCTTTTTGATCCATACATTTCTCTCCGTACATTAAATTTCAATCCACTGCAAAAAGAACTGTTCCTGTTTTTGAGATGCCTAACTTTAATCCTTTCTCCCGCTCCTCTGTGTCTAACTTCTCTTCGACTTTAACTTTATTTCTGAAAGTTGCTATTTCCCTCCCTTCCAACTTTCACTTTGCAGGGTTTTCTTTTCCCCCTATCATACCTTCCTGGCAAACTAGCAATTTGCATCAAATGTTAACCCTATTAATTATTCCTAAATTTTATCACAACCATGGGGTTGCACTCATATAAAACTAGTGAGGTAACGGAAGAGTTGAAATTGCAACCACAGATTTTTGTTTTTTCATTGGTAGTTTATTTCTTTATTTTTCACCTTTCCTAACCACCCTTGTCTCTCAGAGGGGGTCTCTGGATGGTAAGTTCAGTATCTATCCTGTTCTTTATCTTAGTCCTGTGTATGAATGGGACGCGGTGGCTCAGTGGGTTAGGATGCTGAGCTTGTCGATCAGATGGTCGGCAGTTTGGCAGGTCGAATCCCAAGTGCCACATAACAGAGTGAGCGCCTGTTACTCGTCCCAGCTTCTGCCAACCTAGCAGTTCGAAAGCACATAAAAATGCAAGTAGAAAAACAGGGACCACTACGGTGGGAAGGTAACAGCGTTCCGTGCGCCTTTGGCATCTAGTCATGCCGGCCACATGACCACGGAGACATCCTCGGACAAGCGCTGGCTCTTTGGCTTTGAAATAGAGATGAGCACCGGCCCCTAGAGTCGGAAATGACTAGCACGCATGTGCGGGGGAACCCTTACCTTTACCTTTTATGAATGGGAAAAGAGGTTTTTCATATTTCTTGATTTAGCACATGGCATCTACTGATCTAATTGACGCCTTTGTAGTTTTTGACCATGAGGGATGCAATATCCAGTTTGGTTGTGGTGTGTGCAGACTTCAGCTGCTCTGTTAAGACAGAACCAAGGATACCATTCTGGAGGTGATCTGTACTTCATATCCAGGAAGAAAGGTGAGAAGGAACAAAGCAGGTGATGAACAGTGGGGTAAGCAAGGGAGTGAGTAATAAAAGAAAGACATATAAGTAGTGGTGGGATTCAGATATGTGAACAACCGGTTCTCTGTGTGGATGATGCTTTTGGAAGTCCATTCTGGGCCTGGGGAACAAAAAAATTAGCTACCGGTTCTGCCGAAGTGGTGTGAACTGGCTGAATCCCACCACTGCATATAAGTCAGCTAGAGTTGTAGTGGGGAAAAAGCTTTAGAACCAGCAAAACAGAAAGAAGAAAAATGTGAAAGAGGGAGGGAGTGGGGGGGGGGAATAACAGCAAGTTATAGCAATCAGATGCTGTAACTGAAGGAGGAGGGATTTTGATTCTTCCGGCTTTATCAGGAACACTCCCCTCAGGTTCTAAAATATGGCTAAACTCACTGGTTAAAACCCACCATGTGCCACACTTCCACCAATCTGAACTCATGCTAGGGACTGGTGTCACTAGGGGACATTTCTCTTGCCAAGTGGAAAACTAATAATCCTTTTCCTTAACTTGTCCCACATTAAAGGTCTCAGATGAGCCCCACCTTTACTAAAGTGGAATAGAAATTGGCTGTTGATACAGAACAAGTTAAGGCTTATTTTTGGCCAACTCATAACATGAAGAAAGCAATTTAAAGTGACTGTGGGGATATTCCTCAAGAAACTGTTTTGCAACTACAAGGAGTAAGACCAGTAGGTATTTCTCTTGCACATAGGTTCTTCAAAAAATTAACAGAGGCCTAACCGATCATCATTGCTTCCAGAAAACTTTCAAGTTATATTATTTTTATAACCTGATTTAAATATTCTTGATTTTGGTTTTGCCCACACATTTGTTAGCTGCCAAAGTTGAGAAACACTGGTTCTCAACATCTATATAGGATGATGTATTTGGATTGGTAGACTGAAAATTGTTTGAACCGTACAAATTTATGATAAGTTGAAAATTACTCCAAACTAAATAGCAGTCTTTTTTGAGCTTAATATCTGTTGTTTTCCAGTATCCTTTGGCTTTACTGCACGGGTAAAAATTCTGATGTTTCCACTTATGTATGGAAACATACCTTTTCAAACATATCATTATTATGTAATCTAAGGACTGAATTATTTTCTTTTATAAAATGAAAATGCTCCTAAGATCATCAATGTGCTAAAATATCATGTGCTGTAATTAATTGTTTTTTTTCTTCTTTTAAATAAAATGGTTTCATAAAGCCAAATCCAGAACTGGAGCAGTAATTGGTGTTTAAATTGAGACTATTATGTGAACAAAACCTACCTTGGAACGGCATTAGATAAAATACCTTCTGATGTGCTACATTGTTAGAATTAATTACAAAGGAGATCAGAAAGCACAAATATCTTTCAACTTCTCTTTTCCTGAGCAGTTTGAAATATTGATTTCTCAGGATTAGATTTCTTACTGCCTTTCCCTTCCTCAGTAAGAAATTCTAACCAGTTGCAATGTGATTGTCATTCCAGAAGCACTGAAAAATATCACAGCAATTTCATATAACTGTGTACGTCTATCTTACCTTTCCCCTGACCTGCTACTCCATTTTCATGATCCTGACACAGTATTTGGACAGCAGGAATCAAAGAAAAGAAGAAGAAAAAAATGGCTAAAAGTCAACACAGGTTTTGTTTTTGTCTTGTTATTTTCCCAGAGAATAGAAGATTGTTCTTAGGATGCTAAAGCTCACCTTTTCAGCTGAATTTAATTAAATTTTTCCAATTTAAATGGATTGTTTCATCACACCTGCATATCACAAATGGTTAATTTTCAGTGACTGACACAATACGTCCTAATGACTAGATTTTATAGACATCCGTTTGTTGACATTTTGCACATGCATCAAACAAGATGATCACATTTTTTTCATAATGAAGACTGCCATGTTCTAGTATTTATTATGGGGAAGCAGATATTCAGGATTTCCCAGAGAAAGAAAACTGAGTGAATCAGTTGATTCTGAATCTAATCATAGATAGATAGATAGATAGATAGATAGATAGATAGATAGATAGATAGATAGATAGATAGATAGATAGGTTTTAAAAGGGGAAAATAGTTCAGATTTTCAATGTTTTCTCTCTCTGTGTAAGAGCTTTTTTTTAGAGATGGCAGGTTTTTTTGGAAGACTATGGTATTGCATTATTCTCTTTGCTTGCATCTTATAGAAATGTTCTATAATGTTCTACTTGGGCTAGGATTTTTAGAATTCCGAGCAAATGGAACATCGGACTTTGCCTGAAAATTATGGTGTTTGCTATCCCAATATATTTGGAAGGCACTAGGGTGGTCCAAAATGGCTCAGTAGATTTTTACTGCCAGTAAAAATGGTTTACTGAAAGATGAAATATCAGTTTTTCTCCCTACTAGATAAATTGTGCCCTTTTCCTCAAGAAAACTAAGAAAGTAAGAAAACAATTTTCTTGAGTACCTATGGGTACTCAACCATTCTAAAACTGGGCTCCAGCTTTTCTCCCTTTAATTTGTGTTCTAATTATCCTTGATCTCAGAATGCATAAACAATTCATTGTAAGCATTTAACAATTGTTTTACCAAATAAATGCAGACACTAACACAAGAGAACATTTACCCTCTTTGTTCAAAATCCTTCAGCTAAGAAACAAAACATGGAATAACTAACTATTCTTTCATAATGCTATCATTTGAAGAACACATTAGGGGCCTGTTTAAAAGTAATTTGTCATATCCCCCAAATCAATAATTCAAAGCTTAGGAGGTGAAAGCATTTTTAGGCAGGCACTCAAAGCCAGGTGAATGTAATGAAATAACTCTGACTCAAGTTAATTGAAATAATAATACAATCTAAGAGTGCTGAATCCATAATTTTTTACACATATACAAACTAATTTGGCTTCCATCTCTGTTTGCAATTCCCATTACCATAGCCAATACAATTCTGTTAAGTTCCTTTCTACTTGTTGTAGATCACTTGGTTATACCGGTAATTGAACATTAAATATTCCCTGAAGTGGGAAAATGCTTCCTTCAACATATCATTTTTTTAATTGCCAGCTTCAGTAACTAAAGTAGACTTTAAGAGGCGGGGATCAGTGGTATGAAATTTCCTATGTAAATAGAAGAAGCCTTTCTATCATAAGTACCTTTTAGTTCCTTTAGTCCTCTATGTGCATCAGAAGTGTTAAATCATGTATAGTTCCAGATGTAGCCCCTTGCACATTTTTCTGTAAAATAATGTAAATAGAATTTCATCAATACCTTGGTGAAGAAAAAGTCTACTCTTATAAGAATAGAGTTTCTTCAAAACTCAATGGCCCAATACAATAATATACTATACAGTATATAAACAGAGAGCAAATCCCATTCCTTCTCACACTGAAGATGTTACCTAGCTAGTTAATGAGATATATGCAAGAAAACAACCAAGCTCAGAGAGCACTAAGGATTCCACAGATCTGGATAATTGAAGGAGAATATCCCTAGGAGAAACAGAATGTTTTCTCTGTTTAAATTGGATGTTTTTAGGTTTTGCAGAACACTGAAATATATAAAAGATGTTTCTGAGATTCAGCTTTTATTTTCATGCAGCATTATCAATACAACAAACCTCTATTTACCAAGCAGGTCTTTTTAAGAAATGAAAGCTGTAGCAAGCATTATTGGAAAGGGATTAGTGGCACTGGAAGATGGAGCAATCAGGAGAGGCAAATTTCTATTAAAATGTGGTAAGCCAAGATGACCAAAGAAAAATGAAAGGAATTAGCTTATCTGTAATTAGCTATATATCAAAATGTGCAAATTGATGTATAGACATATACTGTATGTAAAATTCAAGGCTGAACAAAATATTATTATATTGACTTCTTGGATTCAGATTGTTTTAGAGAGTTCTGGCAAGGTTTTACTACATCCCTTGATTATTCTTAGAACAAATTTTATATGTAATAGATTTTAGACAGCTGTCTTTCCTTTTAATTCTTTAGGAAAAATGATTACCTTTTTCAATCACATTATAGCCATAGTTATTAAAATATAGTATTTTTTTAAATCAATATCACAATAATCTACTGTTACATAACAGATAGTAGATTTAAGTATAAGTGTGGTTGATAACCCTGTGTGATATTTAACATAATCAATATGGAGTTTTTTTCTTCCCACTTCATTGGCATATCTTAACTTCAAAAGGAATGTCAAAGATTAGTTGAGGAGAAGAAGATGAGGAAAGACGCCGCGGAGGACCAGAGTCGCTGCTCTGCCTCGACCTCCTGGCCTGCTCCTGAATAGTCTCCATGGGATCAAGGAGACGCCGCAGACCGGCTATGCGGGCCCGATCGACCATCACCGAGGGGCCTTCGACAGCGGCGCTAAGCTTCTCCAGGCCCGGTCGACCACCTTACCATAAACCCTCGACGGCAGCACTACTAGACGCGGCGTGGCGTCTCCGGCCCGCACCCTGGGTGCCGACAGTGTTTCCTTGCCGAGCTACAACCTAAAGACGCCACGATGCAGCTGAGCAGTGGAGATAGCGGTGACTTGACCACCGAGGCCATCATCATCTTGCCTCCACCATCTTCGAAGCCCCTGCCCTCCCTCGCCCCACAGGACATGATGGGCCTGGGTGCAAGCCAAGGTGGCAGAGTGGCTTGACCTTACACCTGCAGCCCCATAGAGGTGAGAGCTCTATGGGGTATGCTTCACCCAGAGTGGGTCCTGGACCACCCCCAGAAGCAGAGTCACAACCCATCGTGAGAGGATGGGGAGTGGCCTGCTTCTGGGGTTCACCCAGCAAAGTGGCAGTGGATGGGTGACGGTCCAGATACCCACCTACCCAACTCAACCCTCCTTCCAATTCTCCACCCAGGGGACTGCCTTCCCAATGCTTCCCAATGCTTCCTATGCCTCTCCAATATTCAAGCATAGACCTACTCGCCCTCAGGAGTTCCCCCCTCTCCTGGGTGCATCCCGCCTACAATAGATTGAATCTCGATGACGGGCCCGACCTTTGGGCCTCTGAGAGATGGCCAGGCAGGGTCAGGGGCCTCCATAACAAGTCCAACAAGAGGCCCCTGGTTAAGTTTCTAGTCAAGTTCTTTGTCGGGTTAGGGAGGGGGGCGGGAAAGGACTATGGTTGTTCGGGGAAGGCAGGCCTTCCAGCTACCTTAGCGCAGGCCAGGCCTATGACCATTCGCGACGGTGGAGAACGAGGACCAGTCACCGACAAAGCCCAGTGGCGAGCTGACGAACAGCCAATTCCCAGGATAGTGGGGAATGGCAGAAGGTGCACAAGCAGAGGGCCGTATCGTCACCGGGAGAGTCATCTCCGCTCTGTACAAGCGGTGAGACGCTCCGACCCTCTGTACATCCCCCGAGGACCCGGGAGCGAAGGTGTGCAGCCTCCTGTGCTCAGGCTTGTCTACCTAAATGCCAGGTCCGTAGCTAACAAGGCCCACCTCGTACGTGACCTAGTGGAGAGCGAGCACGCGGACCTGGCTTGCATCACAGAAACCTGGCTGGGCCCAGAGGGTGGTGTTCCTCTGGTTGACCTTTGCCCACCAGGTTTCCAGGTGCTGCACCAGCCTCGGGCACATAGGGGGGGCGGGGGAGTGGCAGTTATCATCAGGGAAGCCCTTAGCCCATGAGAGACCACCGTCCCCCAGATAGTCGGGTGTGAGTCTCTCCTTCTGAGATATGGCCCGGGAGCACAGTTGGGCCTGCTGCTGGCGTACCTACCACCTAATCGTGCAGCGGCAGCCCTGCCCGAGCTACTCAATGTCCTCTCAGGGTTGGTGGTTGAATTCCCAAAACTCATGGTCTTGGGCGACTTTAACCTACCGTCCCTGGGAGGATCGTCAGAACTGGCTCGGGAGATCATGGCTTCCATGGCGGCCATGGACCTGTCGCAAATAATTTCTGGACCGACTCATGAGGGAGGCCACACCCCAGACTTGGTGTTCTTGTTTGGACGGTGGTGTGATGATATCGGTGGGGGCGCCACGACCGTTACGCCCCTGTCATGGACCGATCATCACCTCCTATGGCTAGACTTCCCCTTTGCCACCCCCCACCGTGGGTGCATGGTGCCAACCAGATGGTACCACCCTAGGTGCCTAATGGACCCTGATAGGTTCCAGGCAGCACTTGGGGACGCACATGCACTCCCTGCTCACAGCTTGGCGGATGCCTTAGTGGAAGCCTGGGAAAAGGCAGCCACAGAGGCTCTGGACTGAGTTGTACCCCTGCGGCCTCTGACCCAGCGCAGATCCCAGCGAGCCCCATGGTTCACCGCAGAGCTCCGGGAGATGAAGCATCGGAGATGGGGCCTAGAGAGCCGTTGGAGATCCAGTCGATCCGAATCCGACCGATTGCGATTAAGAATCCTCACCAGGTCTTATCTCGCAGCGATAAGGGTGGCAAAATCCAACTACTTTTCCACCCTCATCGCGTCCACAGATAATTGCCCGGCTGCCTTGTTCAGGGTGACTCGCTCCCTACTGAACCAAGAGGTGAGGGAGGAACCCTTGCAGGGTCGAGCCGAGGAATTCGGTCAATATCTGTTGGATAAAATCGCTCGGATTCGAACCGGCCTGGACTCCAACTGGGCAGAGTTGGAAGAACAGGACATGGACAGTCTTGTCGACATCATCTGGGAGGAATTTGATCCTGTGACTCCTAAGGAAGTGGACAGGATTATGAGGAGGTTGAGCTCCTCCACATGCTTACTGGACCCGTGCCCTTCCTGGCTGGCTTATGCGGCTCGAGAGGGGACACGAGGCTGGTTCCTGGCGGTCATCTCTGCTTCTCTGAGTGAAGGTCACTTCCCCACCGCCTTGAAGGAGGCGGTGGTGAGACCTCTCCTCAAGAAGCCCACCTTGGACCCATCCTCATTGAATAACTTTCGTTCCGTCTCCAATCTTTGCTTCCTTGCGAAGGTTGTTGAGAGCGTGGTGGCGCAGCAACTTCCTCAGGTCCTGGATGAAGCGGTTTATCTAGACCCGTGCCAATCGGGCTTCAGGCCGGGCTACAGCACGGAGACGGCATTGGTCGCTCTGATAAATGATCTCTGGAGAGCCCGGGACAGGGGCCATTCCTCTGTCCTAGTCTTATTAGACCTTTCGGCGGCTTTCGATACCATCGACCATGGTATCTTGCTGCGGCGCCTCAGGGGACTGGGAGTGGGAGGCACGGTTCTGCGTTGGTTCTCCTCCTTTCTCCAGGGTCGCTCGCAGTCGGTGCTGGCAGGGGGACAGAGGTCGACCCAAGGCCTCTCGTTTGCGGAGTCCCTCAGGGGTCGGTCCTCTCGCCTCTCCTGTTCAACATCTACATGAAACCGCTGGGTGAGATCATTCGTAGCTTTGGAGTAGGGTACCATCAGTATGCTGATGACACCCAGCTTTTCATCTCAACTCCAAACAGCATCAGTGATGCCCTCGACGTGATGTCCCACTGCCTGAAAGCGGTCCGGGAATGGATGGGGAGGAACAGGCTTCAACTGAACCCGGACAAGACTGAATGTCTGTACGTACCGGCAAGCCAGGATACTCAGAACATCCCACCCCTTAACATCGGGGGTGAGTTACTACCCCCTGTTGATAGGGCCCACAACCTGGGTGTCCTCCTAGACTCGCAGCTATCCCTGGAAGATCACATAGGAGCTGTGACCAAGGGGGCCTTCTCCCGGGTTCGACTAGTGCGCCAATTACGACCCTATCTGGACCTGGATGCCTTACGTACAGTCACCCATGCCCTTGTGACCTCTCGCCTAGACTACTGTAACGCTCTCTACATGGGGCTGCCCTTGAGATCCACTCAGAAGCTTCAACTGGTGCAAAGTGCAGTGGCACGGACACTTTTGGGGGCCTCCCAATACTCCCATATCACACCTCTCCTCCGTGAGCTGCACTGGCTTCCAGTTGCCTTCTGAGTGAAATTCAAGGTGCTAACAATGACATACAAAGCCCTACATGGCATGGGTCCGGACTACCTACGGGAGCACCTTCTGCCAATGTCAACACCCCACCGTCCTGTGCGCTCCCACAGGGAGGGCCTCCTCAGGGTGCCACTGCTCAAGGAATGTCGTCTGGTGGCCCCCAGGGGGAGGGCGTTCTCGGTGAGTGCGCCAGCCCTCTGGAACTGCTTGCCAACTGAAATCCGGATGGCCCCCGACCTCCGCACCTTCCGACGCGACTTAAACACTTACCTGTTCCAGCAGTCCGCCCTGGCCTGATAGCTCTAATTGGGGTCCCAGTTTGTTTTGACTATTGTTTTTCAGTATTGTTTCAATCTGTATACCTACCTTACTCTGTACACCGCCCCGAGTCCCTCGGGAGAAGGGCGGTTTATAAAAACAAACAAACAAACAAATAAATAAATAAATATTAGATATATGCTAAAGGAACTGCTTTACTTTGATGAAGACTCCAATTGAACACATCCTCAAAGCTACTTTGTGAAACAATGTGCCTTCCATACTTTTAATGGCCATATAGTTTCATGTTACCCACTCCAACTGCCTGTTCTGGAAGTTTCAATAAACATAAAGTGTATATCTGTCACATGCAAAGATGCATCTTTGGCTTTTGGGACTTCTAGTCAAGGCTTCAGGGTGACATTAAAATGTTTCATTGAGCCAAATCCCATCACCTCTTTGCCTTAGTGAGCAAAATAGCACTGGTACTGTGGTGGAAAGCTGTGTTGAGGCAAAACCAAAGCATCTGTCATGGACCCAGTAGAAAGTGTAGTTATTTTGAAGGATTCATTGTCCCTGGTTTAATGTTACTTCTTATGCACCATTCAAGGTATCTTGAACTTCATTCCAAGAAAGAAAATTGTATCATATGATGAAATATTCTCCTTTGGAACTCTCCTTTCCTTTTTTCCCTGCCATAATTATCTCCCTGCCCCTCCCCCCCACACATTACCTTTATGAATAAGCTTCTTTATCATATGGATCATTTATTTTTATTTCTGCTCTTTTAGTCCTGATTACAGAGCACACAAGATGCCCCTTGTGTGCTCTGTAAGTAGCAAAATGCCTCTCCCAATCTAACTATTATTGGATATAATCTTGATAGATTTGAACTTTGGGCTGTATCAAATTAGATGCAGTTTAATGACAGTGTAAGGTTCTGAATATGAAAAGCCAAATGCATAGATAAACATGGGTGATATTTGCCTCAGCATGGTGCTTATGAGAAGGATTTGGGCATCCTAATAAGCCATAGATTAAGTTTAAGACAGGAGAGTGCTGCAGTTGACAAAAGAGCCTATACAATTTTGGTTTAACCAACAAAGGCATAATGTCTAGGTGACAGAAAGTTATAGTTCCAGTCTATGCTCCATTGCTCTCACATATTTGGAATACTGGGTGTTATGTATGCAGGCACCTGCATAGCAACAGCCACCAGGGGGCGTTGGCCTGAACGGTTTTGGTGGGAAACCTAGGGCTAAACCCATTGGCTGTCCGCTTACCTGGCTAGGTATTTAAGGAGGCCAGGTAACTCTCATTCCTCAGTACGCTACCCCCCTTCCAATAAAGAGCTGAACACGTACTCCGGATGGCGTCTCTTCCTTGCGTCGGACCCACTACACAATAGTGGCGACGAGGATGGGATTGCTACTGACAAGGAGCTGAAGTCACTGGGGGAACTCTCTGCGAGCTGAAGGGAAAGGCATTTTCCTTCCTTCTTCCCCCCCATGACCGCCAGCCAACCAGACCACACCGGTCATCGCATCCATGACTCGAGACCTGAACCAACACCGCGATGGCAAGAGCCGGACAACCCCGCGAATTCAACACCTGCCACCCCGAGACATGGGCCCGTTACCTCGCTCACGCCGAACTGTACATGCGGTTCAATCAGATCTCGGAGGACAGCACGAAGGCGGTAGCCCTGCTCTGCATCGGGGGACCAGCACTCCTGGAGATCGCCATGAACCTGTTCACCCCGGAGGCCATCAACACCGTCATCATCATCATCATCATCATCATCATCATCATCTTCATTGCAATCATCACCAGTACACAGAGTTCTCAACATGGGGGACCTGGTCTGGGCGAGGAACTACGGGGCAGGGCATCCATGGGTTCCAGGGACAGTGGTTGAGAAAACTGGACCCCTCTCTTACATCACGGGGGTGGAGGGGGACAGACACATAAGGTGACACATCGACCAGCTCAGAGGAAGGGTCCCTGAGCACACCACACACGCCCAACAGGAGAGCCACACCCCAGGAGAGGTCAGCCCAACCAGAAACAACACAGAGCAGGAACCAGAGGAGGAGGGCCTCCTGAACCCAGCTCTGTTCAACCCAGCACAAAGGCCCCAAGAACCAGCTGTCCAAGCCCAGAGCCAAGCCACACCCAGACGGTCCACCCGGCCTCACAGGACACCTGCCTACCTGGCGGACTATGTGTGCAAGTGACATCCACACAGTTGCATTGTTGTTTTTTTTTGTTGACATACAGTCTATATAGTTGTTGCTAGTTGCAATGTGTTATCATTGTTATGTGGTTCTTCTCTAAGGGGGGAGGGGTGTTATGTATGCAGGCACCTGCATAGCAACAGCCACCAGGGGGCGTTGGCCTGAACCCAGTTTTGGCGGGAAACCTAGGGCCAACCCCATTGGCTGTCCGCTTACCTGGCTAGGTATTTAAGGAGGCCAGGTAACCCTCATTCCTCAGTACGCTACCCCCCTTCCAATAAAGAGCTGAACACGTACTCCGGTTGGCGTCTCTTCCTTGCATCGGACCCACTACACAATACTGAGCATGTCTGATGTTCACAATGGAAGAACTCTGATGAACTGGAAATAATACAGAGAAGAATAAGAAAAATGGTTAGGACTTGGAGGCTAAATCTTATGCAAACAGATAAAGCAACTGCATATCCTTAGTTTAAAAAAGAGAAGACTAAGTGTAGACATGATAGCTGTCTTCCAATACTTGAAGAACTGTGACAGGGAATATGGTTATTCCCCAGCCCTCCAAAGATAGGAAAAGAACCTGTTGATAGAAGCTTTTTAGAGGAAGATCCAATCAGAATAAAGATGAATTTCCTGACTCTGAGGTCCATCAGAACCATGGGCGACCTGTCACTTTTCAAGGAAAGATTGGGCAGACATTCATCTGGAATGCTAAAAAGATCCTTGTCCTGGGCAGGGGTACAAACAAGTTTCCTTTCCTACCCTGTGATTCTTGATTCAAAAAAACTGCCCATAGCAACAAAGGACATGGAATGTTTTTAACATTCCAAAACTCAGGCTGCCCTTCCACAAAATTCTTATATCTCTAGGATTTATCCCTAGATAAGGGAGAAATAACACTGCATCATTTTGATTTGTTAAATCTGTGAGATTTATTCTTTCCTAAAAGAAAATGAACAAATAAAGGATCCTGCCATCAACATTCCTTTATTAATTTTTTGTAAAATTTGGCAGGCCACAATCTCTCAGGAAAAGGTAGAATGCCAGCAATTTTGTTCTAAGTTCAGATTCAGCACCAAGGTGAATCAGGTAGATTCCTTTCCAGTCTCGATTAATTTTGTTTGTACTTTAAATTTTCAAGTCAATGTTTTGTTTTAATTTATTCTTTTTGATTGCAACTGAAATTTTTTAACTATAAATCCCTCTGAGATGTCTTCTTATTGAGAAACTATTGGGAAATGATTTAAATAATTAAATATACTTTGGTTAGCAATCCTTATAATAAGGTACTATTTTGTGCAAAAAAATATAATCCTAACATTTTACAATTTGTTCAAATGAAATGTATGAAGTCATGAAATAGATTTTTTTTAAAAAAATGGTAAAAGTTTGTTTATAATGTATGATGGCTGAATGTAATGTCTTCATCTCTCTAGGTTGAGGGTTGTTGTTTTTTCCTGTACGTGTCCAATTTTTGGAGATTGTCTGAAAAAGACCCTGCATTTTTCTTGACAAAATTTTTCAAAAGTGATTTGCCATTGCCTCCTTGCCAGGGCTGAGAGAGAGTGACTGGCCTAAGATCATCCAGCTGGCTTTATATCTAAGGCAGGTCTAGAACTCACAGTCTTCCAACTCTAGCTTAATGTTTAACCACTATATCAAACTGGCTCTCAGGTTTAGTTTAAATAAGTCTAAATCAGGGGTGTCAAACTCAATTTCATTGAGGGCCGCATCAGCATTGCAGTTGCCCTCAGCGGGCTGGGTGGGTATGGCCAGGGTGGGCATGGCCTACTGGGTGGGCGTGGTTAGAATGCGTATGGCCTACTGGGTGGGTGTGGCCTACTGGGTGGGTGTGGCCAGCATCAAGGGTGCCTTATGGGGTCCTGGGCAGTCGTGGGACAGATCTGAGGGTCTCTGGCAGGAGGAGGGTCTCTGGGCCAGGGCCAAGGCAGTGGGGGCCATTCCCTCACTGTTTCCAGGATGGCTTCGCGGGCCGCATGAAACCACTTCGCGGGCCGGATCCGGCCCCCGGGCCTTGTGTTTGACATGTCTGGTCTAAATGAAGGACAAAAGTAATCCTTGAAATTAGCTCTTGTGTATCTTATATTTACTTTACCACATAATCACCACCTTTCCTTCTTGTGCTTTCAAACTCTTACCAACTGTCATTTTAAAAGTTTAAGTGTTGCAGTATAATTGGGTCCAGAGTTCTGATCTGTATAGTCAGTGGGGACCTCTGAAAACAATCAATAAGTTTCATATAAAAAAAATTAAAAGTTGATGAAATCATTAAGACAATGTTGCCCTGAATTGATGGTGACACTTGATCTAAGAAAATTCATGTCCATAACATCATCTGCCTATCAGAAAAGTTGTAGCCCTGAGTTTTCTTGCCAAAGACTGGGTTTTGAAATAGACAGCTAGACAGGCAGGCAGGCAGGCAAAGTTTGTGATGATGTTCTGTGGACCTGTACTTTCTTTCTGGGTCATAATGATGAGCCAATGTATCATCAGCTGCTCAATGCTGAGGAGAAATTCCTCACTTTCATTCTCATAGCGTGACAACCACTGAAGTTCAACTTTTGAAGTTTTCTTCTCTGCCATCAGCATGCAAGGAATAGATCTGGCACAAACCTTCCAATATTAAGAACATTAATAATGCAGCCCACATGTTCCTGTGAAATACCAAGCTTGACAGTAATTTCCTTTTGCCGTTCTTAATCAGTTCATCAACCTTTCTCATGTGGAATTTGTCACATTCTGTCATAAGTAATCTGCTTTTTTCTTGATCACACAAATCAGATCTTCCTGCTTCACCATCTTTTTTTTTTACCAAGCAACACACAGTATTCGTATGAATGTAGCCATCACTATAAGCAACCTGAGTTCAGCAATGAATTTTAATTGGAGGGAATCTTTTGGCAGTCAAAAATTTAGTTGTGGCCTTTTGTTCAAAGCTAACTGAAAAATACTTCAGGCTTCCATTTCACAAATAATACCCATATATCCTCTACACACAGCAACTATCCACCAACTGATGTGAAAAATCAGATGCTGAAGAACATGTCAAAGCTTCTTCTAGCACTTTAGCATTGTCATCTGTCGGCAGCTTATGACATTGGAGGCATCATTTTTCATTCACACCTCATACCTGCATGGAGTTTAAAAGCTCTGTCAGTGGCTGCTTTAGATCACTTTTGTATTACTTTCTCATTTCTATTTTAAGCTTCAATTTCATTAAACAGTTCTACAAGGTAACCTGTTTTTTTCTGGAAGCTTATTATGTTGGCCATGTCATTAATTATGAGAAATGCCATACAATCAATATTGCAGTTTGATTTGCTTTTATTCTAGTCAGCAACAGCTCCTTTGATAAGCCATTTATATACTCTGCTCCACAATATAATTTTAGTTTTCCCAAATGCTAAACTCAGCATCCTCAAAACTATCCTTATTATATTTGGGATGTGTGTGTGTGTGTGTGTGTGTGTGTGTGTGTGTGTGTGTGTGATGGATTGAGGTTTACACCGTAAAGAATCTTTTTTGGACAAGAATCCAAAATGAACTCAGAATATTTTCAATAGACTCTGATGGAAATTCTAATGTTGCTTCACTACAGAACCTATAGCTGAAAATCCTGCTGCAGATTTTTATTTTATTTTATTGTTACTTTTTTTGGCCGTACAATTTTATTAAGTGTCAAGATGAGTGGTGTTTCCTCTTCCACTTTCATGCCATTTATCAGACATGGAAGCGTAATGAAGCTTTTTTTTTCCAGCTTGTCCTTACTCTCTCCCCTGAAATCCTAATACTGCATGCTTTTAAACTTCTTAATCAAAAATATTTCATAATTTAGCAAATAAGTAAGGAAGCATGAGGTTATTAGAGGGCAATTATCCCTTTTCCTTGGAAAGGTGCCCTCTGTTCAGGTTTAATGGTTATGCTGCCTTGAGAAATCAAACTGCTGTTGAACGAAAATGGAGCAAACATACAGACACCTTTTGAAAAGTTACTTGGATTACAAATCTCATCAGTACTTATTACTTTGAATACAAGAAGCAGCAGAAAGCACTTTTAAAAAAAGATAATGAGGTCTGAGAAGCCATTTATGAATTTGCTCCCTGGGCAAGGGGAAGAGTCAAGAGTCAATTTGAATCAGTCACTCCTAGGCAGGCAAAAATGCTGCCTTTTTGGTCCTTCAAAGGCAGATTTTCAGTGGTTTAGAGGTTCTCTCTATATTTCACTGAAGCCATCCCAGGATAAATTGCAGGGCTGGTGACCCGCACTCAGTTCTCCCCAGTTTTGCAAGCTTTTGATTATCCCAGGAATTTAAAGTGTATGGATTTATATCTTGCCTTTTCTCCAGGCAGGACTGTGTTTTAAAACAGTGGGCCCCCAACGTTTTGAGCACCAGGGACCAATTCTGTGATGAGAGGTTTTTCCGAGGACTAGAGGTAATGTGGTTTCAAATGCTGACCATGGATGGGGATTTGTTGTTTGCACGGCCGTTTCTGGCATGCCACAGCCCATGGAGCAGGCATTGGGGACCCCTGTCTTAAAACACTCTCTGACCAGTTTTCTCTGTAATAAAAGCCTAATGAGATATGATGGCCTCCAAAGAGTGAAATAGGTAACTTCTATATGTGAGGTGGACTTTAATCCAGATCTTCCCAGTTGTAAACATTTTTACCATTATAGATTCTGACTCTACTTAGTTATCTGAAGCCATATCTCCTTAACTAACTGGACCTAAGCCAGACAATGCAGCCAAAATGTCAGAGGTCAGTTTGGGAGTCTTCCATTCTGTTGAAATTACAATTACACCATCAAGGAAACTCCTGAGGTTTTCAGGAGCAAAGCGGAGGCCTTCCAGTAGTCTCCTTAGACCTCACATGTACAACGTTCCCAGATCCCTGGAGCATCCTGCTGATTTCGGTTTTATAGACTGGAAGAATCAGCTTGGTTTTCCTGGTCAGCTGGGTATAAATCAAAGAATAAGATGATAATGTCAACTTGCAGATGGCTGTGTTCAGCTACAAGTAACTTGCCATTTTGCATAAATTCAAAACAGGTCAATCTAAAATTTCTGAATTTGCATTTGTTAGAAAAGGAAAAGGCAGGCCTTTTCACTGGTAGTTCGTACATGGTGTAGCCCTCAGAGGTGTACCTGCCCATTTCTATCCTAGCATTCTGGAAGCATGTGTGTGGAGATTCCTGGAAGTAATTAAAGATGGTTCTTTTTCAGTCCCTTTTAGCTACAAGCAAGGAATATCTACAGAACTTTCTTCTTTGAATTATGGTTCCTTACGTTGAGTTATTTTAAGGTAGGCTTACTAGGGCTTAAATGTTATGTTTTATTGAAGCTTTTATTGCATGCTCCCCAGAGTCAGCATGTAATGGCTATATAGAAATAATGTAAGTAATTAAGTAGGAAAATATAAAATTTTATAACAAGTAGAGATTTAGTGTCCTGCCTCCTGCTCATATGTCATAGGTTCAGCTTCATTCTTTCTTCATATTATTGTGTCTTATGGGAGAGCTACATCTGCTTCTACAAAGGATCAGTGGCAATCCTTTAATTTTGACATACAACATAGAAGGACACGGGAGAAGCTGGATCTTACATATTGCCCTGTTCTCCAGCATTCCTTTCTTTCAGCATCCAACATGGACACATTTAAATCTTGCACATTCCTTCAAGGTTAGGGCTTGAAAGAGATGCTGTATGTGAGAGATGGCTTCTTGGGAATTTCAAAAAAGTCAGTGCATGCAGTTGCCTTTATGAGTAGGCTGCGCTCATGTGATCTTCCCTTCAAGGCAAGTAGGAAGACAATTTCTTCATCCATTTGTAAATAATGGCAGAGAAGTGTTTTAGTGTGATTACCAACATTAATTGGAAAAAGGATGGCACATTCCCATTTGAAATATGGGTGAAGTAAGAATAATGTTTTATGGCAGTAGGAATCTAGGACAAGTGCTATAATAGATGTGCCTTTAAAAGAAGAAAGATCACACACACACACACACACACACACACACACAAATATCAAGCCTGGCTTGGTGAAAAATAGAGAACTTTTTTTTATTCTTTTTGTTGTTTAACATTGTTTAACAATGAGATTAAGTGAGAGTAAGTACTGTAGGTGAGAGAGTTTAGGATGTATAAATAAACTTCAGGGAGGAAAAAAAACACATTTCTAGGTTTATCCACCAACTCTACTGGATTATTTTATGCTTTTTACAGTAGATGCTGATATGATTACTTTTTTCTCATTGTTCAATCCATAGAATAAAATATAATAAATGGCATTTGGTATTTAATGGCAAAGTCTGATTTTTAAAAAAAAAATATGACAATTTACAGAATTTTATTTTCCAGGTAAGTCAAGGTCACTGTCAGGACCCACCTCAATCCACATCTTAGGAAATAAGAACTCTTGGATGCAAGTTTAGTCCAAAAGGAAAATGTTTACTAGGATGGAATCGATTGTGGGAATACAAGACAGAATCTGACAAAAGTTACATTTCAATCCTATAAAAACCATCCCCATTTCAGCCCCTCCCCTCATCCATTTGGTCAGGCTGTCATCAGTTGCTAGGTGTCAGGTCCTTCCATGGGAAAGGGAACTCTCCTTGGTTTTATGGTTATTGCTTTCCTTTTCAGTTGTAAATGAAGATACAAACCAGACCTGTCTGTCCCCCTCCCTTCCCCCGTTAAAACATCCCCTGTTGTTTGAAAATCGCTTTAATAACCATCCTCTCCCCCCCCCTCGGAGAGATGGCAGAATCCTCAGAAATAGCACGTTGTTCTACCTATACAATTATGAAATGTGATATAAATGGATTCTGACATTCGGCTCTCCTTTCAGAAAAAAGATGAGTCCATCTGTGGGGAAAGAAAACATATAAATGTTAGCCTGGTTTGTTTGGATATTCTGTATGAAACCTCTTAAGCAACTTAGGTGCTTTAACATGGAGTTTGTTAACCACTCATTTTCTGAGGAGGGGAGGTGTTTCCATGCCACTAAATATTGTATCGTTCCATGGTGTTTTCTGGAATCTAAGATTTCTTTCACTTCAAAATGTTGTTCTCCTTCCACCATGATGGGGGGTGGTGGTGGTGGGATTTTTTCTCGTAGTGGTGATTGTTGTTCTCTCTTTAATAGACTGCAGTGGAAGGTTGGGTGTATTCGTCTAATATTTTTTGGTAGTTCTAATTCAACTGTTACTGGGTTTATGATTCTTTTAACTGGAAAGGGTCCAATATATTTTGGTCCTAGTTTTTTACAGGGTTGGAGTGATTTCAGGTATTTTGTGGATAAATATACCATCTCTCCTACCCTAAATGGTGTGGGATCGGTTCTTTTTTTGTCTGCCTGTGTCTTGTATGCTTTTCTGGCATCTTCCAATGCTTTCCTAACGATTGGCCATGTATTTTGTAATTGAGCAATCCATTCCTTCAGATCAGGGATAACCGGTTCTTTTGGGGTTAGTTCTGGTATTGGGTTGAAACTCTGGTCTGTAGCTACTTGTAGCTACTTGAAAAGGAGTGTAACCTGTGCTTGAGTGGACTGCATTATTATATGCTACTTCTGCAAAAGGCAGTAGGTCCGTCCAGTCGGACTGCTGAAAATTAATATAGCATCTCAGATATTGTTCAAGTATATTATTAAGTCTTTCAGAATCCTCAGAAATAGCACGTTGTTCTACCTATACAATTATGAAATGTGATATAAATGGATTCTGACAGTTTTATGGCAGTAGGAATCTAGGACAAGTGCTATAATAGATGTGCCTTTAAAAGAAGAAAGATCACACACACACACACACACACACAGAGACACACACACACACACAAATATCAAGCCTGGCTTGGTGAAAAATAGAGAACTGTTTTTATTCTTTTTGTTTTATTTTAAAAAAAAATATGACAATTTACAGAATTTTATTTTCCAGGTAAGTCAAGGTCCTAAACTATACTTCAGTTAAAAAGGGGCTCCCCAATAGAAACTTTTTTTCCACTTTTCATTCAGTTTGCCACCTTACGTTCCTTAAAAGGGAGGGGAAAAAAAACCTTTTCATTTTCATTCATTGCTTTCTCCAGGAGCTTTTGAACTTGTGATTGTTTCTTTAAGAAAAAAGACCGAAATCTTCGCCATCTCTGCCAGGTCGGAAACCTTTAAAGTCCACTCTTCTATAGTCGGCAGTTCCTCTTTCTTCCAATATTGGCCTATCAAAAGTCTTGCTGCCGTAATTAAATTCAACATCAATTTGGTGTCCACAACTGTAGCGTCTGCAATTATTCCCAACAAAAAAAAATTGCGGACAAAACTTTATCCTCTGTTTAAAAATCTTCTGCATATTCCACCAAACTTTTATCCAAAAGGCCTTAACCTTCTTACATGTCCACCATATGTGAAAATATGTTGCATCTTCATCACCGCACCTCCAACATTTAGGCTGATAATTCGGATACATACTTGCAAGCTTTTTAGGATCTAAATGCCATCTATAAAACATTTTATAAAAGGCGAAGATTTCGGCCTATTTGAAAGACCATTCGCAAGAACGCTATATTATGGAATGGAGGAAATGGATTGAGTTTATCCAGAACAAGTATAGGGTTAAGAAGTTTTATGTAGCATTTGAATAAGTCTTCTTTCGTTTTTTTTTCTTTTCTTATTTTAGTTTCTTTTTATATATATTCAATATTACTAAGGCTTGTTTATCCTATATAAGCTAGAGAGTGACGGATTTTAGACTTTATAGTTGTTAGTATATGATTGTTTATGATTGTTTTTTATATATATACCTTGTATTTAGCTCTGGGAAGTCGGGGGGGGGAGGGGGGGAGGGGGGGAGGTAGGGGGGGAGGAGGGAGGGGGAAGGGGGGATTTTTAAAGGAAAATTGTATTTTAAAACTTTTCAATAAAAAAAAAGAAAAAAAAAAGAAAAAAGACTGTCTTCCTAAGCTACCATCCTGAGCGTATCATCCATGATGTCATTCCAATGTATAGATATTTTAAGAGGCATTATTTCTTTATTAAGCCCTCATTTTCAATTTCTTTGTAAGAAGATATTAAAGCAGCAAATAGCTGAGTATACTGTATATGATATATGAAACCTTTCATATGAGCTTATTCCTAGATTTGCTTGTACTCTGGACAAGTTATAGGCAATTCTAAATATTTTATGCTGTAATGATTACATGCGCCTCAGAAAAGGATCTTTTTTTAAAAAAAATTCTAGATGGCCCAGTAGCATGGGACATTTTTACTTTGAGAAGAAAGAAAATGCTAAAAAGTTTACAAGCCTATCTTGCTTCATATATTTTCAAAGGGGAATCTGGTTGTTATTATAAAAATAATTATGGGCTTTATTCTGATCATGGAAATATTAGGAATGATACTTCTGTCCAAGCAAGATCAGTGGGAAATATTTTTACATCCTTAATGTGCTACTGTCTAAAACTGCATGTAGAAATATGATTCCCCAATAAGCACGTTGAATACTGCTGCAGTTATGCGAATGTCATATATGACATAACTCTTGTAAATGAATTTTATATGTGCTGATGGATAGATAAATATCTGTGTTAAGTACTTCAAAGAAGCATTTATAATTCAGTAGACTAGATGATGTTTGTGGCAGAGCCACAAAATGTTTTCCTGAAGGAAAACAGAAATCCTAATGAAACATTTCAAGCTATTTTTGCTCTCTCTTTTGCTAGAATTTGTGTTGGGGCTTTACCCTAGTCTGAAATGCATAACTAAAATAAAGTGAACTCATTTATTATTTAATTATTTAATTAATTAATTAATTTTTATCCTGCCTTTATTACTTTATAAATAACTCAAGATAAAGAACATACCTAACACTCCTTCCTTCTTTTATTTTCCTCATAACAACAACCCTGTGAGGTGGGATTCACTGAGAGAGAGTAACTGGCCCGAAGTCACCCAGATGGGACTAGAGTTCACAATCTCCTGGTTTCTAGCCTGGTGCCTTAACCAGTAGACCAAACGGTATTCTTATTGAAACAAAGCTACCTATAACCATGACAAGCTTCTTTTAAAACATGGAGTTTTTTTTTTTCCTTTGGAGACCAATGAAAAATGAATCACAAAATATATATTGGGAACTTCTGATATGGGTAGAGAAAAGAGAAAGTAAACAATCCAGAATGCTATTTTGCCCTAGTGATAGTTTAGAAACCATTTTCAGATATAACCACATGGAATCATGACTTGACAGCAGAGCTCTCCTAGTCAAGAAGAAAAATGAGCTTAAAATATTTGGTACGTTAAAAAGAAAACTTTGTCAGAATTTATTAGGCTGGAAATAGGAAACTTTGGATTAAATTCGAAGATTTAAATCTGAGGATTAAGAGTTTGCCTTGTATTATTTGAAGCAGTACTCTTAATGATAGCAATAACTAAAATTACTACAGTAATTGTCATTAAGACATATTTCTAGACAGATTTCCAAGAACTCAAGGTAATGTATACAATACTTTTTCCTGAATATTATCCTCTTGTGATGTAAACTGAGCTGAGAGATAATCAATTATCCAAAGTCAGCCATTCGGTTTTCATTAGGATATATGGAGTGGAATCTCGATTTTCCTTGACATCCTTGCCTGATGTCAGATAGCTAAGTGAAAACCAGGCTGGTCAGTACTTGGATGAAAACTCACCAAGGAACTTCAGGAAGTTGGGCTAGACTGGAAAGTTGAAAAGGACAACGACAAATTCCTTTCATGCGGATGCCAAGAACTGACTTCAGCTTGAGACAGTATTTTAATTG
The DNA here is from genome assembly GCF_947247035.1 of Vipera ursinii. NCBI lineage: Eukaryota > Metazoa > Chordata > Lepidosauria > Squamata > Viperidae > Vipera > Vipera ursinii. The sequence continues at coordinate 136,639,866 of NC_139516.1, read as the reverse complement.
TACTTCATAATCCTAGTCTACCATCTGAACACATCTGCTTTCAATAGCATACCTAATAAATCGGTACCATTTTTAAACTTTATTTATGTGGGGATTTCAGTCTTGTAACAATAATTACTCATATGAGGTAAAGGTAAAGGTTCCCCCGCACATGCGTGCTAGTCATTTCCAACGATAGGGGCCAGTGCTCATCTCCGTTTCAAAGCCAAAGAGCCAGCGCTTGTCCGAGGACGTCTCCGTGGTCATGTGGTCAGCATGACTAGACACCAAAGGCGCACGGAACACTGTTACCTTCCCACCGTAGTGGTCCCTATTTTTCTACTTGCATTTTTACGTGTTTTCGAACTGCTAGGTTGGCAGAAGCTGGGATGAGTAACAGGCACTCACTCTGTTACGCGGCACTCGGGATTCGACCCGCCAGACTGCCAACCTTCTGATCGACAAGCTCAGCGTCCTAACCCACTGAGCCACCGCGTCCCTTGTAATTACTCATATAGATAGCCACAAATAAAAATTACAAGTACTCATAGAGAAAAGTACAAGGGATTTGTTTTTGAAAGACAGTGTTGACCCGGAATTAGGGGACAGTATAGGAAATATCAATTGTGAATGTGCAGATGGCCCTACTGTCTTTGGGCTCTTGCAAAGTCCTGGATGCAGGGTCATGAAAGGCCAGAAAGGAAAATACCCAATGTCCTAACCCACCCAAGAACATACAATATATTTAGGGAAACATCCAAAAGGGAACATGTTTGTTAGTTCTGCTCTCTTATCTACAGTATGCCAGACTTACTGGGTGAAATCTTTATCATATGTGTGTCAGCTTTGCTGGATGGCTTGCTTATGTAAACAGAAAGAATAAATACAAGGATTTCTTGTCTTTTGGGGCTGCTCTAATTTAGAGGAGCCCATCTTTTTGTTCAGCTGAATAAAAATGTAAAGCTTGAAGGCAACTTCTGGTTTCCTGTATTTTTTACCAGCAAAACCTCAGAACCTGCGTATCGACAGGACAAAGGACCACAATCCCACCCACCTCTCAAACAATGTTTCTGATTAACCAATGAATCTTGCTGTGGTTGCAACTTTCTCTTAGTATAAATTCATAATGCAGAGATATAATACTTCAGAAACAGCTGGACTGTTTCTTCCAATTATAAAGTATTTATTTTAAAATCTCTGCATTTTGCTCTTTCTGCTAAAACACAATGCTATTACCAATGAAGACAGGCAAAAATCATATCAAAAGATTACCAAGGTAGTTTTGCCTGGCACAACTTTCACACAATCAAATTGCTGATAGATTTTTACAAGGGCTTATAAAAAAATTGCTTGACTGGTTTGTTTGAGTCATGCAGAAGAAAATTAACTGACCTGTGCAGTTTGGGAAGCTGAAATGGCTTTAGTAATCTAACAATTGCATAATCTAATATTTAACCCATTTGAAATGCCATGTATTTATGAACACATAAATTTTGGGATTTGATGAAGGCCCAGTTGGGAACACAAAATGGGACTTATTATAACCCTACACCACGGAGCTGAAGGCTTCCCTACCAGCAAAGTTGGGAAAGAAAAAGAACTAAAATACATCAAGGACATTTGGCTATCCCAAATGGGCCTTCATCAAATCCCCCAAAAGACCCAGCAGGAACTTCTTCATAACAGAAGAGAACAATAAACAAAGCAATGTTTTCTTTCCATATATTGCAGTAATATCTGAAAAGCTCAGGGGGATCTTCAGCCGACATAACATCTGTGCACATGGAAATGACCAGCTGTATAGGAATCCTTTCATTTCACACCACCCAGTCAGAGCTGAAGAAGCTTCTTAGATGAGAAACAAAATGTCTTCAAAGCAAAACAAGAATGTTCAGTTGCCTCTTGAAAAAGCACTTTGGGACAGACAGACAGATGATAGAAGACAGATAGATGAAGATGATAGAAGACAGATAGATGAAGAAGAAGAAGAAGAAGAAGAAGAAGAAGAAGAAGAAGAAGAAGAAGAAGAAGAAGAAGAAGAAGAAGAAGAAGAAGAAGAAGAAGAAGAAGAAGAAGAAGAAGTAGTAAAAGGATGTTTTGGTGAAGTGGAATTTAACAAATGTCAAGCCATTACTTGCAGATTTTTCACTGTTTCTTTACTTGTTTATGCTTTGAGACAAAGGAAAATGCCTATTGATTTTTGCTTGCTTCTTGACAAAATTAATGACTTTTACAGATATTTCTGCCTTTTCTGTCACATTGAAGCCTGTCAAATTTCAAAGGATAGGTGCAGAAATTTCACAAGAAAAAAGAATTTATAGTTTTCTAATAGAATATTTTCTAATATTAACTTCCAGCTCCTCAATATTCACAACTGCATGTCTTTAGAGGGAATATGTTCAATTGTGAATGGTAGGTGCAAAAGCTTTTATGCCTGTGCCATCACACTGACAGCAGAATGGAAAAGGATTTGCTTTATCCCATTCCAGTTGGAGGGATAGAGGAATTAATATTTCAATTTGTTTAAATATTTACCTTTGAGATGTTTGTGCTGAATCCTTTGAGACCATCACAGAAATCATGGATTGCTCAGATTTCTCCCTCTGAGGCCAGGAAAAGAGCTGTAAACTCAGAGAAGCACATCTGTTATTAGAAATTCCCTCCTGTCTGCCAGACTGCGTGCTTCTTTTGTTTTGATGTTGGAAGGCCTGAAATCAGAGGGGGGAAAAAAGGTGTGCTGCAGGTTCAGTATCTCCAAATTGCCATAAACTACTATATTATTTATGCTAGTTTGAAGCTGATGTAGATCTATTCCATCTGATGCCTTTCCATAGAAGGGGATTTCTTTCTTTCTTTCTTTCTTTCTTTCTTTCTTTCTTTCTTTCTTTCTTTCTTTCTTTCTTTCTTTCTTTCTTTCTCTCTCTCTCTTTCTTTTTCCTTCTTTCATTTCTTTCTTTTCAGTAGCAGCAGCAGCAGCAAAAGAAGAAATAGAGGATACTTTCTTATGACAAATTTTGCTACCCCAGGACAAGTTACACACAAGTGATTCCACACCATTGTATCTCTTTGACAAATGACCTGATTTAGTTCTGTCTCAGCTTT